>NW_011888793.1:8142047-8162742 GCF_000151845.1 Pteropus vampyrus | reverse complement strand
CTGATTAGTTTTATATAGATGTTTTAAAACTTCTATTCAAATTCAGAATTTTAAATTCAAGGTAATATTTACCTTAAAAGGCAAGTGAGTTTAAACCAAGCAATCTTCATTCCTGAATTGAAATGTAAATTGAGCCCTTCAGTCTGCAGGGAGGTGAAGGAATGCTCATAGTTCATTAAATAATGGGAGTAGTAATGAGGTTTACACAAATCAAACAGTGTGTTAGGTAATTGTAATGTTGCTTTGTGGTGAACCACCTGTCAGGAAGTACTTCCAGCCGAAGGCTCAATCTGCTCTCGTGCCTCCAGACGATTTCTAATTAGTGTAAACTTCATCTGTAGCAAGCTACCAGAAAATAAAGAAAAAATTATTTGTAGCCTTCTTTGTTTTCTCTATGATGAAGGAAAATAACTGCTTTACTTCAAGTACTTTAATTTTCCAAGAAGGCATTTGATGTGCAGGCTCCAAGAAAGAAAATATATGTATATATTCACATATTAGACACACAGAGACAGACACTTAGAAAAAGAATATTTCAGAATAGACTACTGAATCCTTCCTTTACAATGATCTAGACAGAAAATGGAAAGAAAGAGAGGAGGGAGAGGGAGAAAGAGAGAGAGAGAGGAGGATGAGGATCACAGGAAGAAGAAGTGAAGAAAGAGAGGAAGGAAGGAAGACTAGTAAGAATAATAAAAATGAATGTTGTATCTCAATCTACATACCTCTATTACTTCTAATGTTTTGAAAATCATCAACAGATAGATATAGTTATATTTTATATTTGTGAAATAGAAAAGAAAATGTTAACCTATAAAATGGCACAAACATTTTATCAGAAAGAAGTTTAAAGGTATATATTCACAAGAAGAAAACTACAAGCAAAAAATATAAAGGGAGAATCTGAAAAATTTGCATCACTGTAAAATGATCACCAAGCTTCATATTATATTTCCCAGCTGGATATTCTTAGGCAAATTCAAACGAAACCTTTAGTACAATAGCATCAGAGACAACCTCATTATACTCTGCTTACTACAAACACACAGATCCCATGACTTGAACCTTGCAGGAAATATAACTAGTGATTAAAATCTTGGCCAATTCTACAATTCATATGTAATAATAAAGGACTGCAAATAGCCAAAATAATATTGAGAAGGGAGAACAAAGCTGAAAGCATCACATTTCAAAATATATTACAAAGCTACAGTAATATATCAATGGAACAGAATAGAGAGCCCAGAAATAAATCTATACATCTACAGTCAACTTATCTTCCTAAAGGGAGCCAAAAAAACACAATAGTCTCTTCAACAAATGGTACTGGAAAAACTGAATATTCACATGCAAAAGAATGAAATTGGTCTCTTATCTTACACCATACACAAAACATCTCAAAATGAATTAAAGACTTAAACATAAGACTACAAACTGTGAAATTCCTGGAAGAAATATAGGGAAAAACCTTTAAGATATTGGTCCTGACAATTTCATGGATATAACACTAATAGCGCAGGCAACAAAACCAAAAATAAACACGTGGGGCTGTATCAAACTAAAAAATCTTCTGCATGACAAAGAAAACAGTTAACAAAGTGAAAAGGCAACCTACAAAATGGGAAGAAATATTTGCTAACCGTATATCAGAGAAAGGGTTACTTTACAAAATATATAAGGAACTCCTACAATTAAATAGCAAACACACATACATATACAGACAAATTAAAAACCTGATTAAAAAATGGGTTAAGAACACGAATAGACATTTCTCTAAAGAATATATAGGAATGACCAGCAGGTATATGGAAAGATGCTCAACATCACTTATAATGAGGGAACTAATAATCAAAACCACAATGAAATATCACCACACACCTGATAGGATGGCTATTGCAAAAAAAGCAAAAGATAAGTGTTGATCACAATGTGCGGAAATTGAAACCCTTGTATACTGTTGATGGAAATGCAAAATGGTGTAGCCACAATAGAAACAATATAGAGGTTTCTCAAAATCTTAAAAATATAACTACCATGTGATCTAGCAATCCAACTTCGGAATATTTATCCAAAAGAATTGAAATAAGACCCTCAAAAAGATATCAGCACTTCCATGTTCATTTCAGAACTATTCACAATAGCTGAGATTATGGAAATAACCTGTATCTTTCAACAAATGCATGTATAAAGAAAAATGTGGTACTTATTAAAATGGAATATTATTCAGCCTTAAAGAAAGAAAAAATCCTGCAACATGGGAACATACAGATGAACCTTGAGGATATTATGCCAAGTGAAAGAAGCCATTCAAAGAAGGACGAATACTGTATAACTCCACATATGTGAGGTATCTAAAATAGTCAAACTTACAGAAGCAAAGAGCAGAACAGTGGTTGCCAGGGACAAAGAGAATGGGGAAATGGGGAGTTGCTAATGAACAGGTATAGTTTCAGTAATGCAAGATGAATAAATTCCAGAGATCTGCTGCGCAACATATAGCCTACAGTTAACAATATTGTATCTTATCTTACACATAAAAATCTGTTGAGGGTAGATCTTATGGTAAGTTTTTTACTACTTAAAATAAACATAAAACATTACACACACATGTACACACACACACACATACATATATACATGAAAGCTTGACCTTTGCTATTAAAAAGACTTGATTTCATATCTGGGCTCTAATATTTATAAACTGGTCCTTTGGTAAGGTTATGGAACTTTCTAAGAATTATTTTTTTTTAATTTGAAGAATGATAATGATGATAATTGAGATTTTATAAGCTGCAATAACCTTTTTTCTAACACCCCCTCCCAATGATCTTACTAATATTTATTCATTTTCTATCTTATCGTCTTTAGGTTTATGTGTTTTATGTCACTCCATAAATATTTAACATGCAATAGAATTGGGAGACTTGCTTTTCTAACCAATTTAACTTACTCCCCTACTCTGTCTACAGATATGGGGTCTCAATCCCTGGTTCTTTGAATGTGCTTATCAGTCACTTCTTACAACTGGAAGGAGCAGGCACTGCCCCTGGACACCTTCCTTATATTTTCTTTTTCATCTCTCCTTTGTTAACATCTATAGCCTCAAACTACAAGACTTGCCTCCTTCGTAGTTCTCTCCACAACATAATATATTGCTCATTTTTGGTTTTAAACTCATCATTATATGGTAAGGACTATGTGGTAAGAGTAAGGGCTGTTCCACAGCACAAAAAGTGTCATTTGGACCTAAGTAAGAATGGAAATATAGACTTTATAAAGTCTAGTCTAATATGAAGCATGAAATAATAATCTGATCATTTTGCATTGATGTTAGCTCCTAATAAAATTTCTTCTGTAACTTATACTTGCATTCATTAAGTTATGGTGGAAAACATTGCTTCTGTTTTCTTAGTATGAGTAGGTAGCAGGATCCAGGAGAAATAAATGGCAGTGAGAAAAATCTTTCCCAGCTATATATGTAAATCAAATAACTAAGTACATAGCTCATATATATTCAAAATAAGAAGAAGAAAGAGAAAAAGTAGAAAGAACAAGAGCTGGAAAATGAGAAGAAAGTGACTTCGTTTCTCTGTAATATACTGAAGACTCATGGTTCTTCTTAGATATAAGGAGAGAGAATTTGATTCTGAAGACATAGTTTTGAAAAACATCATTTGTTTCCTATTGTTTGAAGGCAGTGACTATACCATACTTACATCGTAAAGGAGAAAGACATATGCAGAAGATTAATATTCCTTGAAATTTCACTCTGTGCCAAATATTTTCAGATGTTATTACATTTATTCCTCTCAACAATCACATGAAATTCATATTGATATCACCCTTAAGGAAAGAACATCTAAGACACTGTAACATAATATTTCTAATTGCTGTAACTGTAAAAGTTAAAACACAGTTTTGTCTTTAACATCTGTTTTTTCCATAACCTCCACTACCTGTACATTTCAGTTTTTCCATATAGATGTCTATGAAGGAAGGTAGACCCTCATCTTAGGTAAGTATTCCATGATAGAAATTGAAGCAAGAGCATACACATGTGTGAGCATGTGAAGGCATCATTTCAATTTTGAATTTACACATAAACTTTGATTATTGGAAAATGGATAAGAAATCTAGGTATCCGTATAATAAATGATGACAAATGAAAATTATCTTTGACCTGAAGTTAGCATAATTTCAATCTCTCTTGCCTTCAAAATAATACAGAGGTTATTTTATTTTACTGTGATGATTGGCTGTGGAGTAAAATCACCCTTCCTTGAATGTCAAAATAATTTAATAAAATTCTAGATTTCAAGTATTGAGTATGACTATGACATGCTAAATATAAAAGTTTTCCCACTGATAATATGTAAAGAATTTTAATAATGTTCAACTGACGGAAAATATACATAAAAGCTATGTTTGTCAATTTAGTGAATGTCATTCATAGAACTCAAAGGTAAGACATGCTGTTTTTAATTGTGTTAATTCCAGGCAATTTTGCATATTCTGAATGTTTTCCTGAAATTGGATATCAACTGAAGTTTTGAGTTTAGGTTACACATTCAACACTATACATGTTTTACAATGCAGCAGCATCTGATTTTCTTTGAAAGTTCTGAAAAGACCTCTTGTTGAAAGAAGGAAAAAATGTTGAGAGATCACTTTGGAAATTATATGAATGTCTAACCACTATGCTGTTCATCCGAAACTAATATAAAATAATACTGAATGTCAACTGTAACTGAAAAATAAATAAATAAATAGATAAATAGATAGATAGATAGATAGATAGATAGGTAGATAGATAAATAAATAAATAAGCAAACCATGTGGGGAAAAGAAGAAGAGAAGGAGGAAGGAGAAGAAAGGGGATATGAGAAAAGAAAAAATAAACAGACTAAAAAGAAAACCATTATATTAAAAATGTCCACTTCACTTTAGGTAGTGTTGTGTCCAGAATAATCAGACCCAACTTGAGTGCTCTAAACCAGGAGACAGTTTATTAGCCGGCGGCTGTCCTTGCAAAGGAGCAGCCTCGAAATGCCAAGATACAAGGTTTTTAAGCCCCAAATCCCATTCCTCATTCTGTCTTAAACACAAAGGTCCATCTTTCTCCTATTCACTACCTGTCAACCCACTGGTCAGGTGTGCAAGCGGGAAGTACAGAAGCAGAAAGCTTGTGTTAGAATGTTATGTTCCTATGGGTGATTGCCTATGTTCCCATGGACAATAGCCAGTGTTCCCATGGGCGATGGCCAAACAGTAATTTTCAGCTTATATACAATTGATTATTTTTCATGCCACGCAAGCAAGCAGGGTTACACAGGCTAAAATTGGCAGTTAGCGTATGAGCTCATTGTTACAAGTTTCATGATTAACAGAATGTGGTTAGGGGTTCCAGAAACTAGGCCTAAGTTATAGACTTCCTTTGTCCAGTTTCAGGTTTTAATTATTCTTTAACCCTTTCACATTTCAGCAGGCCATTACAGTAGCACAGGATCTGTATTCTAATTGTAGAACCAACCCAGACATCATTCTACTTAAAAAAAAAAAAGATGAATGTTATAGTGCCAATTAGTTTATTATTGCAATTTTATTACATTTATTTTTCTCTGTAAGTGTTCTATATCAGTAAATTAGGATACACCTGTGTAAAATAGTTAAAGAAACACAATAAAGTGATGAGATTAATCAACATCAGATTTTTCTCTTTTACAGAAAAATATGCATTCATCGAAGTTTGTTATGAAACAAACTTGGATCCTAAATTTTCAGAAATATGCTTATTGTCTTTAGTCATAACCATGAATGAACACAGAGAATGGCAAAAAATAATTTTGGAAACCTCAAGCGATCTTAATCTTTGTCTATCTCTCCTAATCTATAAGTTTTGATAAGATACAAAAATTCATGCCTGCTATATCTAAGCTAATAACTCATAAAACTCAAACAGTAAATGGATTAGTTATGAAAATTGAACACAGTATTTAGTGCTTTTTTAAATGACAATTTATTATTTGGTTAGGTATCAAATTATGCTTCATTACCTTTTTCCATTGTTCAGAAAGAAAATATTGATATATTTCTGTAAATCTTATTTAAAAATTTATGGAAACATTGCACAATATCAAGTTCTGAAAGCTCAGATTTTATGGATGGTTAATGACAAAGCTAATTTTGCATTAGTCTTATTTCTTGTTTAATTCTTTATCAACTGTTAGGTTCTCAAACTTAATACAGAGTAAAATTATTTAAATATTTATTTTTAAAAATACAGTTATGTGTGTTTATTTTCACTTAACTGCTAAAGCTTTCAAATGCCACAGAAAACATCTTCCTTAGTTCAGCAACAAATTTTGCAATAATTTCTCATCTCTTCCAGAAAATAACTCAAATTATTACTAGAAAATATTTAATGATAGCCTTTTAATAATTTCACCAACAAAAAATTGGGGCTCAGTATTATTCTGAAAACATTGATTATATCTTTGAGATTAATTCAGAGGATTTTATCATAAATATATTATGGAAAATATTTTTATATCAGTTTTACTGTTAATCTATTTACTTAAGACTCATAAAGAAGAGTGATTTGTTGTCATAATTAAGAAATTTTTGAGTGATCAGATGACATCATTCATGACCCAACTATGTAAAGATGCCACAGTGATTCATTCAAAAATGTACCGTAGGTTCCAAAGATTATCCCAATCAAAAATAAAGAACAACAAAGTAAAAATCTAAGAACACTAAAGCCCTAATTTTAAAAGTTGGAATTAAATAAAAAATACATGAGAGTGAAGTAGTTAGAAACTCATAAAAATCCCATTTTACTCCACAGATTCCTTCCAATCCTTCTAGTTATCACTTATTGTCAGGAAAAGCTAGATTAATGATTGATTTGTCTTAAGGCAACCCCTCCCCAGCTTTACTGAGGTATAATTGACAAGTGAAATTGTGTATTTTATTTATTTATTTATTTATTTATTTATTTATTTATTTATTTATTTATTTATTTATTTTTATTTATGCTTGCATGCATGCGAGGCAACCCTTGGTTTATTTCACAGATTGCTAGGACCTTGTCAGTTTACAATCCCTTATTTTTCTATTTATTTTCAACCCTTGGTTGACCTCACAGATTGCAAGGACCTTGTCAGCTTACAATTCTTTATTTTTTACGCCTACAGCACCTGGTCTTCCTAGGTGGTCTCCCATCCAAGTACTAACCAGGACAGACCGTGCTTAGCTTCCGAGATCAGAAGAGATCAAGCTTGTTCAGGGTAGCATGGCAGTAGACTAAAATTTTATATTTTTAAAGTGTACAATGTGATGATTTATGTATACATTATGTAAAAATTTTCTTATCAATGTCTCTTTTTTTATGCAGGTCACGTTTCAGTTGGCAAAGTGAAATACTGCATGGAGAGATTCGTGGCACAATGTTTGGGGGAGGCCCAGAGATTTCTGTAAAGCAAAATCCATAAGACAATTATTCCAATTCATTCTCCGTCACCACCCTCAAAACAGCGAGAGATATTATTAAGCACTTATTACTTAAACCCTCAAAAAGATATGTCGCTTTCTTTCCCTTGCTCATTTATGCAAGCAAATAGTCTCTAATCCCTTCTATATTACTAGAAATAGTGCAAAATAAGTTAATACTGCTTTTAAAATACTGAAATAAACTATAAAAACTAGATTTTAACTAGAGATTATAATTGTATCATAATACTATTCAGCTGAACATGGTTATGTGAACTATATTATTTTATTAAAACACTTTTCTGTATCTTTTCTGAAAATAAAGTTTTGAATATAAATTCATATAACAAGTGAACTAGTAATATATTTGAAATTCATAATAGGATAGTATTATGTCTTATATCTGAAGAATGAGACACTCTTCTAGAAGTTATTGGAAAGAGACAGATAACAGAATAATTGAATGTGAATGAATACCTAAGTTAAGAAAAATGTAGAATAAGATGGAATTGCATTTATGATCCATTTCATAAATGTAAAACTGACAGGTTGAATCAAAAGAATGGTTCTGCACATATCTGCTATTTAAGTTCAAATACTGGTAGAGAGACGAAAGTCAAATCTAAGTTTATAATTTAATACAAGTAGATTAGTCCATTCAAAGATATTTTTAAATATAATTAATCATTTAGGAAGAACCTTATTCAACCAAGAACATTTTTATAGAAAGTAATTAAATTGCCTTTGATTTAGAAAAGAAAGCATAGAGGTAACTATGAACTTTTACTACTATATCCCAAAACAGGTTTTTCTGTAATACTTCTAAAGCTTCATATATTCATATCATATTACTGATATGTCATTAATAAGATATTTTCTCTTTAAGGCACTCAGTGAATGACTATGAAAATCATAAAATGTATGGTGAAAATATTTTTCATGGTAGAAATAAAAATAAATGTATTTAAGTTATAAATACTGTAAAAGGCACTCTTTCTTCCTCTATGAATTTTAACTACATTTTTCACCAATTCCAGATTGAATAAATTTTGTACTCTCCATGTTTTTAGAGTAAAGCACACTCCCATAGACATATCTCTGGTTCAAATCCTTCTTAACTCTCACCTGAACCTTTATAATAACTCTGTACCATCCCTTCTACCTCCTGTATTTTTTTTAATTCTAATCAACCTTAAACAATGCTAGTAGATAAATTCTGAAAACTGCTCTCATTATGTAAACACTTGATCAATTAAGAATAAATTCTTCATTCTGGCATTAAAAGTCTTCTACAGCATAACCCCAATTTTTGAACCTCATCTTTATAAGACAGTGTTCCACTTATATAGACTACATGCTATTTTCTGAATAGTCTAAGAATTTATTGCTCATCTTGTATTGTAAAAATAAACTCCATTTTGCTATCTCCAGCATTAAAATTCTTTGATTATTCTAGATCTTCTTCCCTAAAATATGTTCCAATTTTTCATCTCTTTAGACTCATAACCGAAAGCCCTATAATGTTACATATTTATTGATTATTTCACTAGTTTTTAATATGTTCTACTTAATCTTCTGTCATATAAAGTGGTGATGCAGTGCTCTATATTCCTCCAGAAAAACTCATCTTTTTCATGATTAGTGTTCAATAAACATCAATTAGATAAAATAAATAATATATGTAAAATTAGATAAGCTGGCAACATACTTTTAATATCTTTACTTTCTGTAAAATAATTTTCCAAAAAAGAATTCTTTAAATAAGTATTACTTATTCTCATATAATTCTCGAGTTTTAAATAAATTAATGCAAACACCTGCTGAAAATAAATCAAGTAGAGTTTGTACTTTATGAATACTTTCCATTTGGTTTTTGTTTATTTTTAATTTTTATGGTTATTTTAAATACATAGGGAAATATGAATTCAATTAAATTATCAATAATAGAAATAAATGGTTCTTTGATTTCTTGAGATTCCATTCCTTACGAACTTTGCTTTGAAGTTTAAAATACCTATGCTTGGTTAGTCAAAGCCAGTCTCAAAGCCACACCAAATTCATGAGTATGGACAAAAAAATATAATGTCCAAATGGCAGATATGACAAAGAAACTGCGGTCATTTTTTATTCAAACACAGTCCAACCAGTGGTTATAAATTATTTACACTCTTCTCATACACACCCTTCCCAAGATCCCCAAAGCTCTCAGGACATTAAGACATCAGGTTCAGGCTTAAATTCTTGGGTCTTATCATCTAAATAATGACTGGGTACAAAAGAGTCTCCTCAGTTATGGCTCCTCTTTACTTGAAGACTTGGGAATTAAGGAGACAAGAATGTTCTCCACATTCTCCCACACCCAGTATGCAATTTTTATGCAAAGATTTAAAATGATGTCATTCAAAAATGATGAAAATTGGTAGATTTTCACATTTTGGTCACTGGTCCATCAAAGTCCTTGAACACAACGTGGCATATGCCTCCAGTTTCTGGATTAACGCTTTATTCTGTTTCCTAAGAATGACTCTATGTGGCTTTTGTGTTCACGTTTCTAGTATTGCGGCTCTATCCTCTGGTCAGCTTTCCTATTAGTATAGAAATGAACATATTTACTAAATCCATGATCACACATCATATATCTAAGTCCTTATTGTACTTTCTGGTAACAGCATGATCCATCACAGTTGTGATCAGGGCTACTACTTTGATGAGCTAGCAGTAGTTTATAGTCATTCTCTAGGATCCACTCAGTTATTGCATGTTTCAGATCAGTGAATCAGAAATATGATAGGCAATACCACTTTTACAAATTATGGATCTTCACAGGTAGTACTTATTGCTGCTTTTCCTCACTTTGAGATAAAATAGTATTTTTGATTTACTCTCTTGGTCAGAAAGTGGAAAATTTCAAAGATTTAACATGGTCTTCCTGATTATGATACTCCTTATCCCAAAAGGTCAAAAGCATTTGTGAAGGTTATTCTAACTTCTAAGTATGCCAAAATCACATCTTCTCTAAATTAATCCTTGCATAGAATTTTAGGAATAAATTCTAGACTTCCCTTTTGGTAAAAGAATACATTGTTAGGAAAATGGACATCTTATGAAATACTTAGTATAAAATAAATCGAGTCTATTAACATTATATTTTAAATGTTTCTTTTGGAAAGTTCCTTAAAATGACATAAAATGGCACAAAAGGAAAACTGAACAGCGAAGTTTGCAACAAAAAGAAAGAAAATTCTGATTAAGACTCCTAGTAGTACTGTTTTAATTACCAAAACGTGTAAATTATATATTATTTTATAATAAAATATTATTTTAAGTATGTATCATACCTAAATCCAAGCAGAAGTCCTGGTGTAGTAATCATTTCTCTCATTGTTTTAAATATAAATACAACATTTATATTGTAGAGTCTTTAAAATTGTACTTACCTAGTGGACTTTTAAAGCATGTTTACATCCTTTGTTGATATGTTTAGTGCCCTGTTTCTAAAAAGTGAAGAATCAAACGTAACCTAAGTAAGGTTATATTATGATATATACCAAGCTAATCTCATGCCAGAATTAGTTTAATTTTTTCTTTGACTTCTATTAATGATTACAGGAAGATTCTGTTAATAAAACATGCCAGAAAGATATTGTATGCCCTTGTGATTTTATCTTCCAATAACAGTTCCTAATATCAGGAAGTCTAACCAGTTAGTAACCCATTTGTAACTACTCAACTGAGAGCTCTGAGCACAAGTGTAGGAATTTGGTTTATAAAGTGCTAATTTTTGTGGATTTCTTTCTAAAGTTCTCAGATATATTTACTGCATATAAGAAAACTGTTTCACCAGTATCTTCTACAGTTAAAGCTTATTATATTCCAACTACATTAAAAGAAGCACATGTAACAAATCTTTTGCTTTTTAACTATAACTTCAGAACTAGATAAACCTGACATTCAAATGCAGAATAACTCATTTCATTTCTGTGACCTTGAGTATAATTAGCATTTTTCATATCACTGGTCACCCACAGAGTTAGAATAATTGCACCACCTTTCATGGCTCTTGTGTGAATGAGATAATAAATGCAAAGTCTCTTCATTGTAGGCACTCAAACGGTAAGTATTATTTTGCTTTTGATTCAAGTACTTGCTTTTGTCTATATCATTAAAATAAAATACCTCATTGTATAAGTAATTATATGGAAGCACAGCCCAAGAAATGATGGATTTGTGTTTCAAAATGTTAAAGAATGTCAGTATTTGAAATATAAACATTTGAAATTATATTAGTGTAAATTTGTCTTGTTAGAAAAAGATGTTATTTTTCTGATCCTCTGTTATACCTAAGAAAGCCCAAAATGAGGAACTTAAAAAACTGAGGGTGAGCAAGTTATATTTAGCTCTCCTAGCTGATTTCAAATGCACCCTGATTGCAGGAACAACAATAATAATTCCTGCAATTAAATAGGTTGCCTAACTTGGTAAGTACCTGTATACATTTAGCTGGAGTCAAGATTCTAGAATAGATTATAGAAAATTAACTATATAGGAACAGCTAAAAAAAAATCTGTATTTCCAATCAACATGTCTTCTAAATGATGAAGAAGAATGAAAATATACAATTTACCTTTTCCTGAATTTCTAAATCTTTTTCCAATATGCTTTGCTTATTTCACATGTGTTACAAGTCCACAGCACTGCTCAGAAGAAATCATATTTTCTATTGGTGCTTTGAAAAACAAGAGAGGACCGTTATCTAAATATTTTTTGTAGTTAATGTTTTCATGAGCAGAGTCAAAGTGAATCAAAAAAATAGGTATATTTTGTAGTCATCAAAGTATATATCTATAGCTTCCTGAAAAAAAAATGCATACAAATGCAAATCATAGTATACATTGGTCCGTTATATTCTTTCCTAAAGAAAATAATTTTGGAGCTGAGTGGTGTTTTTCCATGCAGTGAAGAAAATGACATGACACAGATATGCCTCTCCCAAAGTAACTTTAAGCGAAAAGATCTTCAGTGAATTCAGACTTACCACTGTGTGTCTGAATCTACAATATTTTCTGTCTGATGTTCTTTGGTTTCTGTTTTCTCCCTAGATTTTGAATGTGTTACTTTCTTGCTAATTTCTTTGTTCACCTCTATTCCTCCCTCCATGAACTACAATCTGTTTATGGGTGCTTAGTAATGACTCTGTCTTTTGCATATTGTTCGGTTTCTCCACCAGGAAAAAATTTTCAGGGATAATATTAACAGAAGAGATCAAGTGTTATTGTCTCTCTTTTGGCACACTATATCCTACTTCATCAAGAATCAGACTCTTTAAATTGGGATTCAGAATTTGAAAGAAAATGTATCTGCGAAGTATAAAGTCTAGATAAATCCAGGGTACCATTTGCAGTTAGTGGCCTAAGTGGCACATAGGCAATCTCAGCAACTCACAAATGTGGACTGGTCAAGTTCATAACTTTTGAGCATTAACCCAGAAAGATGTGTGGCCATGTGTATGTATGACCATTAGGAAATATGAATATTTTTAACAGAGATGCCTAAGTAATTTTATGATCTTCAGAGTGTTGCAAAAGTTAATGGATAGATAGATTGAAGGAAATTAGACAGATGATTGATAGATGGAGATAAAAGAAGGGAGAAAGAAGGCAAAACGGGGGATGGAGAGAACAATAAAGGAAGAAACTTGGTTGTGGAAGTGGGTTTCAAAGTGCTTCCAACCAACTGGCATTCTTTTCTTTTTTGAGCTTTATTGGAATGATTTATTCATAATAATTCTTCTCCTCTGATTATGCCTATTGTGGTAACTATTGTGGCTTTCATTATCTTCTCATTTCTTGTTATTGGCACTGCTATTTTGCCTACAAATTTACTCCCTGGGCTGTATCACAATTTCCTGAAGTCTCAGGATCCCAGTTTTATCTTTATACATTTGCAAATGATAATTCAAGCCAATAACACACCCTATACTTTTTCTAGAATTTTCCAATATTGATTTTCTTGAAAATGGATGCAGTATAAATAATAATACACAATACATTTTTGTTCACATACATAGAATGTGAAGAGCTAATTAAGATACTAATTCATCCAACTCTAATATCTTAGAGATCATTTCACCTTTAATTCAATTTGATTATTTGCTCAGAATTGGATCACAGAGAAATGCAACAAAAGAGAAAAATACAATAAAAAATAAAAACATGCATTTTTCAGAATTTATATTATAATAAAGGTAAAATTTCAATTTAATGAAAAAAGAGAACTATTACATATGTTAGTATACTTTTCCAATTGGCTTTTAATGTGGCAAAATTCACTTGCTCAGGCAAGTCTGGTTCTAAACTGAAAGTTTCCTCCGCTTTAAAATTCTGCCTCCTGAAGCAGGAATTCAATAAACGTTTTTGATTTTTTTAAGATTTGGAAATTTATTAAATTTCAAAAATTAAAATAACCTACATATAGTCAGTATTATTTCTTTCTAGTCTTTTGTCTTACATATCCAGCTATATTTTTCATAAAATTGGAATTGTAGCTGATAGATACACAATTATTGTTTTATATTTTTAATTCAACATTTTACTTTTAATACTTTTTCCTTAAAGTGGCAATTTTTCAAGTTCTTATAACTTCTCTTCAGAATTTGACAAATTATTACTCTTTTTCATTATTAGCTCTTATAAAACAATTCAGTCTTGGTTTTCCTTCTACGATTTTGAATATCTCTTCTTATTTACTTTTGCATTCTCCTCTTTCTCTGTCTCAGTATTGTAGTTTTTCAGGGTTTCATGTTTCTTTCTCTGTCGTTAGCACTCTAAAATCTGTCCTTAAGTGACTTTATCGAGAATCATGTCTTTAATTACCACTAACATGCTTACCGAGTAGCTCCATATAGATCTTCTGTATACTTGTCCAAAACTGAACACGGGTTTCCCAAAAAGCAATTATTATCCTTCTCATTACATTTTTCCATTCTCTTCTGATATTTAAATTTTTTAGTATATCATGCAAAGCCCTTCAAAATTGTGTTTCTGCTTGCTTCCTCAATTCCCCACTCTCATTCTGTGTACCAGTTTTATTATTCTACCTCAAGTTCCCTAAATTTTTATACCTCTATGTCTTTGAACATTATTTTTCCCCATGAAATGCTCCCCCCTCTTCAACTTCCTGCTTGAGTAGCTCATCAAAACTCTTATAACAAGTATGTAAGTCAAATTTCTCTAATCAGTAGACCCTAAACCAAATATGCAATACCCCAAGAATGAGTTTTGCCTTGATCCTTTCTGCTTCATAATATGCTTCCCTTACATTTGTCTTAAGGATTGCAATACTTTGCTAATATCATGTATTTATCATATATTATTTAATTTGATGTCTTCATCTAAAATTATACTTTGCACAGAGTAAACATACAATCCTTTTTGTAGTTGAATAAAAAATCTGGTTATTTTCATTAATCAGAAATATCTTAATCAGAAATTAGTACAATTTTTTAATATTGGCAAAAATAAATGTTGAATATTGATTACTTTATTTTTACTTATTATCTTGTCAAATGTTCTACAAAATATTGTTGGGTTGTAGCTATTAATCTATTAGAATAGATTTCTTTTAGATGAATTAATGTGCACATAATTTACACCAAAATTATTTTGAGAAGTTCATTGGGAAGTTATTTCAGTCAAAATCAGACATTTCATGAGCTCATTATTCAGACTTTTTCAGTTGTCCTGATATTATTACTCTTTACTTGGCCATGCTTTCAGAAATAGAAAATGATTAACAATTAAACTTAATCTTTGTATGTTTAGTACTAGATATGCTTCCTGAGAAAAATCTTGACTTTGTTTACAATAATATTTATGTTTTATTTAGTGTTAGTTCCATATATTTAGAGTAGAGTTTAGAGCAGATAGCCTAGTGTGGACCCTATAAATTAGAGTTTAATCAAAGAAATACTCTTTTACTTCCAGTCTGTGGTGGAGAAACCTTAAAATAGACTCCAACCAAAGAAATTAATCAAAGTCGTCATATAAAGAAATCAATATCAGGAAGAAAATGGTAAGCACTGTGTTCCATTTTCTACTAAGTGCTAGAAAAGATTAATTTATAGCACAAAGAATTTGAGGTCATCATAAGAAAGCAATTGTTTATCCAACAGCATTATAGCTATATTAAGAAAGGTTATGGCATAGACATAAGTATTGGTGCTCTTAAAAATAAAGTTATCTTAGCAATAGGCTTCTCAGTTCAACTTCAAAAACAAATGAATAGATTAAATAATTGCTCCATTCTTTTTATATGTGCAATTATTCAACATTCATATAATTCTACATTTAGGTCTGTAATTAAACATTGCACATAGAGTGACATAAAAGTTTTAAGTAAAACTATTTTCTGTTTTTGCCATGATAAATTACCTTTATTTTATTAAATTAATAACTCAATTGTATTTCAAATCCATTCAGCATTAACTTTCTCTATTGTGTTGGCTTGGAACAGCATTGTGCTGGGCAGTACTTAGTCATCGTGATTGGAGGAAACCTGAATTCTTGTAACATTTTTGTCATTGCACATTTAAATATTTCTGGAGTTTTTGTTGGCATCTGTAAGATAAAAGTGAACTATATAATTATTAATTTCTTTTTCTAGCACTAGAATTCTAATTTATGTAAAAATATTTCTCCATATTCCAATAAGGTTTTTAAGAAACCTCTCAAACACTTATATTTCAAAATGTTTAAGAGTAAGAAATATATATTCATTTAATCTTGATAACAAGCCAATAAATTATAGGCATTATTATCTCATTTGGCAGGTGAATAAAAAAATCTCAGTAGAGTTAAAAACTTGCTCTAAGTCAGCAACTAGTTAAGAAATCAGGATTTGAACTCAAACTTGAAACACACAAATTCATTTTTCTGTTTATAAACCAAAACTTAATGCTTTTATCTTTTTCTATGAAATAAAATTCTATGATTTTATTTTACTCTAACATTTTTTGACTTTCACTTTAGTCTATTTCTTATATTTCCTAAATAAATAATATTTATAAGAAATTTCTAATTCTTATAATTTGCTCATTATACTCATTATTAATCCCTTATTTATTACACATAAGGATATTATCTTATGAGGTGCAAGGAACTGTTGGTATGGCCTCTGGCTTTTTGTTTTTTAATTTCCAATACTGAGTTTTATATCTATAAAAAGTCCATCTTGCATATACAGAACATCCTTCAATACTCTCTAAATTTCTGCATAAATGCTCATGAGAAAATAGTTGTTAACTTTCAGGTTCTTTGTAGTCAGCAAGTGTAACTTTAATCACTATTCGTCCAGTGTACTTAAATATTAAAAAAAAAAAAAATTCACTTTTTTACTGAAAAGGTCTGGATTTTTAATCACGTCAGTGTATTGTACAAATTATACAAGTCGTCAAAGCAAATGAGAGATTTCTCATGTAATTATGGAAAATCTTGCCTTCTAAGTAGCCTATTGCCTAAGAAGTAATACAACATTACTATTTGACATTTTCTCTCAATCACAGGTATTCTATATCCTTATTGTCCTATAGTGTTGATTACTAGAAATAAGTAAAGTTCATTGTTTAGATGCCAGAGAACCAAAACTTTAAGTTTATGTTTTTTATTGAAAATCCTAAATATTTACAGAAATTAAAAAAAAAAAGAAAAGAAATATATGTCATCTTTGAGACCTAAGAGATAATAAGTATATTTTAATGGAGAATGTCAGCTCAAAATTGATTGATTGAATCATAAGAAAAATAAAAACTAAATCTATTTTCAAACTTTATACATTTAAATAAAAACAAATATGTATGTCCAAATAATAGTTTTCACCAACAGAATCAGCATGAGATTTTTTTTTAACTAAATAAAAATAATTAAGCTTTTTTCTCCCAATATTTGATCTGTCTGGATTTTTTATGGGAGAGAATACAAATAATGTTTGTGAAATCAAATAACTTGTAAAGATAATTTATTAGTAGTATATACAAACTAGTGTGGTAAAACATATAATTGTGATTGATTTAGATAATTAGATGGATTTTAAAATGTTACTACCCGTGTTACATGATGTATATTAATAACATATGTATTCTAGAAGGGCAAAAATACAAATAAATTTAAAACAGAGATTCATGAACATGGACTATAGACTAGTGGTTACCAGAGGGTAGGGGGTGGAGGAGGAGCGGAGAGGTAGATGAGATAAAGGGGGTCAAATATAGGGGAGTAGGGGTGGGTGAAGTAGGTAAAGGGGATCAAATATATGGTAGCTGAAGGAAACTGGACTTTGGGTAGTAAACACACAATAGAATATACAGATGTCAAATTATAATGAACACCTGAAAATTATATAATTGTATTAATCAATGTTACCCTAATAAACTTAATTTAAAAAATACAAATAAATTTAAAAATGAATGTATTCAGATATTTTGGAATACAATATATTTTCATAAAGACATTTACCTTGATGACTAGATCCTTTGTTTAAAAAGTTATAAATCTATAATAAATAAACCTATAAAACAATGTAATTTCTTAAACTATTTTCATCTTATTAGCAATAGTTGACTACAATATTGAATGTTTTAGTAATCTAATATGTATCTTATAAATATAAAATTATATTAATGGATGGGAAAGCATTTAGAATTCAACCACAAATTATTGAACTTATAAGAAGGCATGAGTAGATTATCACTCATGATGTATGCATCTGATGCAGTTGCTTGCATATTTTAAAAATCAATATTTTTAATCTAGTTTAGTAGTATTTTAAGCAGTCTACCTCAAATGTTGAATAATATATAAATTTGTAGTTTTCCCATATACCATATTTTCCCTTTTGGAACACCAACAATATTGTTAAGTGACTTAAAATCATATATAAAATGTAAAACTACAAAATATGGCAATTTCTAAATAAATATACAAAACCACCACTGATATTTCTGAAAATGTCATGGTATGAGTTTCAAACTAGGTCATATTTCATAATGTTGTCATCTCATTGTGGAATTTTAAAATAATGAGTACATAAAATTTTATTATGAGGTGTATTTTGAACACTTGTGTGACCACCAATCCTATAGGAATTATACAAGATGTATGTAATTAAGTATTATAAAAAAAAAATCTTTAAAATTAAAATTTTATTTTGGTCGCAAATTACTTTGTAAGGTTGTATTTTCCTGAGAACTCTTAACTGAATGAAGTTAGTTTTTTTTTTAATTTGGAATTTTGTTGAAGATAATTTCTAAGATCTTAGAAACACTAAACTCCTTCAGAAGAAGGAGTATGCCAAAGTTAATTACTTAAATTCCGAAACTCAAAGAAATAAAGCATGCATTTTAAAATAAACAAAAATAAATGTATGTGTTAAGCGATTGTTTCAGAGTTCATTACACAGCAAATTGGGCTTCCTTATATTTAGCAGTATTTCCATCAGACAGCATCTTATGTACTTGGTCTTAATAAGCATTATTCACTTTACCTTCGTCAACAGAATATCTTACAACCTCATAAAATATACATTTTTAAAAGAGAGTAGATTGCACTATCTTCTTGTGGTTTTCTTTTCAAATTGCAAATAACCAGAGGCTCAGGGAATATAAGGATGACATCAGTCTGCTGTATTTTAGACAATGTGAGATACTTTTAAAAAATGAGCAAATGTCAATAGATCAAATTAAAAAGATCAAAAGAAAAGAGAAGCCAATAATACCAACCAAATACATTATAATTTATTTTTGTAATGTATTTTTAAGAGCCAAAGATGTTTGTTAGATGGAGTATTATGGAAGATAAAATTTCCTCTGCCTACAAAGTATTTGCTTTCCAAGAGAGTCCCAAATATGGTCTTTCTGCATGATGAAGGGACAACCAAACTCTTCGATGTTTATACTAAAACATATTGAAGATATTTAGCTACTTCTATATACTGAAAAGTGAATGAGCAATGGTGCTCTAAGCATGATGCAATAGGAGCAAAGTGGCATGGGGAGTGGGGGCTTGCGATTTTTGGCTATACATTAGCACTTATGAGCCACTGTGGTAACATTTCTTGTGCTGGAAGAGGTCATTTACTAAATAGATTGTGAACTGAAAGAGCAAATGCATGTATATCCCAAATTCAAACTGGTATTCTCTTCTCACAGTTAGGACCAACACAGTTTAAACACATTTCAACTACTTGTAATTTACTTTTAATGTTGCAAGTGTCTTTTTTCTTTAAGAACATTTATCTTCATCACCTTCATGTAACATTTTTATTTCAGTAAGTTATGTAAAAAACAATTGCGTTTTGAGTTTAATCAAGAATGATCTGGTGTTTTCATATAGTGTAGATTTAAAGTAACATTCTAACAATAATTAATAGAGTATGATATGTTACAAATTAGAAAAGTTTTAAAAGTCTAATTTATAAATTTCAGAAAAAGTTCTCTTTGAATAATGAATAAGTTATCTTCGTAAGTATATTTAATGGCATTTTCAGTTTTTCATCTCCACTGTATAAAAGAGAAAATCGAATCTCAACGCTACCCAGTAATCTTGAGATATATAATATTTTATCATCATTTACTAAACTGGAAGATAGTTCCTGGTTTTACACTAATTTTTCACAGACTAAATCAAAAGAAGGTACATTTTTATCCCAATAGATAAATCTATTTCTCATTAAATGCTTACCTCTGTGTTAATCAGAAAAGGCAGGAATAATCTTGAGTACATTTCTTGGCAAATAATTATCTAAAAATATAGAAAAACATTTTTCGTGCGATAGTTCTATTACTTTGAATTGCTGTCTGCCTTAATATTTCATTTCCACGTGAACAAATTTTGAGCACATCAAAATGCTAATCGGTTATCAGAATAATACAGCATTCCGTGCAAAATTCTCTTCTGTGGAAGTAAACAGTAGGATCACCTTACATCACCTAGAATGACTTTTTTGTCCTAATTGGCAGAGTATACTTATCATTTCCTTGTGTTTTCTTGATAGTCATAACTAATCTTTGTGGATAGCTCATTTGATCACTGAGCTGTCCATATGTATGTTTGTATATTTAAATGATATAGCTATAGTTATTATTTTTTTAAAATAGACATGTCTCTATTAGCCCATTTAGAAAGAATTATAAGATTGATTTATGATTTCAATG
>NW_011888793.1:8139108-8141538 GCF_000151845.1 Pteropus vampyrus | reverse complement strand
ACATATACATAATTTATTAGCAGCCCTGCTATTATTGATCATGAAGTCATTTCTACTTTTCTTATTATAAACATGTGATATATCTTGGTATGCATGTTTGTCTTTTTAAAAACAATTTATTACTAAAATAAAATTGCTGGCTCCTGATTGTTGGAATTTTAATGGTCTGAATGCATAATCATACTGTTTGTACCAAGTCCATTTCTATTGACAGTCCTGCCAGAAGTTCACAGAAAGGCCTGTTTGCATTGTGCATCATTATAACAAATAAAATTTGTTTTAATAGTTGCTAAATTGATAGAAATTACATCTTTGATTCCCAATGTGATTGAATATTTTACATATTGTTTACTGAACATTGTATTTAACTAATTGTGAAAGATATCTTCATATAATTTGCTATTCTTTTTATTATCTTAGAATTTCAATTCATATATCTTTCTGATAAATTAAACTTTTCCATTTGTAAAAATATTTTTGTATTTTCTATTTAACTTAATATTTAACTTAAAATTTTCAATGTGCATTTGCTTAATTGTGAATTTTATCTTTTAGAATTTTTTTCATAATATAATCAATTGATTTTTTTATGCTTTATTTATTTATCTACTTATTCAACAAATATTATTTGAGTGTCTAGCAATGTGCTAGACAGTGGAGACAGAACATACTCTTAAGGATCTTATGATGTGTTAGTAGTAGTAGAAACAGTAGCGTGAAAAGTATAAGGGCATGTATGAACGGAGTGAAAATGGAACACGCAGGACATCTAATTGGACTTGAAGAAAGTAAAAGAGCACTTCTTATAGGAAGTGATCCTTACAATTTTTGAATTCTGAGAGAATTTTCTGGGATAAGAGAAAAGACAGGCATTCAAGGCAGATGGAACCATGAGCAGATACAGCCACTGCCACACAATCTGTCAAAACCGGAGACAGGAGTTCCTATGAGAGAGAGAATATAGAACACTGAGAAAGAAAGCAGTAAGCATGAGAAAGGCCATATTCTGAAGGGCATAGCACACTAAAGGATGAAGCTTGTACTTTATCGTGGAAACACTGGGAACAACATTCAGCCTTCCATGTGGAAATGGCATTAGGGGGCAATAACTAATGATAGGATGAACAGTTTATAGGCTGTTACATCTCAGGCTCTAGCATTATAAATGCCTTATACAAATTAACCCACTGGAGTCTCAGTTTCCTCATCTAAAATAGAGATAATATGCAACACAAAATTTTGTTATGATGATTAAATGATAGTTTTACAGAATCCAAATTAGTCAGGTATACAATAGTCACTGAATAAATGGAAGAAATTAATATGGATTAAGGGATTAAATATAAATTAAAGTCTCAGTATTTGGGAATTTTTTAACTTTATTACTCCATGCATATTGCTTGGATAATTTTATGATATCCTTAGTACAATTGATAATCTGACATCTGGAAATCCTAATCTAGAAGTCTCACAAAATCAACATGCAGCACTTTAAATCATTTTATATAATCCTACCTACAAATTGCCCTTCCTGGTACACCTCTATTTCAGTGAATTTGTACTGATTCATCACAGAAGAACCAAAAAACCATCACGGAATCTTTCCTTTGAAATTTACTCAATTTTGTATTCTCATATGCAAATCAGCATCCTTTTGTCTATTATGATTCTAATCTGATTTTTTAATGTATTTATGTTCTGTTCATTGGTAAATTGTGTTTTGTTTCCATCTAGATGCTTGTAATTTATCTAAGATTTGGAAAGTGAGAACTTTAACAAAATAATGTGAAAGTGTGGCCATATTAATTAACATCAGTGGTACTGTTGGGTGCCTTCATTTAAAGTCTTGTGCTTACTCTGTGTAGGAATCTCTAGTTTTATTGTTTTGTTTTTTGCTTCTCTGGCTGTTCTCCTCTCACTCAGGATTGCTGTTTCATAAATATTCAATCATATACTCCATGTCTGTTTTATTTTTGCTAAGTATATTAATATTTTTTTGGTTTTCTTCAGAATGCCAAAAGGATTTTTAATGCTGACTTGTTTGTCAAATAGTATTCAGTGTGTCACTTACTCTCTACTGTATTGTATATCTTTCATCAGAAACTGCTCATTCTTGATCCAAGATCACAGAAAAAATGTATCACAAATCTTGCAATTAATATTATTTGTTCCTATAAGTTTTCCTTCTATTGCATGAGGGAATGTGTTACTTTGTTTCTTAGCATGGTACACTTTCTTTAAACTTTTTTTTTTAATCTCTGCTGATGTTTCTATATTTTCTGATCTTTAAAGAAAACAGTCTAACTTTGTACATTATTAGGACTATAATTGAATTCTATGTAGATGTATTCAAAATACATATCCTCCAAAATAAAAGTGGCAACCACAGTTTATCTATTTCCAGCTTGTTTGATCAAGTTTTATTTGCAC
>NW_011888793.1:8128011-8139058 GCF_000151845.1 Pteropus vampyrus | reverse complement strand
GAGACAGGAGTTCCTATGAGAGAGAGAATATAGAACACTGAGAAAGAAAGCAGTAAGCATGAGAAAGGCCATATTCTGAAGGGCATAGCACACTAAAGGATGAAGCTTGTACTTTATCGTGGAAACACTGGGAACAACATTCAGCCTTCCATGTGGAAATGGCATTAGGGGGCAATAACTAATGATAGGATGAACAGTTTATAGGCTGTTACATCTCAGGCTCTAGCATTATAAATGCCTTATACAAATTAACCCACTGGAGTCTCAGTTTCCTCATCTAAAATAGAGATAATATGCAACACAAAATTTTGTTATGATGATTAAATGATAGTTTTACAGAATCCAAATTAGTCAGGTATACAATAGTCACTGAATAAATGGAAGAAATTAATATGGATTAAGGGATTAAATATAAATTAAAGTCTCAGTATTTGGGAATTTTTTAACTTTATTACTCCATGCATATTGCTTGGATAATTTTATGATATCCTTAGTACAATTGATAATCTGACATCTGGAAATCCTAATCTAGAAGTCTCACAAAATCAACATGCAGCACTTTAAATCATTTTATATAATCCTACCTACAAATTGCCCTTCCTGGTACACCTCTATTTCAGTGAATTTGTACTGATTCATCACAGAAGAACCAAAAAACCATCACGGAATCTTTCCTTTGAAATTTACTCAATTTTGTATTCTCATATGCAAATCAGCATCCTTTTGTCTATTATGATTCTAATCTGATTTTTTAATGTATTTATGTTCTGTTCATTGGTAAATTGTGTTTTGTTTCCATCTAGATGCTTGTAATTTATCTAAGATTTGGAAAGTGAGAACTTTAACAAAATAATGTGAAAGTGTGGCCATATTAATTAACATCAGTGGTACTGTTGGGTGCCTTCATTTAAAGTCTTGTGCTTACTCTGTGTAGGAATCTCTAGTTTTATTGTTTTGTTTTTTGCTTCTCTGGCTGTTCTCCTCTCACTCAGGATTGCTGTTTCATAAATATTCAATCATATACTCCATGTCTGTTTTATTTTTGCTAAGTATATTAATATTTTTTTGGTTTTCTTCAGAATGCCAAAAGGATTTTTAATGCTGACTTGTTTGTCAAATAGTATTCAGTGTGTCACTTACTCTCTACTGTATTGTATATCTTTCATCAGAAACTGCTCATTCTTGATCCAAGATCACAGAAAAAATGTATCACAAATCTTGCAATTAATATTATTTGTTCCTATAAGTTTTCCTTCTATTGCATGAGGGAATGTGTTACTTTGTTTCTTAGCATGGTACACTTTCTTTAAACATTTTTTTTTAATCTCTGCTGATGTTTCTATATTTTCTGATCTTTAAAGAAAACAGTCTAACTTTGTACATTATTAGGACTATAATTGAATTCTATGTAGATGTATTCAAAATACATATCCTCCAAAATAAAAGTGGCAACCACAGTTTATCTATTTCCAGCTTGTTTGATCAAGTTTTATTTGCACATGGGACAGAGCATGAGAAACCAGGAAGCCAGTTCCGCAAAAGCCATTTCACTGGCTTCCTGGGTGGTCATTTTTAGACATTTTATGTAAAGCTAAAAGCCATTCCCAAGTAATTCTTGGGAATGACTTGTTCCCCCAGAATGTCCCATGTGCTACCTTTGCCAACTAATTTTGGTCCTTTGGGCCAAAATAACAATTTTGTGGAAGGTAGAGACAAAGATATAAAAAAATTATTTTATGGTTGGGAAAAATCTCTTTGATGCCAAGACATTGGTGGTTTGTTTGTTTTGTTGGTTAGAAGCAGTCTAAAAGTAGCTGTGGTATGTCCTCCCTTCCTTCTTCATTATTTTATTTTGTTGTTGTTATATTTTCCAATGTCTTGTTTTAGTTTTTCCTTTTTTTATTTTTTCACAAAGCTAATGGGGGTGGTAGCTTACTGTTTAACAGCTTTATTGGTTTATATCTAACATACAACTCCCTGCACATATTTTAACTGCAAAATTTGATGTTTTGAAATATCTATAAATCATCACTACATTCAAAATAATAAACAGGTCTATCACCCCCAGAAGTTTTCTCGTATCCCTTTATAATTCCTCTCATCCTCCCCACTGTCCTTCCCATTCTCCAGCACTAGGTGACTTTCTACTTTCTGTCATTATACATTAGTTTGCATTTTCTAGCATTTTAAAACATAGAATCACGTAGTATGTACTTTTATTGTCTGGCTTCTTTTACTCGGAATAATTATTTTGAAATTTATCCATGTTGTTTCATGTATCAATAGTTCATTCTCTTTTTTTCTTTTCTTTTTCTTTTTTTTTTTTTTTTTGCTGTGTAGTATACCATTGTATACATATACTACAATTAGTTTATCCATTCACCTGTAGTTGAACATTTTTGTTGTTTCTAGTTTGGGATAATTGCAAATAAAATTGCAATGAACACTTCATGTACAAGTCTTTGTATAAACATATTGTTTAATTAGTCTTGGAGAAATATTTATATGTGATATCACACGGAATACATGATAGATGTTTGTTTAAATTTTTAAGAAACTGACAAATTTCTTCTGAAGTGGTATCATTTTACATTCCTACTCCAATACATGAAAATCACTATTACTCAACAGCCTTACCAACACTTATGATTGTATTTTAAATTTAAGATCACCCAGTAGGTATTTAGTCTTAACTCATTGTAATTTAATTTATATTTCATTATGACTAATGATGTTGAATATATTCTTTGAGTTTATTTTCCATCCGTAAATTTTTTTTTTTCATAAATTGCTCAAATATTTGCCAACTTTTACTTGTGTTTTATTATTGAGTTTAGGGACTAACTACAAGTTCTGATAAGATACATGATTTACAAAATTTTTCTCAACCTTTATTTTGAAGGGCAACATTTTTAATTTTCATTAAGTCAAATTATCAATTTTCTTTATAAACCATGCTTTTGATAACATAGCTAAGACTTTTTTGGCTAAGACAAGGCCAAAAATGTTGTTTTTATGTTTTCTTCAAGAAGTTTTATACCTTTATATTTTACGTTTGGGTCTATGATCCATTTAAAATTAATTTTTGTATATAGTGTTAGATATTATCAAAGTTTATTTATATATAGATGTTCAATTATTCCAGAACTATTTGTTGGAAATACTATACTTTCTCCACTGAATTGCTCTCACATCTTCGTCAAAATTGTTCTTATATGTGTGAGTTTATTTCTGGACATTATTTTGTTCTATTCATCTATTTATCTAAATAGATCTATCTATGGTATCTAGAAAATTAAAATATTCTATTTTAAGTATGTAAATAAAGTAACCGTATAGTTTCTACCAATTTATCAATGTGTCTCTGTTACCATTGTAACATAAAATTGAAATCTGAATATTAAAAAAATAGGTTTACAGCAATGCTCAATAACAAAAACTGTAAAGAATTGAAACAACTATATTTGTTGCAAATGTAGATATTCAAGTCTTTTTTCTCCCTATGATTTTCATGTAATTTCTATTTTACTTCATACAAAATTCAGAAGCTCTCATTCTTCCGGGCAGTTTTATTTGTGTTTTACTGAACACAGACTCTCTAAAAGATTTTGCATTGATTTTTAAATGATTTTACTCTCATAGAAGATACTTAATGGTAATGGCCTTCTGCTTTCATGGGAGACCTTTTGTCACCTTATGTACCTTGTTGTTCACTTAGATCTGAATCTGCTGTTTTTTTAATGTGTTCTAATCATAACCTTCAGACAATGTGAGCAAAAATGTTTGCTAATTAGGTCCCTCAATAGGAAGTAAGTTCCATGCTGAACTTCTAAATGACTACCTTATCATAATTTTGTAAAGCTTGCTTGAAATAATACCTTAGTAAGCACCACTCTGAACTATATTTTTTTTCAAAGATTTTAAATTTAGTTTAAAAATACCCATTATATTTTGAATCTCAGCATGCTAAAACACTGGATAGTTGAGGGCTAAAGTTAATAATTTTGTGTTGTGATCTTTCACACATATGTGGTAAATGATCATACGGTAATATAAAAACAATAATATGTTACAATGAGAAAAGACAAAAATAATCATTACTTTTTATTTCTTCCATATGCTGGCAACACATTTTACTCAAAACCTAAATAAGACACAAATATACACATATTGATGCCATCACTAACTTTGTAACTCATGAAATACTCTTTATTTTTTTAAATAACAGAATAGCTAGATAAAAACACAATTTCGCATTCTTATTATATTTGTTTTTATTACATTTTAGGAATCTTTTGATTAGTGTTAATAATATAATATGAATTTATAATAATGCACATGTATAATTTAAGAGAATCATTTACCTTCCTATAATCATAATTTTATTTAAATACGTACAAATATATATGTATCCTTTAGATATATATATGAAATCAAATGTCTCTCGTATTTTCTGCAAACCTATAATAGCTGGAAATATTTCCAATTATCATTCAGAAAATAATTTGCAAATTAAATATTTATCTATACTTAGAATTTATATAATTTGACATTTTCTACCTTTGTCAAATACAATTCCATAACATCACTACAACTGAAATACAACCATTGTTAAATTGTAATTTTAAAAAACATGAGAAAAATTGAGATCAAAGTTTTAGCTTGATTCAACCATCTTTAAGCTTTTTGAACAAAGGCAGGTCATTTTACATCTCCACATTTTTGTTTCAGTAAAGCTGTTTATTTGTAAGTAAGGCTCAAATATGAAGTCCTCAGGATTTATAAGTAATTCATCAAAATTTTATTTCTTGCTGTTTTTCCCATTGCTTTTAATAATACATTGAAAATAAAATGTGTTACCTATATGTCAGTTTCTAAAATTAAAAGTAAAAACAAAGCCTCTAAAAATGTTATAATCATATTACAGATGTAAATAAAGCTGAGCAAAAAAGTAATAAGATTTTAATAGTGATAAAGACTTTTCTTTAAAAGATATATTAAATATGTTTCTTAAAATTTATTTAAAGTATCTGAAACTTAAAAGTTAAAGTATCTGAAACTTTAAATAAAGATCATCTGATATGTTTAAATAAAGATTAATAATCAGTTGATTTTAATGAATTAGGAGGATTTTAAATTTCCTTCAAATTTTTGTTCTAGAGGTTTCAGTTTTCATCAAAAAAAGAAGTAAGTAAATGCAAGTGGGCTAGGTCTCTTAGGTAGTATTTTGCACATGGGAGGGAATAAGTCTAATATGGTAGCAGACAAAATTTGAAAGGTGTTAATTTCAAGATTTTTAATGAAAAGATCATTTTTCTTTTATGCTTTGGAAATACACTATATTGCAGTGAGAGGTTAATAAATAGGTTGGAAGTAGGGTTAGGAAAGACCCATAGATGTAGTTAGACTTTGCTTTTTGCAGAAATTTAAGAATGATTCCAATTTATAGCATGTAATTTTATTTTATCGAAGATGATTGTCTTTTTATTTATTTGTTTTGTGTCGTTTTCTATAGAAAAAATACAAAATAAATTGATTTCAATTAAAATAACTTGAAACCCTTCATGAAAGATTTAAAACAATGAATAGTTATTGTTATAATAATATGGTATATTCAATGATTCCTTAGCTGAATAAAAATAAAAAATGAGTTACAATTTTTTGCAATTTAGCAGTGAGTAAAATCTCTCTCAAGATAACATTGCAAATAAAAAAGTAGTATGATATGAATTATTTTATCATAATACAAATTCGAATATATTTCCAACATTTTTCTGCACTTTTATTTTTACATTTGCAAATAGTTCCAAAAAATAAAGAGACAGAAAAGCTGAAAAAATATAGTTCTTCATCAAAGTTCTCTTTTATTACAAGTTTACTAATTAAATTTACTCCTAATGCTATAGTTTATACTTATTAATAGATATACTTATTTTAAATTATGACAAAAATGCTAGCGTATTTTTAAAATTTTATTTTAATATGCTTCATCAAAATAATTTTTATTTGTTCCAGTGTGGTAAGATTTATCTGGAGAGGACTGTTTCAAATCGTAGAAAATATAAAACATGTATTTTTGCCACATTGAATTAAATGTGCCTTTAATTTTAGATATTAGGAGATACTCACTTGGCTCAGAATTAAATCACCTCTCTTATTATGTCTATGAATCTGCTTACTATATAAATGGGTCAGTTGTGTTTTTCTTTGTGGTTGTAAACCTTGCTTGCCTACTTAAATCCTAGGCAATAAACTTAGACTTGGCATGTTACTTTAAAAAGCGCAAAATCATTTCTTGAACATTTCCATAAAATTATGCTTAAATACACCCCACTTCTGTTTATTTAAAACTGCTTTTATTGAAAGCCCAGATAAAATAATTTTTAAATTTGATTTCATACTTTAAAAATAACAGTGACAACAATATAATATATTGGGAGGAAGTTAATTTGTCTATGAATTGCCTCATTTGCCAACAGAAATGGGAAGATGCAAACATGAGATATTTACAAAATAGAATAATTTATTAACCTAAAACTTAATGTAACATTTTTGGCACTTTTATTGAAATTAAGTTTAAGAGGCCTGAACTTCTTCGACTACTTATACCAAATTGTTAGTTTTTATAGTGTTTACCTTGTGTAAAAAAAAGGGGAAAAATCACCATAAAAGGGTTCTGTAGTAAACATGTGATATAAAGTACAATAGAAATATGAATACTAACTACTATAGAAGTCTTAACATGTATTAAATATATATATATATAGTGTACCTAGAAGCTATGATAACTTTATAAGTTGACTAACAATAGTAACATGCTCATAATTAGGGGTAGTTAATTATACATTACTATGTGTCAGGTATATTTGGAAAAAAAGTTAATGAAAAGAAACATAACTCATCTAACTTCTAGAAATATTCAGAATTAACTGAGAAGATACAAACTACCAAGTGCTTTCCAGAGTGCTGATAATGCATCATGATTGATAAGCAAATGTTGTTCTTAACTTAAAACCAAATTTAAGAATGCATTATTAAAGTGACATAAAATTGGTTTGCACCATCATTTATGCAAACATATGATGAGATCTGCAATGTGATTGCAATGTGATAGAAAATGTAATTTCTTAATTCCACAAATTTAGACAACGGAATGTGTGAAATTTTGCATGTAGAGGATCCTTGTCTTAGGAAAGAAAAGTAAATAATTTCTTAAGTATTTGACAAAAGAATCATAGATCTAGCAATTCATTATCTAATCTGGTTTTATCTTCAACAAGCCCATTCAGAAGAGAATTAAACAAACAATGAGCATTTCTTTCTATATCAAACATCCATAATGGCAAGTTTACAATCTATCTTAATAATTTATACAGATTTCTAGAACTAAATTTGACTTAATTTGTCTTGCTCATTAAACTTCTTTGGCCAGTCTCCATATTCATTGGTGTAAAACTCTGAGAGAAATATTAATATCTAGTATCCATTTTTAAAGAGACTGGAATATGCTGAACTAATAAATTATGTACATTGCATAACCTGTAATACTTTGAATATTATAAAAAATCAAATTAAAATTTATGTATGAAAATAGACTTAAATTTAATTTTTAAATGCCTTAAATGTTTTATTTGATTTATGAATTTTAGTATTTTCAAACATTTTATTATAGTTTAATATTAATGAAACAATAAATTACCAAGAAAACAAAGTAATTTTCAGTAAATATCTAATCATTGATGTGCCAATTAAACATAGAAATATTGGCTTTCCAAAATAGAAATACAGAAAAATAAAAAAAAATAAAAAAGTTAATTTAAAAGTGGACAATAGGAAGTTGCTTGTTGCACTTTTGCAGAGTGTCACTCCCTTTATTCTCTGAATATTTGGGCCTCTGAGTTACTATTCCTGTTTCCAGCCCCACTTTTATTATAATTATTGTAATTTCAATTTCCATGCAGGCGTTCCTTCCAATAACCTTAAGTTTCTCTCCTCCAATGAACTTGTTCTCCATCTTGTCTTCACTAAATCCCATAGATATTCCACTGATCTTGGCATCACTACCTGCAACTTCATAGTCACAACTTCATAGAATACCACTCTGTACACCATTTCTGATTTTTTGCAACTCACTGCCTGTACTGACCCTAGTCTTATCCCTCTTGAAGGATTTCAATCTAACTCTGCCCATCTATCCACATGATACACCCTCACTTGGAAGCTCATTTCCCTCCTTACCTAACTTAGAGTCCAGGTCTTACCATTATAATAATTCTCTTACAGAGTATACTCAATTCCTTTGCCCTTTCACAATTTGTTTAGAAATACTTGGGCCTTGTAAGTCCTAAATCTTTCACAAGCCAAATTCAAAAGGCTGTGAAAACTAAAAGATTTTATATCTCATCTGTTTACAAAACTTGACCTGAGCTGACTTAAATTCATTTGGCAAAACTTGACTGATATTGGTGTATAGCTATTTATAGCACTTTTATTCTAATTAATGTTAATAGCCATATAGTTCCCTACAAGCTGATTGATATTTTGATTATATGGTGCTACTTAAGACATCACCAGGATTTTTCCTAATATTTCACAGTATTACTTATCCATAATCTTAAAAAGTTTATATTTCATAACGTATCTGGCTACAAAATTCTTTCACAAGGTACTGTGCGCCTTGTATTTGTTTCCACATTGCATTTTACCTTTATGAAAGAAATTATGCTCTTACATAAGATCCGTATCTGCCTCTGTGCATTCTAAGGGAAATACAAATTAAAAATAAAAGGCTTAATTCTCCCTGTTGAAAATAAGGAAAGAAATTCCTTCCCTTTTCTTAGGGCATTTCCTTTAGAACACATGAACATTTTTCTCTCTTTAAAATGTATGTAAATCTTTTTTAAACACTGAATAAACCTCTTACCAGCTTTAAGATCCAGTAATGTCTTTCTCAAGGACTTGGAAGCCATGTCTTTGAATAAAATTATCAAGGAAGAAGTGTTGGAAGGTAGGATCCTAACCTCACTTTAAATTGCCAAAATACCTTCTGCCATAAAGATATGAGTTAATTTTTCCTTCGGAAAAAGCCAATTAGCAAACACAGATGGCTACCCCAATTACCAAGTGAATCTAGGATGAACTATGTGTGACAAATGGTGCTGTCAAGTCCACTCACTTGAGAATTGGTTATTATTTATTTTGAGAACATGCATGTCAATGGGTTTGTGAAAGAAAAACAGCAAAATGGAGTTGATATTTTCAGGAGAGCACTCTAAACAGAGTTAAGGGGCCTTTGGGAAGCTGAGTTAACTCACCTCCTTCCATGTGAAACTGAACTTTTGAACTGTGCTAAGCCAAACAACTACATTCCTGGAAGTGGCTCTTTATTACCAAACTCTCTATTAAAAAATAGATTTTCCACCTAGCAATAGACATAAGCAATTAATCATGTATAGCATAGTGTAAGTCGGCTTGCCACACCAATCACAACTCTTTCAAAGCAACTTACATAGCCCTTTTAAAAGCCCCATTTTTTGCTGTCTTTATAAACTCTGTTCCTTTCTTCCCCCTCCAAACATTTTTGAGATTTCTACCCCAATCTGTGTCTCTTGGATTGCAATTCAAAAAAAAAAAAAGAAAAGAAAGAAAGAAAAGAAGAGAAAAAAAGACTCCCAAATAAAGCTTTCGTTTGCTTTTCAGTCCTTGATCAAAATTGACTGACAGGTTGAATTGGTTTGGCTATGTAAAAGGGTAAGAGTTCTTTCTGGTTTAAAACTAATTCAATAGTAAAACTGTTTTCTTTCTCTTGGGCTTTTGTGGAGACTTTTTCTAGGTTGGCTGAAGATTTTGTTTTGAATAATATCCTCCAGTACTAACTCCATCTAACTTGCTATTTAAAGACATCGCCCAGGAAAGTCTTCCCTCTCTTTTATGACTTTTAAAATGCTTCGTTTCTTAATTGATCTTCATCACGAGCTATAATTTCTTCCTCCTTGACCTTAAAGCTGCTCCAACAATGACCAGATCTTTCCACTCTTTCGAATGATATTCTCCTTTCAAAATTAGACATGCTTCTCCTGGCGGGTGTGTCATTTCTAATAAACACTGTAATTAGGCTTTTGACTATACCACTAAACAAAATTATTTTGTTAGTGTCAGTAATAACTGCCAATGACAAAATTTTAGTCTTCACATTTCTCCACTATTAGCAATCTTTGACAGAAGTGATTATTCTCTCTAGCTTACAACTCAGTCTTGCTTCTAGAGCATCACCTCATTCATTTCTACTCCTGGTTCCCTGTCTGATGCATTCCATTCTCCTTCATAAATTCCTCCTTATCTCTCAAACTCTAAACTATGGAGTGCCTGTAGGATCAGTCTTGGCTTTCTTATCCTCTTGGTCTACTCAAATTTTTCTTTCAGTTGCATTCAAACTCATATATATAACTTTACACATAACCTTACACTGCTATCTCCCAAATATATCTCTCCAGTTTGGATTGCTCTTCTAAAATCCAGACACATTTCCAACTGCTTATTTAACATCTCTTAAATGAGCAAATCCTCTGAGAGATCTACCTAAATCTAGTATTTAAAACCCAAATTATATATCTAGTGTCTACAACTAAAATTTATGAATCTTAATTTCCAAAATTTAAAATATAAAATCTAACCACTTTCACCACTTTAGTTATCATCCTATACCAAGTTAATATCATCTCTGACACAGATTATTATTTCCACTATTGACTTTCTACAGTCTACAGTCTAGGCTTAACATACTTACAAACTACATAATATATCTGCATTTTCCCTAGGAGTAAAACAAATAATCCTCACAAAGATCTACAAGGCTTTATTTTTTTTTTTGTACTTCACTAACATTATGAATTATCGATTATATTCTCTCCACACTGACATTACTCCTGACCTTTTAACAAACCAGACATTTCACACCACCTATTTCAATTTTTTGTCCTCAGATCTAGAGTATCCTTTCTTTGGATTGATGTGTGTATATATATTTATTTATATAGTTTTGGAATCA
>NW_011888793.1:8098977-8127961 GCF_000151845.1 Pteropus vampyrus | reverse complement strand
ATCTTTCCACTCTTTCGAATGATATTCTCCTTTCAAAATTAGACATGCTTCTCCTGGCGGGTGTGTCATTTCTAATAAACACTGTAATTAGGCTTTTGACTATACCACTAAACAAAATTATTTTGTTAGTGTCAGTAATAACTGCCAATGACAAAATTTTAGTCTTCACATTTCTCCACTATTAGCAATCTTTGACAGAAGTGATTATTCTCTCTAGCTTACAACCCAGTCTTGCTTCTAGAGCATCACCTCATTCATTTCTACTCCTGGTTCCCTGTCTGATGCATTCCATTCTCCTTCATAAATTCCTCCTTATCTCTCAAACTCTAAACTATGGAGTGCCTGTAGGATCAGTCTTGGCTTTCTTATCCTCTTGGTCTACTCAAATTTTTCTTTCAGTTGCATTCAAACTCATATATATAACTTTACACATAACCTTACACTGCTATCTCCCAAATATATCTCTCCAGTTTGGATTGCTCTTCTAAAATCCAGACACATTTCCAACTGCTTATTTAACATCTCTTAAATGAGCAAATCCTCTGAGAGATCTACCTAAATCTAGTATTTAAAACCCAAATTATATATCTAGTGTCTACAACTAAAATTTATGAATCTTAATTTCCAAAATTTAAAATATAAAATCTAACCACTTTCACCACTTTAGTTATCATCCTATACCAAGTTAATATCATCTCTGACACAGATTATTATTTCCACTATTGACTTTCTACAGTCTACAGTCTAGGCTTAACATACTTACAAACTACATAATATATCTGCATTTTCCCTAGGAGTAAAACAAATAATCCTCACAAAGATCTACAAGGCTTTATTTTTTTTTTTGTACTTCACTAACATTATGAATTATCGATTATATTCTCTCCACACTGACATTACTCCTGACCTTTTAACAAACCAGACATTTCACACCACCTATTTCAATTTTTTGTCCTCAGATCTAGAGTATCCTTTCTTTGGATTGATGTGTGTATATATATTTATTTATATAGTTTTGGAATCACTAACAGTTAAATGGAAACCAATTAACTGAAATTTAATATTTTTATAGTGGTTTTAGTTTAAATATATATATAGTGAAATGTACAAATCTTATATGTACAATTTGATTAGTTTTGACAAATGTGCATACCTGTTTGACCAGACCCTCTAAAGATATAGAATATAACCACACTCTCAGAAAGTTTCCTTGTTCTCTTCCCAGTCAACACCCCTATTCTTAAAGCAACCACTTTGCTCTTTTTTTTTTTTACAACATATATTAGTTTTGTCTGTTCTAAAACTTCATACAGATGCCATTATATAGTATTACTTTTTTATGCCTGGATTATTTCTTTCAGCATAATGTTTGCTAGCTTTATGCATATTGTTGCATGCTTCGCTTCAGTAGTTTGTTCTTTTTTATTACTGAGGATAAATATACTGACCTGTTTATCAATTCTCTTATTGATGCATATTTGGGTTGTTTCCAGTGTTTAGCTAGTGTGAATAGAGTTGTTATAAACATTCTGGTAGACATATTTTTGTGGGCATATATTTTCATTTCTCTTGGATAAATATCTAAGAGTGGAATCCCTATGTCATAAGACAGCTGTATGTTTACCTTTATAATACATTACCAAAGCATTTTCCATTGCGTTTATATCATTTACACACTCATCACAAATGCGAAAGTTCCAATTACTCACCCTAGTTGACAGCATTTGATGTTCTCAGACTTTTAAATTTCAGCCAAACTTGATATTCTGTAGCAGTGTTTTATTGTAGTTTTAATGTGAATTTCCTTGATGACAAGCGATGTTCACTTTCTTAATTGTTTATTTTTTTGCATATTTTTATATCTCTCTTTGTTAAATGTCTGTTCAATTCTTTCGCACATTTTTACTTATTGTCTTGTCATTTTATTGTCACATGGGACATATATTTGATTTTGTATTTTGTAAGATACATGTTTTGCAAATAATTTCTTACAGGTTGTGCTTTGGCTATTGATTTTTTAACAGTGTTATCTAAAGAGAAGCATTTTTTTAAATTCACTGATGTCTGATGTTTAATTTAATTTTTAAAATTTTTTAATGTGCTTTTGCATTTTGTCCAAGAAATATTTGCCTGTCCTCAAGTCATGAAGATATTCTTCTGTGTTTTATAAGATTTATAGTTTTGCTTTTTATGTTAGGTGTATTATCTATCCCAAATTTGTACATGATATGAGGTAGGGGTTGATATTCTTTTTTCATATAAAGATATATAATATTATAAATATAATTTGTTGAGAAGCTTTACTTTATTAAATGACCTTGGCAATTTTTTCTATAATAATTGACCAAATATGTGCAAGTGTATTTCTGGACTGTCTATTCTATGCCTTTGGTGTTTTTCCCTATCATCATGGCAATATGGCTGTATTATTATTATTATTATTTTATAATAATTCTCAAAATGTGGTAGTTCTTTTTTAAGACTGATTTTGTTTTTTTTAGGTCTTTGTGTTTACATATAAATTTCTTTATAAAAATTATTTTCTAAGAAACTGCTGGAATTAGATTGTGAGTAACTTGAATGTGCAGATTAATTTTGAGAGAATTGATATTTTCATAATATTGACTCTTCAAATCTATAAGCATGGTATATTCTCTCCAATTATTTAGATCTTTACATTTTTTTGTCAGAAATATTTTATAGTTTTGCATGTACAGGTGTTTCATTTACTTTGTTCAATGTATTCCTAAGTATTTTAGTGGTTTAATTTTACTAAAATTAATTTTTTAATCTTTTTATTTTGGAATATTTATAGACTCACAGGAAATTTCATGGCCAGTGTAAAGTTCCAGCTTCCTATAATGGTGACATATTTTATAGCTGTAGTACAACATAGAAACTAAGAAAATGATGTTGGTACATCACTGCTTACTAGACTATGGATCTTACTCGATTTTCACCATTTTTATCTTTGAAATACTTTTGATATTTCTCTTAATAAAAAAAATTAAAGCTATCGAAGAAGAGATAAAAATGTTTAAAGTAGAGAATATTCAGAACAAGAAAAGGTGAGAAGAACCTAGAAATACAGTGTCAAAAGTCAGGTAGGAAGTAACTGGAAAAATTAAATAAACAGGACTGAAATAACAATAAAGATCATAATGATTAATTTCATGTAAAATTATATAAAAATCAATGATGTAAAATAATTATGAAGTGCAATATGTATAGAAAGTAGGTAAAATATATTAAATAAGTTTAATTGGTAATCCTGAAGAAACAAATGCAAAAATAAAATCAATTTATCATATGCATGCTGTAGATTCATTCCAAGCTTTTCAATAGGAAGATCAGTTAAAAGCAAAATTGCAGTTAATTTACTCTTAATAGTAATATTTACTGTAGATCAGGGAACAATCAAAACAAAACTAGATGATAATGTAGGAAATATATTTTAAAAGATTAGCCAAAATTGAGCAGTACTAACGATGAACCAAGATGATTTAAAAATAGCACTCTCTTTAAGGGTAGCTTTTTGCCAACTGGGCAGGAATTTTCAGCTTAATGATAATGGTAAAGCTTGGATTTGTGTCTCACTGGGACCAAACAATGAGGAAAAATTCCCCTTAGTGTCATTATTCCAGAGCACATTATTCTAATAAAACTTTCTGTAATGATGGAAATTTTCTATATCTGGGCAGCCCAATATCTCAGCCACTAGGCACACGTGGTTGTGGAATACTTGGAATGTTAGCTAGTATGACTAAAGAACTGAATTTTTAATTTAGTTTCACCTTAACTAATATGAATTTAAACAGATATCTGTAGCTAGCAACTAGAGCAGTGGACAAGACAAGCATAGAGAAATCCATAACTTCTCTCCTTTCTATAAATCCACTTCAACCAACCAGACTTTGGAATTAGTCATGGATCTAAGTTGATTTTCTTCTGCAAATTTTCTTAGGAGTCTGTATTGTTAACTTAAAGGGATTATTGTATAAGGTTCTTTCTTACTTCCTCCTCCCATAGACCCCAAAACAAGTCCCTAATATTTTTCATATTTATGTTACCTAGTTTTTGACTAAAAGGCATATCTGTGGCAACATCCATGTAGCTGTGCCCATATGTTACATGCAGTCATAAGAAGAAAAATAAAATAAACAAACCTTACTTAAGTCTTTTCTTGAAAGGGAAAGAATGTCCATGCCCACTCTGAACAATTAAATATATATATATACAATTTAGATTTAGATTGACTTTGAAGGATGACTCTATCCTGTTCAAGCATAGCTCTCCTGGCATCTGAGCAGGTAAGCTGGCTTACATCCTTTACTGATATATTAAGGAATTCTTCAACTAACCTGATCCAATTTGGCTGAAGGAAGACACTCAACCCATTGGGATTTTGAAATAGCTTAAGCAAGCAAAACTTAACTTTCTGCTGTTATCTGCATTTTAAAATGTGCTCATTATTTAGCTTCTGGGCAAATATAAGAGGATAATTACAATACTTAAAGAAATGTATGGTTAAATTTCAACTTTCCAGCCTACCTGCATTATGAAGCAGAAACCTGATTAAACAGATGGGTCTCACCCCATGACCCTCAAAATCAGTACTGAAATTTTGGAGAAAGAAGAGAGTGCCAAAAGGTGTTCATTCTTCATGGAAAAACCCCTAAGGCACCTAAATATGCTAAATGCTGAATCAGCATTCCACTTAGAACTTGACAAAGTCAAAAGGAATGACACTGAAAAGAGGTTTTATTATGGATCCTCAAATCATGAGATATAAAAGTTAGTACTATTTACCTTAATACACTAATTAATCACATGGATTTAAGAGTATAGTGACTCTCAGTTCCCTAAAAGACTATTTCATTATTGAGTTATATTCAAACTAAGACAAAGCATAAACATAAACTACACTTAAGTAATTTAAAAATCTGAAGACTCTTACCATAGAAGGCAAAGAGCAAAAATATCACATACTAGGTCCTGGATTTCAGTTTATACATGATTTAAAATTAGCATTAATAGTAGCTTAATTTTATGTGAATAAATATTTCAGAATCTAGATCTTCTAGTTATTATCAATTTCTGAAACCAAACTTAAAATTATACCTTCTCAGAGAGTTTAAAGAACTTTAAAAAATTATCTTAAATTGAGTTACATAAGGCATTAAGAATTAACATTTAGCAAATTATCAATACTTTCTATTTATGAAATCAAAGATTGGAGCCACAATAACTTTATAATGTTAGAATGTTTTATACAGATCTCAACCTGCAAACATATACATACGTACATACATACATACATACATACATACATACATACATACATGTGTATATACAAACATACACATGAATATAGTTTGGTTGTTTTGGGTAATAAGATTAGAGGGCACAGAATACTAGAATATCTTTTTCTGAGGCTCACTTATTTTATTTTTTTAATGTTTCAAACAATGCTATTTTATAAAATGTAATTCATATTAATATTTTACAGATTCATATTCATTTTTCAAAAAAGAAATGTCCTCATTAAATACCATTAAATAAATCAGATAATAGATATTTATACATTAACTCTAATTTAAATAGATTATTAGTCTTTGTTTTATAATATTGCAACATATAACATTAAAATTTAAAGTATTCAATTATGGTATTCAAGTATTCAACAATTAAAGTATTCAATTAAAGTATTCAATCAATACCATGATTTTTTATAATATTTTTCAATTACAGATGACATTCAATATGATAATAGTTTCAACTGTACATCATAATGGTTTTATATTAGGTTGAACAAACAGACATTTATATAACTTATGAGGCGATTCCCCGATAAGTCTAGTACCTGCCTGACACCATACATAGGTATTACAATATTATTGACTATTAAATAGTGGGATGTTTTGAGAAATAAACCAGAACTCCAAAAGCTATCACATATTTTCTCTCATTCATTCACTTATCCTTACTTTCATTTATTCATTTATGTATTTATTTGTTTAATACATGATGATTAAATGTTTTCTGTGTCAGATATAGGGTGAGTCCTAGAAAGAAGAAAAACAAATATTAAACTCTTTGTACTAAAGAGGCAGTCAACTTACTATAAACAGATTGATGTGTTCAATACCCTGGAGGGTAATAGGAGAAATAGCTATGCAAATATGTATTTTCTTCTTAAAAGAAAAGTATATGCTATATAAATTGTTTATATGAACTTTGCATTATTCCTTTTTTAAATATAACTTTCATGAGTTTTCAAATAACATTTGATTCTCATTAATTTTTATTGCTATACAAAATGTGATTTCTTAAAATAAAAATATTATATAGAGAGTATAAGGAACAGGATGAAGATATAGAAATCACTTAATTTAATAATCTTAATTTCTTTCTTTGAGAAAAAATTTATACCATAAATGGTCCCTGATTATAATATTTATTTGGAAAACTTACATTCACAAGCACTAGCTAATATAGGTTCTAGAATCTTTCAAAGTTTGTCATTTAAATAGAAAATAATTTCTTAAGTTTTTGTGTCCTCTTTCTATTCTTATAATTTTTCTTCAATAAATGTAGAAAAATACTGGATATTTAATAGATATTTATAAAATAACTATTTGATGCAAATAGTTATTGATGAAATAGATCATCAATCATTCTTTATCTATTCTGCACTGGCCAATTGATAAGAGTTTTTTAATGTCAAATATTCAATATTGTGATCAAGAACATTGTTCCTACATGTGATGTAAACAGACAGAAAGATAAGACTAACCCAGGACCCTTGAATTGTTATAAACTTCTTACTATCACTTAGTGCTTCATATGTAATAAAGGCCCAGTGAATTGGGAGAACTATTAATACATTGTTAGTCACAGTTTTGGGGCTTAACTCCAATGCATTCTTTTAGTTATCTGAGCTAGCGAAAATTTTATATATAAGGTGTAGAAGAGATAAAAATTGACCTCTATCTTCTTAGGATTCTTTGGCTGGGTCTGATAAACTGACATAAAACAGGAGAAAGACATAGAAATTTATATAAACTTTACATGACATGCATGGGAGCCCTCATAAAGAAATCAAGATCCAAAGAAATAGTGAAACCTACTTGCTTTATATGACATTGAGCAAACAGGCAATTACTAGAGAGTTAACCATGTGGGGAGACTACAGAAAGATTAGAATTATTTAAACAGTCTGTACAGAATTCTCTTGGCCTCTACTCATCATTTGAAGAAGTTACTTTTCTCCTGGCATAGGAAAGGGCATCTTTCTTATGAGAGTTTTTATCTCTTGTTTTCAGAAAGAAAAGGGGAGATTAGAATGTCCCTCTTACATCTCCTTTTTTTAAGCACCTTTAGCTCAAAATAATCCTTATGCCAAAATAACATATTTTGGGGTCACATATTCTGCCACTTTTCAAAGATCTTTTTAAAAAAGACTAAGCCAGATATGTGGCCTAGTTTAAAACCCAAATCAATAGCCCATTTCTTCCTCACTTGTTGGGATTACACTATAGCTTCAAATCTATAGTCACTTATCATGAATTCAATCAATTTTTTAAGCACCTACTATTTACTGCTCCAGGCATTGAGGATACAGGTTGAATGGCATCCCTCACATAAAGTATTTATCTAGTGGGTGCCACTTAAAATGGCAAGAAGAGAACAGAACGAAATCAGGGAAACCTCACTGGAATTGCAGGAGACCTGCCTTCCAAGGAGGAGAAAGTTTTAGGTTCCCCTATCCCACCAGCTTTGCAATGAGACCAGCAAAATAGGAAACACCACAATAAACCAAATTCAAAAGGATTCCAATTGTTTTCAGTCCTCTCAAGATATTAGATCAAAGTTGAAATAGTTTTACTTCTTGCTTAGACAGTACCAACCCCTAGAACTTTAAGCCCACAATATATATTAGTTCTCATCCAGAAATGGAATAAAGGGAGAGAAACATAAGGATGAGAATCTGCAGTTCTTTTCAGAGGCCAAAATTCAGTAAATGCAAATTGTGTTTTCTAGCAACTTTAAACATTTTAAAAACAGTATTACATTTATGTTACTTCAAACAAAATAACTCAAAAAATATACTGGTGATTGTTGATACTCTAAATCCAACCTAACAGATATATAACAATCTACTTTTATCAAAAATAGAAACTAAAATGTAAAAGAAAATTAATTTAGCCCCTATTACATTTCTCTCCCTTGTATTGATCATTTAGAATGACTTATTTTGCAGGTAATAATCTATAACATCACACATTAGTATAAAATATGTTCCTATCGCAAATTCTAAAAAATATATCTTGATCTACTTTTCCTAGTATTGAGGCATAGTCACTCCTTTTTAAAGCATTACCATGTGGTAAATTCAACAAAGATTATAAAATCGGGATCTTTCCATTGCTATGTGTTTCAAGAAAACCATTTTTTTTTCTTATCTGCCTTTGTTACCTAGGCCTTCTTTCTCTAGTCCCAGATGTTTATAACCTAAACTTTATTTTTATTCTATACGAATTAAGAATGTACTCTTATTCTTGTTTATCTTCTTATCAATGATCAGAAATCCCCATGCTTTAAACAGGGGTATATCACATTGCTTGGAAGTTATACGATAAAGTTTACAGAAACAGGACCAGCATTTTAAGCAGAATAGGATTGAATCTCATAATTTCACCATTGTCCTGCTGCTATTCCTGCTGATCGTACTAAATACCCTATTGGCATACTACTGGATTTCATTCTTTTTTTTTTTTTTTTTTTAATGTTCTATTTGAATTAACTAAGTTGCCTGCTGCTGTGCCTTGGGAATATCTCCTACCCACTTTCTTATCTAGTTTTTGAGCCAGCTTATGTAACCTCCTTATGTAAATTCCTTTTATCCAGGTAATCATGTCCCTTTATTCTATTTCTTTACTATGGAATATGATACTAGTTGGCTAGAATATGAGGTCCCTAAGAGTGGAGACTTTATTTTCCACTTCTCTTTCCTGTTTAAGGCTTCCAATAGCCTCCAAAGGTCTCCTGAAATTTTGACTAAACCATGATTAATTAATCAAAAAAAAGTTAATATATTTATATAGATTTGATATAGTACATGTCTATTCTGAGAATACTTTTTACATGCTAACATTCACCACATACATTTTTAGTTGCTTTTTTCAAATAGTTTTACTAAATGAAAAAGGAATAGTAACTATAGTATGATACACTCCAATAAAATACAAAGAAGTTCAGTAAAATAAACATTTTATGAACTATCAAATTATTAAATATACAAGTTCCACATTAAATTTTATAATATAGTTTACTTCTGCAAATAAAATCATCTTTCCTGATAGTAACCACTCCATTAGGGATGGGAATGGCAGATATTATTGACATCATTAAGATATGCAATACTTCCTTAGAAAAAATAAATCATAAGCCAAAATATTTCCCTTGAATATTAAACTAGTTTTCAATTCACTGTATCCTTTTTATTCAAAGTTCTGACCTTTAGATATTAATCTTTTGAAGGTATAAGAATTGACTATCTGAAGAATTGATTTAAATCTACTTTTTCACAAAATTATCACTGAATTGACACAAAACATTACTGTTTTCCAGTCTTCCTTAACAAGAGTTCAAGAAAGAACTCTTTTAAATTCTCATTTGAATTTTCCTCCAACATAGACACATTAAAGGTATTGGACACATGACTTGATTAGACCTGTCAATGCAGTCTTGCTGAACTTCTTAGGATTCTCAAGGGATTAAACTGGACAGGAAAAATAAATGCAACACATTATTAATTCAACCTCCTGCCAAAATGTAAAAAGTAGTAGATAAATGTGTACAGAATATATAAAGAGCTACAATTCATAGCAATCAAATTAAGAAAGCCATTGATGCATATGCATCTAGTGCAGAAACCACACTTTGAGAACTATTGTCATTGTCATCCCTGTGCATATGTAGAAAAAGAATATATAACCAAATAGGTTAAAATATTCCTTTATTTGCCTCTAAATGCAAGAGTCTAACCTTTGTAATTAATTCTTAATGCAGAGTCATAGTTAGTAAAGTTTTTCAACTTGGTAACATCCTCTATGTCATCAGGAGCACTGGAGAATAAATCTAATTTAAAGCTATTTACTAGGTTCTAAACTGGCTTTCTATTTAAGTGCAGTTAGTCTACTTCCACTTCAGGAGTGTTCATTCAACATCTCTTCCTCCCTCTAAAAACAAACAAACAAAAAACATTCCTAGAATCTAAAAGAGTGTTCCACCATTTACTTCCAGATTATTTTAGTGGTTGTAGAACTCCATCACATTTATGATGAACATCAATTTCAGAGATGTTAAAAGGGAAAACAAAGATATCTTAAAATCGAGAAATATGATATTTGGTTCTAGGACATTTCTTGTATCAATAACCACAACCCAAATTCTTTCTTACATAATTCATAAAACTGCTTTATTCCCCCACCTACCTAATTTAATGTTGGCTATGCTAAAGCCATTTGAAGCAATACATTTATTAGGAAACAACACCCTTAATCTGGTGTTGCAATAAGGTTGAATTTTTCTTAACTAAGAGGCCTTGATTCTTTGTCTTTCTAAACACATTTTAATCCTACTTCCTACTGTTCATGGCCCAGAAGCATTTGACTTCTTCAATATTATGAGTCTCTTATTTAGAGACCTGTTTAGAAATAAGCCTTTTTTTTCCTGAGCTCGTTCATTTTTCTCTAATAACTTGTTAAATGCAACAAACACCTGTAAAGATGAACTGATACTCTAGCATTTTCCAGCTACTTAGCCTAGAGATATAAGAAAGGTGGGCTCATGATCTGTCTATCAAGTTAAAACAGGTGACAGTTTTTCCAAATGTTTTGCCATGGTATAATATAGCTCTCGGTTTTTCAAATTGGCAGCATCTTTCCTGATTCCAATCACCAAACTGCTAATTCAATGCTACATATTTCAGTCTATTGTTAGAGCATTACCCCAACAGGGTACTTTCAAGTATGTTAGTTTCAGTGTGTCACACTGAATTATTCTTAATAATCAGCTCAAATGATTGCTTGATACAATATATATTTATCTTTTGCTCATAATAGAATGCAAGGAGGTTTCATTTTGGTTGGGCTAGGTACAAAGTAGAGGCTGGAGTAGTAAGCTCTGCTCCCCAGTGATCAGTGACCCGGGATGATGGAGATTTTATTATCTTCAATATGTAAGTAGAGAGCCACCCTGGGCATTGTCATTCCAGTCAATGGGAGGAAAAATTAGTTCTGAAGTTTTCTATAAAGTATCTAGCTTCTCACCTAAAATAATTAAAATTATTTTATAATACATAAGACATACAGTGGTTTTGGTCAAAGATGCTTTCGGAAACAGATGAAACTTATGATCTCTGTTTCCAGAGAAAATATGTGTAAAGAAATACACATCAACGCTTGTAAAATTTCTATTTTAATACATTTGAAATTTTCCTCACGAAAATAAAAAATCTCGACTAACTGCATCTATCTTCCACAATTTTCCTTATAAAAATTAGTAGATTATTTTAAAAATAATTATTAAGAAATAAAAATCAAGCTATTATGCTCTATAAAATAATTTGTAATAAAAATGCGCCACTGTTTAAATTAAGAAATAGTCTCTAACATGAGAAAGCTCAAGTCATCTTTGATGTTTGATTAATTTTAAACTTTTAAATTTTTTTCCAGTGGTTGTTAAAATGGAGACTCACAGTTATACAGTTGCAAAGAAGTTACAAATCCATTAGTGTGCTTTAGTAGATTAGTGTGGTTTCTTATCAAGGAATACCAAAATTCTCTGAGAATCTTAAATAAAGCCCACAATTTTGGTATTTGACTTTTTCAAATCAGTAAAACTAACCTTGGCAAGTTTTGAATTTTTTTTCTCTATCTCTACCAATAATATATAAAAAATTATACAACCATATAAAAACACATATTTTTTGAGTTTGCCAGAGTAGGTGCTGCTCAAAAATTCTATAGTGTTTCCATATGTCTGCTAACTACTGTTTCCATAGAATTGGACAAGTATTTATCTTTTCCAAGTACTGATAGCAAAAATATTTCTCTCAACACCAGAAACTTTTCAAAGACTCTCAGGCCCTTCTTCCATCATAGAATCACTCCCAGTGATGACTCCAAGGTTTTAAATTGAAAGATACATCTCATTCTATCAATAAAAATATATTCCAATTAATTTTGCATGTCAGATGTCCATTTGTTATAAAATATCTTGGCACAGTTGAATTTTCTGAGCTGAGATATCCTTTATTCACAAAATATAAAATATCTGTGCAAAAGTTGAATTGAGAGAGCTCTACTGGAAACAATAATATCAGTTATTATCTATTCTGCTCATATTGCTTAACTAAACTTCTTAAAACAGAATGGTTCAAAATATTAGCTTAGAAGAAGCAGACAATAATCTGTTCAGTCTTTTTAAAACAGTCTTTGACACCAGTGAGTTCCCCTATAGAAAACAATGTCACAGGTACATGAAAAGATTCTTTCAAATCCAAACAGAAAACTTCAGGTATACACATAGAGCAATAGAGATACTCAAGCTTTGCAGAAAATTCCCATTGAAATTTTTCCAAGCAAAGACATATTTTGCTATTTTAAAGACACAAATATCCTTTAACATATGTATGAATAGCTTGTACACAGTTTGATTTCCTACTTCATATGATTCGTTATACCAATAACAAGCCAAAACCCAAGTCTAGCTGCAATGTCAGACACCAAGTTTTATATAGTTGAACATTAATGGCAAATCCAGTAGTTGCCAGGAACCACTTCTAAATATTAAAATAAATGTTATGCATTTTGAAGCTAACAATGGTATAGATAGAGTCATTCAAACAATGACTATTACTTTTCTAAGATACAAAACAAATCTGTGATATTCAAAATTTCTTTTCTCCAAGTTAACTCAAGTAATGTCTTCTTTTACTTGTCAGTATAGAAAGAAATTTTCAAGACCCTCTTGTTCAAGGCATTTATTTTGGCGACAAATTCAAGACTATCTTTTAAGTTGTAACTTTTGAAAAATGTCACGTGTTGATGATACACTTTTAGCACACATGCAGTTTTAATATAGACATTAGGTGATTTTTTTCTTCCCACTTATATTAGTAAGAACTTTGCCACACAAGAATGTCTGGTCCTGTGTGTCTCATTAATGTTGATGCTAAAAATAAAATGAAAGTATAAGGAACTTTATCATGTTTTCCATTTTTGACATTTTCTTTTTTGTATCAAGGACTGATAAACGACAGATACGCATAATATCAACGAAGCACTACATTTTAATTCATTTCTATCAATAAGAAACTGTGACCATAATATATGCTGTATGTCACTTTAGAAAAGTTTAAAGTAAAATAACTTCATAAACTGAAATACACACAGTTATCTGAATGCAGCAAATTATCAACAAGTTCAAGGAAAATTGTACTTTGTGATTATTTCATGGAGAAACAAAATTAATAGAAATAAAAATTTCATAATTTGTACTCCAGAAAATAATCAAAATCATAAACTTTGAGGACTTGCTCTTTTTTTAGAGAAAGTAAGATATTTCTTTAAAACAGCTAAAATTTAGCCGTAGAAATCTTACTCATTATAAAAAATATTTTTCTCTTTAATTTAATGAATAATATCCTATATTTACAATTATCAAAAGTGCAGACATTAAAAAAGATAACATTCGAGAACTTCATTAGGCCATTTGAGATTTCTCATAAAGACAATGATCAGAGTTTTTAAAAATTGCCTCAATCAAACACTCTGTTGTTACTTTATCAGCTTTTATTTCTACATGTGGCATTTCTTCAATTGCTAATGTGCTTTTGGCAAATATGTACAAATGATTTTCCTTAATGATATGAATATTGGGGTTTTAATTTTCTAAAATTAATTTAAGTATTTCCTTTACAGACGAGTACTGCACTTCCATTAAGAGAAAAATTTCTTCTCTGGGATTCATAAATGTAGCTTATCTTGATAAATCCTTTACATATATAGAAAAAAATGAACATAAACATGCTAGCGATTAAATTCACATCCTTTAGTTTTAGCTTATGGGCAAGCACCATGTTCTTTTTTCTTCCAGCTTTAGTAGTACACTGTTGGTACTATCATATTCACAGAATATATATTTAGTGGGTACATTTATTTTATACTTATTTTAATTATTCTGTTGTCATGTGTCATCTGTGGGTCCTGAATCCTTTAGGACTATTATATTTCCTAAAATGGTAAAAACTTTGCAATTATCTAATTTACAAATTAAAATAAAAGATAAATACATAGTATGTTTATATATGAGCCATTACTATTACTTATTAAAACTATGGACTTGGTGTAAATAAGGCAGCAGCATTATAATAGAAAGAATAAATGGTTTGGAGTTACCAGGCTTGGGCCTAAATTCTGTTCATTCCCTTACTCATTCTTGTGGCTCTTGGGAATTACATATATTATATCAGAAAGCATATTATACCAGGAAAATTAATGAACCATAATGTCAGGTAGACTTATTTCCAAATTCCTATTTTTTCCAACTAATAAGTAATAATGGTTTTGTGAATTTTTAAAAACGACTCAGTTTTATTTTTTTCTTATCTCCAAATAGGGATAATAGCATTCATATTATAGTGAAAATGAATTGAATTAGGTACAGATAAACTATCAAACACTGGAAACACAGGGAACTCTCAACAGATGCTTCTTTCATCATCCAACTCTGTGTTCTACTCCCTTTTGAACCTCTGTATAAATTATAAAACCTTTGTAATTTGCAGAATAAGTTAATTTCTACAAAACTTCTAGATCATAACATATTCTTATAGGAGCTGAATATTTTCTATTTTGTTTTAAAGGACATTTTGCAGAATGAAGATCAGATGCTTAATCTGATTTAAAAATAATTTAATAGGTGTTTATTGAAAACTTATCATGTGCCAGGAACAATGTTAAGTAAAAGGAGAATAGTGATAAACAAGTGAGATGACTTCTGCTATGCTTCATGGATCTTTAAACAGGATGAACATATTAAAAGCAAGTAAAAAAATGAAAAATAAACAAATTAGATTCATATTGTAATGGGCTATGTAACGAAGCAGAAAGAGAGAACAGGAACTATGGAATTAAAAGAATGTGCATATTATGGTTAGACAGGCTCCACAGATATTCATAGTGAGAAACTGCTTGAAATGGAGAAGAGCTAACAATGAAAAAACTGGGGGAAAGAGCACTGCAGGCAAAAAGAACACCATATGAAGAAGCTATAAATTGAGAAAGAATTTAGAATCTGGCATGTTTAAGGAACTGAAAGAATATCAGTGTGCCTATGGTTTAATGTGTTAAAAAACGCAGAAGACATAAAATTGAAAAAGTAAGAAGAACATGTCATGCTGGGACTTACATATTTTAGAAAGATTTCTGGATTTTAACTTAAGTGTGATAGTATGATAGTAAAGGATTTCAAGTGAGTAAATGATTTCAATTTGAAGATTTCCTTGCCAATAAATATAGAATAGATTTAATGAAGACAAAAGAAAGAATAGAAAATTTACAATGTTTTTTCACTAGTCCAACAAAAGATAATAGTGGCTTAGACCAGAATGTCAGCAATGGAGATAGAATGAACAGTATTTGTCTATGGATTGACAAAGGAGAATAGAGGAAAGAAATAAATAAAAAATGATTCCTAGATTCCCACCATGGACTATCTTTATGGATAGCACTGTCATTCACTTCATTCACTGAGGTGGAAACCCCTGGGGATGGAGTAGAGGGTACATTTGGATTGGAAAAGCTGGACATATTAAAACTAATTCCAAACAGAGATTTCAGATAGGTAGTTAAATATTTTCCCTTGAACAACAAGTTTATAGTGACTACCATATTTATATATTATTCCTTAACTTACTAGCTAGTGAATTCCTAATATTTCTTATCATATTTCAAAGACATTGTGTATGAAAAAAAGGTGGGATCTCTTAAGAGAATGCTTATAATATTTTGGGGTACAAATATTACTTATTTATATATATTAAAGAGTTTACACAGAACAATGAGATTCATGAAACTTCTGCTTTATACCCATATCTGAGGTTCTTGTACTGAATGAATATACTGCAGTTCCTTTCTCTTTCTGTTCTCACATGCTAAGAATGCATAATATTATCTGTCTCTCTAACTATCTGTCCATCCATCCATCCATCCATCCGTCCATCCATCCATCCATCCATCCATCCATCCATCCATCCATCCATCCATCTATCATCTATCTATCTAATCTATCCGTACACACATAAAATGTACTATATGATTATAATATATGTAATAACATGAACTATGTGATTAGTATATTGGTAGTCTATTAAGCATTCATAGTGCAAAATTTGGTATAAAATGAATATATCTGAGATCTTAAAATAGAAATTTAAGAACAATAAATACTGAATTTCTTAATATTAATTAATTCCAATTAAGAGGATTAGAGATTTTAAGTAACTCGTCTAACGTTATGCAAATTATAGAGACAGGATTATCTCTCTGATCAATTTAATTCTAAAATCTATTCAGTTAACCATTATACACTATAGACACTAAACTTATAGTTAGATCTAAAGTGATTTCTAAATTTCTATTATATTTAGATATGTATATATATAATATGCACTAAAATGACAACTTATTTGGCAAATATTGGATCCATTTTAGACTAATCAAGTCTGTTATCAGTAAATTCAGTTTAAGTCTTGATTTCCTTATCAATAAATTTAAAATAAAAATATATACACATGTACATAATTTGGGTAGAATCTAAGGCATCTTGTAAATACATATATATACATATATAAGTGTGTGTATAAACATATACGTTTTTTCAAACATATACAGATGTAATAGGTTATATAGAATATATTCAAGTAGGTATAATACTTGAGTTACAGGTTATTGCAAATTGATTTTTTAATTTATACCTACTGGATTAAAATAATTTCTTCCAGAGAAAATAAAGTGTTTGAACTCTCCATAAGACCTAGTATATAATCTCTCTTTACCACGAACAAGTCAATCATTAACTTTTTCTTGGATTATTTTTTTTCAGCCTCATAAGAAAAATAATTAGCTAAGTGTAAATTATGAATTCCAGTAGAAAAGGTTTAACTTGTAATAGAAAACCAATAGCATAAGGACAGTACATTTTCAATGATGGTACTGTGTGAAATAAAAAGTCATATAAATGTTCTGACAAAATGTATTTACTCCAAAGTTTTATAAATTCAGATATTAGAGTGCCACTGAATTATATATTTTTAACATTTAAAAATGTTACATTTCAAGAAATAAATTTTTTCTTGGAAAATGTGGACTATATCTTCCTATGTCTATGGCATCTCATTGATGTTTTCTTTACCAAAAGCCTTTTGCTCATTCTTTTCTCTTTCTCAGAAATATTATAGGTATGTTACTTTATTCATAGTTATGTTTATTTAACATTCTTTAGAATTCTTCTCCCAAATATATTTCTTTAAATATAATGCTTTTTCATCTTGTCACTATTTGATATTTCATTTTAAAATACATGACACAAAGTTTCTAATTTTACAATCTTAGACCACAGTTAATGTAGAAGTAATATGTATTAAGCTGGTTAAGTACTGACAAGGACAGAGAATAGCCTATAAAGGGATTAAGAAAAAGTACCTATAATTTAATGGGATAGATAAGGTTTAAGGACTTATCTTTACTTTTTTAAAAGATACATATTAAAGAATGACCATCTCCTTAAGAGATAAAAGTAATGTTGGTTATCATGCCTTGTTAATTGCAACCATTGCTCTTTTCTATATATGTTCATTTGTAGCTAACTCCTTGCATTTGTCTCTTAATTTAGAGTTGCCAAAACACAGGGAAGACTTATTTTCTGTTCGGCCAGAAAACAAAAAGTAACTTTTATATATTTCATTAAGTTTATATGGTATTGACCACAAGGAAGAGAAAGGTTAGCAACATTAATTGAAAGTCTACTTATTTAAGACACGGTGCCAGAAATTTTCACAATCCTTTCAATAACCCAGTGAAGTGAGCTTTTAAGTACAAATTTTATAATAAGGAAATTTAGAATGAGAATGGGAAACTTTTTCAAGATATAACATCAGAACATGGTTTCCTGATTTCAAAGCCATTTTTTCCCTTAATATCTCACTAGTAGTCCATGTTTCATGGCAATTTGTTCAAACAATTATTTTAAACAATTAAGAAGTTAACAATAAATTATTCATGATAAAATGTAACTTTTATAAAATATAATTATGTCCAGTATAGCCCTAGAATTGTATTCTGTATCCAATGGTTTACTAGCCTTTCAGTATTAAACTTTGATTTCCTAAAGTTAGAGTGTAAAACTCTGAGTACCCAAGACTGGGTTACCCCTTATGATGCTAATTTTTAAAAAAGAAATGAAGTTTTATCATTTTTCAAAAGTAGAGACTGATGAGAATTAGATATTACCTTTAAGTTTAATTAATAACAACAACAAAAAAAAATGGATTCTCACTCTCAAAAGTGCCATAGTTAAGAAGATAAATTGTATGGTTACCTTAGCTATAATAGAAGTATGCTCTAGGTGTTACAAGACTAGAGAGAATAACAGCAAAAACAGCTTGAATCTAGAAAAGCTTTCTAAAAGGAACTGCCATTTTTATTTAATAGATAAAGAAATTAAGATCAATAAAAGTTATGTCATTTGCCCAATGTGACAAAGCTATTGCCAAGCGAAGTCTTCATTTGGCCTAAGCCTTTACATTTTATAAATATTGCTGTTTACCATTGTGTAGACACCAAAAATTTCTGGTATAGAATGTAGTTTAAGCCCTAAAAGAATAATTATTTCTTATACTAGAAGAGTGTTAGTTTAAAGATAATATGTTAGAGGAAAATAAACCATTAAAACTTCATTAATTAGCCCCACCAATTCAATTTCTGTGATAGTTTTTGCAAAAATACATTTGCAGTTTTATCTTTACATAGTTTATAAAACTATTTTATCTGTAAAAACTTTTATATGATATCTTGAATAATGTTGTACAGAAATCAGCTGGGTCCTATGTTCCTGAATTATACCAAGGTTACTCAGTCATTAACAACTCCATCAGTAGTGGTCAATGTGCAACCTAGAGCCTTGTGCAACTCTAAGTAATCTTGCCAGTCCTCCAACAAGGGTCAAAATCAAATCCCATGTACTAGATCAAACATTATAGCTACCTAGTTGTTCTACTCAACATTGATGACATTTTATCTCGTTAAAAGTGGCTCTTGCTCCCAGAACAACTCTCACCTTCCCAATAGTCAATCTCTTTGCTTCAATTGCCAGGCTCTAGAGAAAACTCTGGAAACCTATGTTTCTTATTTCTTAATACTACTCAAAATACCCTTAGCACTATCTCTCTTGAGTTGTCAAATGTGAATTACATTATGTTTTTTTTAATCTCTATAGATCTAGTCACTACATAAAAAGTCATGTCTTGAATTCTAATCACATAAATTTTTCTATAAACCTTATTTTGTTTCCACCTCACACATCTCTTCACTTCTTAAAATATTCCCACTCTCCTCTATGGAACTACTAAATCATCATTAGCAAAATGTTCTACATATATAGTCTCTTAGCCAAATGTTTTCTTCTTGAATGCTTCTATTTTTATGGAAATCTACTCTCTCCTGAGCTTAGGATCTTTCCAGAGACACTGCACATAAATAAAAACTTAATAAAAGCGAATAAATTTGAGGTATGAACATGTTTGTCAGTAATTGAGATTGAGCTCTTCAGATAATTAACTTACTAGAATTTACTTAGTATTTTTGACTATTTGTAGAGAATTATTGGAAAGTGGTAAAGTTACAGTTTCAAGTCACACGACTCCAATACTTGGTTAGGGAGGTAGATGCTTAAGGACAAAAAAAGTAATTCTATTTTAGGAATTATAGAATTAAAGTTAAAAAAGTAAAAGCCAAAAGTAAAAAAAAAAAAAAAAAAAAAAAATCTGTATCACAGATTATGCTTATAACATCAAAAATCTTTACCTAATACCTTCTAGGAGAGATATAATATTTCCCCATCCTTCCTTACAATTTGCACCTCTAGTGAACTATTAGACAAAAAATGAGAGAAGGTATAAAAATACCACTTTGAAATAAACCAAAAAAATATGACTCCCCACACTCAAGGTTTTTGTTTGATTCTTTCTTTGTTTTGTTTTTATAGGAAGAGGACATATTTTTCCAATCAGCAATTTTCCAAAGAGACAAAAGGTCCGAGACTACACCCCATATTCATTTTCTATTACTAAGTAACACATTTCTCCAAATGTAGTGGCTTAACACAACACACACCATCTGAGTTTGTGAGTCTTCTGGACATGGTTTCACAGGGTCCTTTGCTCAGAGTCTCACAAGGCTGTAATTCAAATGTCAAAAGGGCTGCATTCTCATCTGAAAGCTTGATTAGTGAAGAATCCCCTCATTGAGATTGTTGGCAGAACGCATTTCTTTGCAGCTCTGAGACTGAGAGCCCAGTTTCTGACTGGCTACTGGATGAAGACTGTCCTTAGGTCCTAGAGGCCACTTTCCATTTCCTGCCACATGACTTCTCCATAGGAAGTTCACAACATGGTTATTTGTTTCTTCAAGGCCAACTGGAGAATCTCAAATACCAACTTGCTAAAATGAGGTTTTATACAATGTATTATAATCATGTAAGTGATATCCTACCATCTTGCTATTTTCTACTGGTTAAAACAAGTCATAGATTTCACATGCACTCAAAGAAATGGAATTAGATAAGGATCTGACTCACTAGAGGATTGCCATAGTGTATTTTCGCTACAATTCCCTGAAATTCCACAGACCATAGTTTTGGTTTGGAGAATATTAGAACATTAAATAGATATAGACCTTATAGAATACCTACTCTAGATACTAATATTTCTAAAACTAGAAAATAGGCTCAAAGAAATAAACAATAACTTGAAATATTATGCATTGGGTGGCAGATCTAATTTGAAATCATAGTTGTCCTGAACCCCCTGCCTACTCCTGGGATGAGGGCAGTGATTAAGTTATGACATTCAATCAATGGTAGTGCATCACTAAATTTTCAATATATATTAATGGACAATCAGGTTTCTATATATAGCATTTTACTTCTAAACAAATTTTGGAGTACAGAAAATTTTGTTGACTTCTAAACAAATTTATTTAGTCATTTTTATTGCTGAAGGATTTTATTCCAGCCTGAACCTGAGCAGTGGACATTTTAGCTGTGTACCATTTAAGCTATTATTGAAGACAAAGCATAATCCTTCCTCATTTAACTCTTAGGTTAGCAGATGTTCATTATTTAAATACAGTGCTGTAATAAGAAAATACATTTATTCCATAGTAAGTATATTATAAAAGAATAGATGTTTTGGTTTATGTATTTAAATTATTATTTTTATGCCTTTAGAAGTAGAAGTCACTTAAAATTTTCAGCAAGGAATGAAGATGGTGACTTTGATATTATCAGCTAAAATGTTATATTTTAATTTCTCCTGTGTTCTTATTTTCTCTCAAAAGCAGTTTGTTTTTATATCAACTGTGTGCAACAAGACAAGAGCAGGACACACTAGTAATTACTCTGCAAGAAACAGCTTTATTCTGGAGAATAGAAGGACTCACTTTCATAGTAGAAAAGTAGCACATGACAGAATGAACAAGCATCTTTTAAGGACTAGTAATAGTCCCAACTATGCAGCAGATTCAAATAATTCTTTTTAATAAAAAAAGAAAAGTTAGCTTAACAATGTTAGAAGGGTGTCAAAAACAATAGCCATACATCTGATTTAGGATGTAATGGTAAATTTAGAATGAGTAGAGAGTTTTTATGATTCATTTCACTGGGATTGATTTGAAATTTGAGCACCTTTTATCCTTCAGTGCAAATTATTTGTTCCTAAGAATCCTCAAAAAAAAAAAAATTAACTAGTATGATTGGGAAGCATATGTTTACTGGCAGATGTTGAGATGTTAATGCATTGGTTGATGTAAATAAATAAATAAAATTATAATTTTATTATAATTCTAAATATGAAAACATTAGATTGGGTTATATGGCTCATTAATTTTGTTATCAGTTAAATTTTCACATCAAGAAGTACAAATAAAAGCAGGTTATTAAAAATGGACTAAAAGTTTTATATATCATTTGAATAAAAATAATAACGATTTTATTAAGATATCCAAAAGTCTCAAATATTCAATTATTCATGACTTTTTAAAAATATATTTGCATCATAAAAATTGGTTTTCAGTTTAATACAGTAAAATCTACATGTTTAGAACACAAACTAAAGCATAACAAAGATGTATAAAACAATACTACTCATTACTTTTCTATACCCCACCATCTTTATTCCCAGCTCTTGATTTAATCAACTTTACATCACCTAATGCATTTTCTTTTACAACTTTTTTAGCTGTGTGTGTGTGCGTGTGTGTGTGTGTATACACACACAGATATAACAGAACTTTAATTAGTCGACAATTGTCATGGATTATTATTTCCTCATTCATGAATAGATTTTTTTATCTGTATAAGTTCTGTTTTTAAGATATAGAAATATATATGATAAAAATATAAATAAAAATTAAATTTTATTTAAATAATGTTAACATAACATTAATTTTTTCAAAGTAGTTAACAATACTTTAGTGTTTATCTGTTCAAAACACAGATTAACATATCAAATTTGATAGTAACAAAATCCTTGTGTCATCCTTCCTCTGATTTGTTCTTAAGGACTTGTGAAAAAAAGTAAAAGTAGGTGAGGAATCAACATACAGATAACAGATATAATTATGTATTTTTATTAGAGATAGAGAATAAAATATTTCTAAGAAATAAATGAAAATTAAATTGGAAAAAATTCTACTTCAAATTAAGTAACAATTTTAAATATTTTTACTAAAAACAAAGTTGCTTGTATTTTATAAAAATGTAACTTTTTAAATATATAATTAGCAGTTTTAAAGTTCAACTGACTTCCAGTTAGAATGATTTTCTAATTAACAATCATGCCATTGAATTACATGAAAATCATATAAACAAAATTATTTCTGACGTCTAGTTTAGACACAAAGACTATTATAAATAAGTGGGGCTAGTTCCATAAGTAATGAAAACAGCTTAAAGTCTATAGTTTTTCTTCTAAAGGTAAACTTTACAAAAAGCAATAGCCAATATTCTAAATTTCATTAATAAATGAACTTAAAGAAGGAAACCATAAGCAAAGAATGAATGTTTTGCATCCTCAATAGAGCAAGATCTGGATAGGGTTGTTGAGTTTTTTCCACAAAATGTTAGGATTTACTTCTCAGTGGCATAATCAGAAAGTACAATAATAGAACATGTACAGACAGACCTATAAAGAGATATCTGTCAGCAACAAGGAAAATGAAAGAATTTTAAGAAACCTGTGCCATATTGAGAGGAGAAAGAGATCCTAGTTACTGGCCAAGTAATAAAAAAGGGCCAATATCACAAATATTTTACAAACAGTGCTTTAGAGATGGAAGGAAGTTGAGTAAATTCTTAAGAGGTGATATAGATGGCTTTGTTACCCAGACAATTTAATTTAGGATGGCTATTATCTATCAGTACTGAGTGGAATTGACTGGCAGTCCCATCCCCTAAGACAGAGTAGCAACGACCATTTCAAATTTCCAGAACAGCCTGAAGATTGTCAGATGCTTATTCCAAACAAATTAGTTGGTATTAGAATTGTGATACATTCTTATACAGGAAGCAAGTGAGAGGAAACAGAAGAAATGAAGGTGATGCATTGGTATAGATAAGCTGAATGATAGTATCAGAATGAGTTCTTCCATGTTATATATTGCACCTCCTTCCCCAGTTCTTAGTTAAGCGGCTATGAATTCATTTGGGCAACATTATGCTAAACGCAAAGTACCTATTTATAATGGCGGGTCCAGAATATTGTTTATTTATTTTATTTTTCTAGTAAATCCCCAGCATAATTTCAAGTAAGTAATATTTTTAAACACTGTTCAAAGATGGGGCAGTTAAAACTTACAAATCTATTAAAAAACAATTTAGGTTAAAATAATGATATGTGCCATTAATATATAAATAATTTTAATGAAGTTCTTTAAATCTATTGTCATGTTTTTTAAAAAAATTATTTTTTAAAATATGCAAATATAAATTGGGAACCTATGATATTGAGAATTGACATTTAAACCAAACATAACATAAATAATTATATTAGAGTTACCATTAAGAAAAAAAAAACAAGCTAGGTTAAACCAGAAAATGTCAGAGAAGGAATGATGATCCATACTCACTTAAGTTGTGAAAAAGACACACAAACAGTTTTTACTTGTTTGCTCTTGAATCAACAAATAAATTGTGCAAAGGCTATTCAAGCATAACCAGTGTCTACATAAAAAACATCCAAAACTGTAGATAATTTAATGAGCATATTTGAGCCAAAGTGACAGTAATTGCCGAGAAGCAAAATCTCAACAGATTAAGAAAATACTCCAGAGAATGGCAGTTCTGCAGCTTATTTTATACATTCGAATCAAAGGAAGAGACTTAAGGAGGGTTACATGAAAGCCATCAGTGATAGATTAATGGGGTAGGAGAAAGCAAAGCAGGAAAAATCTCTGGAATTAGATAAAAAGTAAAACAGAAAGAGACATACATTTTTTACGTATAGGATAGTTAATAGTTAACATTTACAGCACACAGAGATGGTTTGTAGGAAACAAGATAACCAGGAAGGGTTCTGTGGTCTTGTACTCAGGTGCAGTGGGCTGTGCCCTGAAGGATCTGGAAAAAGAGATTACTCTGACATTCCAAGGGGATGTTATCTTAGATGCGAAAAGACAATAGACAGGCTTACTTAATGTAAAAATTGACCTTAGTCAAGAAAGCTATGGGCGTAGGATATGACAACCCACCATGACCTACTTTCAGTTAGGAATTTTTATGTTCAGACTGGTGTGGCTGATTTCTGTCTCTGAGTTTGTAGCACCCAACATGCTGGCCTCTCCTGAGCTTGTCAGGTTTAGTATGGCCCCTTTTTCTAATGGAAATCATAAGCAATCCCTTTTTCTTTCAGAGTCCATTCACAATTTACCCAGTGAGTAAAATATTTCTCCTGACTGATTATTAGGGCAAGTGCTTTTAGATAATCAAAAATCATGTTAAACAAACACAGACTCATTTGGGCTTATCTTCAAACAACAGACTTCCTTTTACTACTCTTCCTATGGATTTATCAGGCAAAGGTTAAACCCTTGTCCACCGAGTTCTGTAATTTCAGGGGATACAGACTAAAGTTTCTGAGTGGTCTCACTGAAGCCTATCTCTCTTGACTTTAAAGAATTCCAGTACTCCCTTTTTGAGTGAGGTGGAGTTTACTATACAGCTTTTGAGTGAGGTAGAGTTTACTATGCAGCTTTCCCAAAGAAGTTCTCTCAAAAATCCTTCCTAAAATTCCTAGCAAGTGTACTTTTTTACAGTGAGTAGAGGTGAGAAATTCAAGACTATTTTTAGAATCTGTTTTTTGGTAGATCTGCAAATTCAGTCAAACACCTCCCTTTGTACCTTGGTATTTCTACAAATATTTCCAATTACCATTACATATTAGTGAGTTGCCTTATTTCCTCTTAATTTCTTTGGATCTTCACCCACCTCTCCCTGTTCCAAACTCAGCAGACTAGTAGCCAGGATAAGCAAGCTGATAAAGGCAAAGAAAGAAGCTGATCACATCTCCCCACCTATGTGCGACACACCTACATTAGTCCTGAGGAACAGTAAGAGGGATTAAATGTGAAGTTAAAATGAAGTTGAAATCTGTGTCTATTATACATATAGAACCAGACAAACTAATTTCAGAGTGGAGACTATATTTTGTGACTAAAATACCATATTTTTTTATTTTATAAATGTCATAAACAAGATTTTCCATTGTCACTGTCTTTGAAAAAGTCAAATTATAAACAAAGAAATAGAAATACTAGTCTGAAAGAAAATCATTACTCTTTGGAAACACTTTAATATTTATTACCAAAATATATTTACATGATTTATCTATGTGACTTTATTTATGAATAAAGGAATATAGGTGTTTTTACTTTTCAGTTATAAGTTATATAAATTATGACCTGTTCATCCTCAACTTTACTGAAGCTACACTTTTTTATTCTAGTATGTACCTTATCTTTTAATTGTATGTGTAATGTACCTTCATTTTAGAAAAAGAAACAAGGTAAAATGATGACTAAAATATAATGTAAAAGTTCTTTGTAATCCCAAAACCCAATTAGCACTTAATATTTGATGAAATTATACTTATTGACTCATGTTCATGAAAATTAGTACATCTAAAAGGTGATATATATTGCTCGCCTGACTTAGTACTTCTTAATTTGCATTAGGATTTCATTTTTACGCAGGATACCAAATTCTCCGATTACTCATATGTGATGCCATTTAATACAGTGATCTATTACATATATTCAAATAATTTAATAATTTGAATCAATCCTTATTTTTCAGTGTCTTAAATGGAATATGTTTTGATTTAGTTCATTACCTATATAATTAAAAGCACATTTACTATCTTTTAACTCTGGATTGGAATAAACCAGATGGAGTTATTAAAAACATTATTTATCTATGTGACTATATTTATGAATAAAGGAATATAGGTGTTTTTACTTTTCAGTTATAAATTATATAAATTGTAATCTGTTCATCCTCAACTTTATTGAAGCTACATTTCTTTTCCCCCCTATCGGGTGTCCTCTCTGGGTTTCAAGAGGGCCTGTATATTCTTATATGATGGAGTGATTATTATACTGTATCGAATGTGTGTGTATATATGTGTATATATATACGCACATATATATATGAGTTATATCCTCAATAAATTGCAGCACCATTTTTGAGCTTCATCACCCATCAGTCTATTAAATATATAATAGTTTTTAAGAAAATATTTGGTAACTGAATTAGGGTTCAACTGTAGGAAATATAAATATTTTCAAAATCTTTAAAGTCATTTAAAAATATATTTATAATATAGATTTATGATGGTTTAATTTAGACATTTTAATAAAAATTCTTTTTTTCTCTTCATGAATGGATTACATAAAAGGAATATGACTTATGTTGCTAATTAACCTATCTTGGAAGTGATTTTTAAAAGTTTGTGATTTCTTCATTTTTTTAAGAAAAATAAAACCTTCCTTGCAATATATCTTTACTAAAGGAAAGAGGTTATCTAGTCATATTTTCCTGACAGCTTTTAGGGTACATGACTCCATCTCAGCTCCAAAGGGAAAAAAAAGTTAGGTCAAAAACAAAGACTTATTAAGTTGCTGGAAGAGGAATGTCCAACCTGTTGGTATTGTTATACTGTAAGACAGAGGAAAAGGCAAATGGATTTTTGCCTGAAAAAAAGTATTTAAATTTAACTATGTATAACTTGTGCCAAGATAGCAATGAGTCAACAAACGAGATAAAAATAACATTTGTAACCAAGAAAACTAAAATTTTATGTCTCCAAATCCACTTGATATGTACTTAGCATAATGATTAAAATGAATTCATTAAAGACTGAGAGTAGTAAGCTTTTAATATATCACATAAAGCTTTAATCATTAATTTCAAAGCAATTCTAGTAATAGCTTGAATTAATTTTAATCATATTTTAATTCATCTTACTAAGAGAGTTGTTGCCTTTGGTAAGTTGAACTATTATTTTAACCTAGATTTTGGAATATGAAGATGATCTGGAAATATTAAAAGAGTAGATATTTCTCTGTCACAAAGGGGGTGCTTGCTCAATATCTTAAATACAACTAGCTCTATGAATAGAATAGATAGCTTTTTCAAAACGAACTATGTTTCTGGGGTTACTAAATTATTTCTGATCTTATAAAATTATATCGATTAGGTAATGATTACATAGGACATGCGTTAAGTTAAAAGTGAGAGACTGGAAATAGATTATATGCCAAGAAATAATAAACAACTTATTAATACTTGAAATTAATTGAAAAATTTCTTAGTTAATACTAATCGTATTTCAAAGACCATACATTGTTTGTAGATTTTATCCAAAGTACTATAAATTGACACTGTACTATATCATAAATTACACAAAACATGGGATTTAAAGGTGGTAAAAAGGTCCCAGTATGTATTACTAATTGGAAAATTATGTTTTTTTTCCTTTGAATGATGACAATCCTCAGTTTACAGACTTATTAGGAAATTATACCCTCACACTATTTTTGTATATCTCTACAAAATACTTTTAGTGACCCTATTATCTACACATCAGATTGTTTAATAAATTATTTTATGTGCTGTTGATGGTCAATCCATTTCATTCTAATGGCCTCTTATTGCTGCCTCATTAAAATATAGCATTACAGATCCATTATATTCCAATGGCCAGTCATTGATTTCCTTCTTTTATTAAAACCACTCAGCTTCAACAGGAAGCATAATCAGGATGAATCATCTCATTCTCTACAAAATGGGATGGAATATCCCTAAATTTATTTTGCACTTGAAGAACACAGTGTACATTTTAATGGCCCTAAAATTAAATGCTTTTTTTTTTTTTTTTTGGTAAAAATATATACTTTTTGGTATGAACACAGGTTTCCATAATAATGGTTCCCACCTGTCCCTTGTGAAAATGATATTCCTATAGCTAGTGAAAAGAGAAATTGCAGCTTTACTATTGTGTTTAGAACATTCTAATTCCTGTTTTTGCAGTTTATTTCATGGTTTATATAGTCAAAACCAATACTCTTTTCTTAACTCAGAA
>NW_011888793.1:8096094-8098665 GCF_000151845.1 Pteropus vampyrus | reverse complement strand
ATATTAAAATATGTGAAACCATCATAAAATAACAAATTCTGAGTACTATTATGGAGATTTTCTTCTTATTCTTCTCTTTCTTTCTCCTTTGGCTATTACAGGCTAATTCTAATTTTATCTTCAACTTCTTATTCAAATTATTTTTCCTAATAACTCTGAATGGTATCATGGATGAGTTTATATAAGTCTCTTGAACGCAGGCCATCTTGGGACCAATGTCTTTACACAACTTTAAAATATCTGCTCAGCCACCTCGAACAAGTCCAATTCCATCTGATCTCGGAAGCTAAGCAGGGTGGGCCTGGTTAGTACTTGGATGGGAGACCATCTAGGAAGACTAGGTGATGTAGGCATAAAAAATAAAAAAGTAAATAAAAATAAAGGATTGTAAGCTGAAAAGGTCCTTGCAATCTGTGAGGTCAACCAAGGGTTGCCCTGCCTAAAAAAAAAAAAATTAAAAAATAAAAGATAATTAAATAAATAAATACCTGCTCAATTTCTCTGTTCAGTATCTTAATTTTAGTCATGTCACGAGTGAATTCTTAACAATCTGATCATGAAATTCCAAGAAAAATAACTAAAGCCGGGTGTAGTTCTGACACCAATTCTGATTCTAACACTAATTCAAATGTGTGTTTATCTCACACAACTAAGCAATTAACTCAATTCTGACACTATCTACCTAGAGAAAGCATCAGATCACAGAGGTTAAGGGCTCAGTCCTATGAGACTAAATCAATAAGAGATATGTTCCTTAGTGAAGAGTAGGTTTGTTAAATTGGTTTGAGAAAATAAATATTGTTTACATATCATATAATTTTACAATGTGGAGATAGAGTCTATACATGTACCACAGCAGAAATATATTTCAGAAAAATACCTGGGAGTGAGTAGCTCCTGAGTTTCTTTGTCAATGCTGAAGTCAACTCAGCTCTGTTGGGAGAAGCTCCAAGTTATCCCTATGCCTCCAGTATTGCAGAATTGCAGACTGTTTTCCCCATGTCCATGTTCCATACGGCATTCATAAACTTAATCATGTTGTTAGGTAGTTAGTCAAGCGTGAGCAAAGGGAGTGAAGGCCCAGCTCTGTAACCACAGAAACTTCACTTGAAGACCTTTCTTAGGACTCTCAGAAACACCTCACTTTCAGGGTTATAAATTACCCCAAATACTAGAGCACAAAAGTTATAAAAGCTGCTAGCTAAACCAGCTACAAATGCATGCGCAGAAAGTACTGCCCACAACCTAGACTCCTTATACTATCATTATAATATCATGACTATGCCTAGAAGTTCATGAATCTAATTATAACAGACTGAATTCTGGGTAAGCACATGCGCAGTAGGAAAGAGTTATATAGCAGCCGACTGTCAGTCAAGGTAACCTTACATATGGATCATCTAGGACCTCCCATCACAACCCAAATATAAATAGGTCTTGCCACTTCTGCATTGTTACAGCTCTTCTGGTTGAAAACCTGTCCCTTCCTTTGGGACATACTGTCTTATCTCTTCAGCTCCCAAATTCCATAAAGCTGCAGCTTTCCTTAGCGTGGCCCGTCTCCTTCTAAAATGTACTTTCAATAAATCTTACTTTTTCTAAATCTAGCCAATTCAATCTCCTAAATTTTTGCCGTGTCGCCAAGGAGGAACCAAGAGACAACACACAACGCCACTGTCTTCCTCCTCCTCACCCACGCTACTGGGGGGATGCCAGATTTCACATCACCCCAGTGGTGACAGAGTTACTCTCCTGCTTAAAATGTTTGCTTGCTTTTCAGTGGTTTGTGGACAAAACCAGATTCTTCTCTAACCGCTTCCCCACTCCAGCTCCTCATATGGTTATCTTCTATTCCAGCGATGCCAAATTAATTTTGAATTCCACAGTGGTAGCTGGTTCACAAATAAATCTCTGGTGTCATTCCTTTCCTGTCAAATTTCCCAACTTCTTCATTTCCCTGCCAGTGTCTCTTGCATTTGCCATACAACCCACTTGTACTGAAATATATGACTCAGAGTTTGCTTCTGCTTTCCCATTGCACTGTCTGTCCCCTTCAACTTTATATCTGCTTCAAAGACTGACCTCTCAGGGCTGAGTTAAGATTTCTCTCCCCTCTACCCTTCAGCCTTCTACCAACTTTAGTTGTTTGTTTAGCTTCTTTTCCCCATTAGACTACTTTTTTCTGGTTTGAGATTTTTTTCTTAATTATGCTTAATTTCACCATAGATTTTTAACTTAACAAAGTCTTAAAGTTGAATAATATATTAGCTTACCGCTGACAATAAGGGTGTTAAGCCAAGGTAGAGGTTGTTGGAAATGCAAGGTTTTTATAGGAAGAAAGGTACAGCAAGGGAGCTGTTAACCAAAAAAAAAAAAAAAAGATTTATTTTTAGACCAGGACGACTTCTTTATTGGGGTGAGCGGGGGAGCTGAAATAAAGGTTTTTATCATGCAGATTACCTCTTCTTTCTATGAGAGATGAAGAGGACCCAAGTGACAGATTATCTCATTGGTGTTTACCAGAAAATTCCTGGCTGATTGATTAAGATTATGTTTCTGGGAATGGTTTAA
>NW_011888793.1:8073657-8096044 GCF_000151845.1 Pteropus vampyrus | reverse complement strand
ATTGCAGACTGTTTTCCCCATGTCCATGTTCCATACGGCATTCATAAACTTAATCATGTTGTTAGGTAGTTAGTCAAGCGTGAGCAAAGGGAGTGAAGGCCCAGCTCTGTAACCACAGAAACTTCACTTGAAGACCTTTCTTAGGACTCTCAGAAACACCTCACTTTCAGGGTTATAAATTACCCCAAATACTAGAGCACAAAAGTTATAAAAGCTGCTAGCTAAACCAGCTACAAATGCATGCGCAGAAAGTACTGCCCACAACCTAGACTCCTTATACTATCATTATAATATCATGACTATGCCTAGAAGTTCATGAATCTAATTATAACAGACTGAATTCTGGGTAAGCACATGCGCAGTAGGAAAGAGTTATATAGCAGCCGACTGTCAGTCAAGGTAACCTTACATATGGATCATCTAGGACCTCCCATCACAACCCAAATATAAATAGGTCTTGCCACTTCTGCATTGTTACAGCTCTTCTGGTTGAAAACCTGTCCCTTCCTTTGGGACATACTGTCTTATCTCTTCAGCTCCCAAATTCCATAAAGCTGCAGCTTTCCTTAGCGTGGCCCGTCTCCTTCTAAAATGTACTTTCAATAAATCTTACTTTTTCTAAATCTAGCCAATTCAATCTCCTAAATTTTTGCCGTGTCGCCAAGGAGGAACCAAGAGACAACACACAACGCCACTGTCTTCCTCCTCCTCACCCACGCTACTGGGGGGATGCCAGATTTCACATCACCCCAGTGGTGACAGAGTTACTCTCCTGCTTAAAATGTTTGCTTGCTTTTCAGTGGTTTGTGGACAAAACCAGATTCTTCTCTAACCGCTTCCCCACTCCAGCTCCTCATATGGTTATCTTCTATTCCAGCGATGCCAAATTAATTTTGAATTCCACAGTGGTAGCTGGTTCACAAATAAATCTCTGGTGTCATTCCTTTCCTGTCAAATTTCCCAACTTCTTCATTTCCCTGCCAGTGTCTCTTGCATTTGCCATACAACCCACTTGTACTGAAATATATGACTCAGAGTTTGCTTCTGCTTTCCCATTGCACTGTCTGTCCCCTTCAACTTTATATCTGCTTCAAAGACTGACCTCTCAGGGCTGAGTTAAGATTTCTCTCCCCTCTACCCTTCAGCCTTCTACCAACTTTAGTTGTTTGTTTAGCTTCTTTTCCCCATTAGACTACTTTTTTCTGGTTTGAGATTTTTTTCTTAATTATGCTTAATTTCACCATAGATTTTTAACTTAACAAAGTCTTAAAGTTGAATAATATATTAGCTTACCGCTGACAATAAGGGTGTTAAGCCAAGGTAGAGGTTGTTGGAAATGCAAGGTTTTTATAGGAAGAAAGGTACAGCAAGGGAGCTGTTAACCAAAAAAAAAAAAAAAAGATTTATTTTTAGACCAGGACGACTTCTTTATTGGGGTGAGCGGGGGAGCTGAAATAAAGGTTTTTATCATGCAGATTACCTCTTCTTTCTATGAGAGATGAAGAGGACCCAAGTGACAGATTATCTCATTGGTGTTTACCAGAAAATTCCTGGCTGATTGATTAAGATTATGTTTCTGGGAATGGTTTAAACAGCAATTAGGTCAGGTTTTAAATCTAGGTTTGGACTTGTGGGATTTAGCACAGTCGGTGCCATTTTGGGCCTGAGATTTTCTGTTTGAACAAGATGGCTTTAAATACTGTAGCTCTGATCTTTTCTCTCCCAATTTAAATATTACAGCATAGAGATATCAGTAGTTCCAAGTGTAGGAGTTAATAACGAGCCACCCCAAGATGTGCCTAAGTGGTATGTGAGTTATTTTGAGCTAACGGCAACAGAGACCTTGGGGCTCAAGAGAAACTCTACTCCCCTCCCCACTCTTGAGTACCTAGAAGAATTTAAATTAAGAGCCTGCGTATGATAAGAGTTAAAACTAGAAATGACTTTTTACTTGTCTATATGGCAGGACAAACTAATAATTACTGAAAGCATGCTCTCTCTAAAATTACTTTCTGAAGCCCTGAAGTGTATTACTCTCATCCCTAGCTCGGAATGTCTTATATATCTTTATCCCCCGCTCTGTCTTTGAATCTCTCATGAATGTGGGTTCTCTGACTCTCTCATGCATGTGGAGTTCCCATCAATACATTGTAATTAAATTGGGTCATTTTCTCTTTTTAATCTGTTTCATGTCTATTTGATTGTTAGACTAGCCACACGCACACACACAAAAGGGGGAGGGATAGAGGTAAGCCTCTTCCACCACTACGCATGTATATATGGGAAATTAATATATAATAAGGATAGAGATAAAACAAACTAGGCATTATTGAGAAAATTACTTTACTACATGAAATAAAATACAACTGGATGAGAAACAAAACAGCAGCCACTAACATCTAAGAGCTAGGTCTTGATGTTGCTAGAAATTGGCCTTTCGCTCAGAGCTCGGTGATAATGTTCCATTAGAAATAAACATTTAACAGAACACCAGAGTCAGACAAGGGCAATCTGTGACCTTGATGGGTTAAGACAAAAGGGAGATTATGCCATAACCATGTCTGAACACAGATAACTATGTGAACATTGTCGAAACCATAAAAATTACTGACCTCCTTCCTTTCCTGGTTAAGATGAGTAACCACTATGTTTTGTTTTGTTTTGTTTTTCTATTATAGTTTAAGTCTCACTTCATCCTTCATACTTTATAGATATTATTTGGTATAATACTCAATCATAGTATTACTCCAGTCTCTTGAGAGCATACAATCCAGAGTAAAGGCCCACTAGAACCTTTTTAAAATCGTCTAACACACCCAAATCTTATAAGTCCTTTCTAACACCCTTTTACTGAGATGCCCCACTAGCTTCCATAGTGAGCTGTCACTCATTACAGCAACCTAATACCACATATAAAGATGAAATCATTTTTGTTACACTGATTTTTTATTTCTAGCATTTTCTTGTTTCTTTCTTAGAACATCCATTGTTCCACTTATACTACTCACCTGTTTTGTATGTTTATATTTTTTCACTAGTCTTTAACATATTTACATAGTTATTTTAAATTCCTGTTCTGGTAATTTCAACATTTGTGTCATGTCTGAGTCTGATTTTTGTTTTGCCTCTTCAGACAATGTCTTTAACTGCTTTTGTCATGCATTGCAATTTTCTGTGATTGTTGTTAACAGTTCTTCATGACATACTAGGCAATAGGAATTGAGGTAAATTTCTTTTGTGTGAGATTTTCTGTAAATCTGTCTAGTAGTTGGGCTATATTTAACATTTGCTTAAGCTATAGGTACCAGTCCTCAAATTCCTGTAGTGTGTGTAAGGTTTTTTGTTTTGTTTTGTATTTATTAGTTCTTCCTCTGTTGACTTTGGGCTAAGTACTCCTCTAGAGAGAGAATCTGTGTTTTCCAACTCTCGAATGGATCCCTGTTTGGTGTGGTGGTGAGGTGTGGTGGCAGAGAAACATTTAATGTTCTTTGATTAAATATGCCTGAGCTTTGACCTTGACTAATGTTTCTCAGCCTTCCCATCCTGCCATCCATGTTCCTTAGGTGAGACAAGAAGGCTAGGAAGAATAGATTTCCATTTCTCCAGGTGGAATAGGCTCTTATAAAGTCTTTTCTCTTGCAGAGTAGGCCTTTTTTTACAGTGAGGTATTTAATAAAAGTTCATTTTCCCCTCCCCCTGCAGAGATACCAGGGGGTCATTTTTTGGCTCTTTACTATGAGAATATGGTGGGGTTCCTGCAGGTAAAACCTAGGAAATTGTAGGAGTTTCCATAAGAATGTGGACCTCAGGGATGTCTCACTCTCATGTGAGTCCACACTCAGACTCCAGCAAGTCATTAAAATTACCATTTAGTTTTTCTATCAGTTTATGTCTCCAATGGCTTCTTCTCTGGTTAAACAGATCTTGGCTGTGACTCTGCGGATTTTTCTGTTTCTTCACATTTTTTCAGGTGGCTCTTTGCCCTGTACCTTTAGTTTTATGATGAATCTTAAAAGAAAAGAAAAAAAAAAAAAGAGTCATTGCTTTTCAGCTTGGTCAGCTTTTTTGTTTGTTTGTTTTAAGGACAAGAGTAACAACTTCAAGGGTCTTTAGATGTTGGAGATAATACTGGAAGTCATGTTTGAATACATTTTAATCACCCAATTCTCTCTGTCAAATTCATTTTTAAAAAATACTTTTGTCCCCTTCAGTTATCCTAAATCATTAAAATAAGTAATTGAAATAAACTCTGAACATATATCTGAATGAGAAATAACTTCTTTTTTCTTTCTTTCTCTTTTTTCTTTCCTTCTTTTTCTTTCTTTCTCTTCTATCTTCAAAAAATAAATACAATATTCCAAATTAGAAATGAAAATATGACTTTGATTTCTCTTAGAATTGAGATATAGAAAGACAGATAAAAGTAGAGAAATACTGTTTTTTCATCATTCTAATGATATAATGTATATAAATTTAATGTTAATACAAGATAGTAGCACTTAGTGTAATAACTAATGATCACAAGGTAAGTAGCACAGAATGTGATAATTTTCAAAAGAATGTTTTCTTATTAATCTTATTACTTCCAGGAGATTTTTATGTGGGACTATTTGGGGTGCCTCAGAGAGAACAGAATTGGAAAAAAAATAAAATAAAACTACCCTTTCCAAGTCATTTTAAAAGGCTGAAACTTTATAAAACTTCAAATTAATGTTTAGATAAATTAGAGAAACAATTCTGAATTTCTAAAGAACAAAACTGGGACCCAGAAACAGAGACCATAATCATGATAAATAAATGGTTTTATCATTAAAATATGGAGGTAAAATAAATGTTACAACTTTATTTCTCAATGTTTTGTTATAATCAATTTCAAGCATTCAGCTTGAATGTTTCTGTGATAAATCAGTAGTTCATAATATTTACAAGTATGAAGACCTACTTAAAATAATAAAAACATTTGCAGATACCTCTGAATTATGGTTTTAATAACTAATATCTAAGACAATACACAAAACAGGTCTTCTATGAATTCAATAACACTTCTAGATGATTTTGGATTTTGTTACCCCACAACAAGAAGTACATACATTGAAAATAACATTACATAAACAAATAAGCTTTATTTTTCCCCTAAGTCCAAAATTAATGCTTGCGAACTCTCCATAAAAGATGGTAGGGACAAGTACTATAATCGTTGGTAATATCATGTTTTTTTCATTTAAATTTAAAACAAACAGTTTATTACATTTTTATATGTTGGTAAAACTATTTAAACTTTCTTATAAATGCTTAATGCCTCATACTACTCATAAGGCCTTGTGCAGCTCAATAGCTATTCATAATCATTCATTTTAAAAAGAATGTATTTAAGCTCCTATTATGTGCCAGGCACTATTATAAGTGCTGAAAACGAAGCAGTAAGTTAACAGGTAGAAATTCCTGCAAACACAGCTTATATTCTGATCAGGGATACAGAAATACTAAATTAGAGAATAATAAACATGCAGAAAAAACAAACTGAGCAAGAGGATTAGAAAATACTGGAAAAGAGTATAACTTCTACATAAAATAGTCAAGAAAGACCTTATTAGAGGTTAACATTTAAATAAAGTCCTAAAGGAAGCTAGGTCAAAAGTCAAGAAGCATCTAGGCTTCTAGACGGAGAGAGGTTCAAAGTTCTGAGGCAGAATGCTCCTGGAATGTCCAGAGAACTGATTGACTATCACTGTGGCTAAAGTGGAGGAAAGGAGAGGGAGTACAGAATAAGAGATCTAAGTAGAAAAGAGAAGGCAGAACTTCTACAGCAGTGCTATTCGGTATGTAGACATCCAGCCTATATTAGTCCATAATCAATTTGTCACTAGTCCCAACGAAATAGACACAAGAAATTAGGAGTATTGAGTAACTTTTATAATAATTTGATAGAGTAATAGAGTAACTTTATGTCTATTAAAATTAATATTAAAATATTGAGGCTTAAATATCCTGTTTTTCTTCATTTTTTTAATAACTCATTTTTACTTATTTTACAAAATTATTGGGCCGTTGTATAAAGGAAAAAAAATAAACAAGTAAGAGAACCCTTCACCACTAATAGTTTGAGAAGTTCTCTCTAATTGAGGGCATTAAGGACATAATAAGGACACCAGCTTTTACTGTGAGTGAAATGAGAAGAAATGAGAGGATTTTGTTTAGAGGAATGGCATGACTAGATTTGAATTTTTAACAGAACTATTATGGTTGCTATAGGCTCAGAATAAACTAGAAGCGGGGCAGGAGTGGAACATGAAGTAAAGAGACCAAATAGAAGTTATAAGAGTTGTAAAACTCTAGGTATTTTAAATGTAAATCAAAAAGAGTTGTTGAACAGATTGGAAGGGGTGTGTAAGAGAAAGAGAAAATAATAAATCCAGGTTTAGAGCTTATGAAGAAGTAGAATAGAGTTGCCACCACTCAAGATGAAGAAGAAGGCAAGATAAAGGTGAGGAGAAACATTAGGTTCTTGTTTTTGATATGTTAAATGTGAGACGCCTATTAAATATCCAAGTAGAGATATCTGAGTAGGGAATTGGGTTAAGATTCTAGAGTTCAGAAGAGTTTATGGGGCTTAAGAAATAAATCTGGCAGTCATTAGCATATAAATGGTAATTAAAGTTATGGAACTTGAGGGACTCACTTTTACAGTGAGTAAAGATGGAAAAGAGAAAAACAGATCAAAGGGATGAATCCCACGTCATGCTAAATGTTTACAGATTAGAGGACTGGAGGAACCAACAGAGGTAGTTAGAATGGGAATGACCAGAGAGAAAGAAGGAAGAATAAATGGATACAGTGCCAAGTGAAAGAAGTATTTGAAGAAGAGAGATTTTGAGCTTTAAATTCTATAAGAAAAGAAATAGGGACTGAGTTGGATAAGGCATAATGAAAGGTAGTGTGAGTAAATCAACCGAAGTGTCTCCTGGAGTCAGGACTTGATGGGATTTAAAACGAACAGTACTGGAAAAATAAAAGGTTATAGTCAGGTTTGAGATGCTTGAAGTTGAGATGAGGTAAGCTCTGTAGATATAGTTTAGGACCAAGTTAAGGATATGGTGGTACAATAAGGCGGTTAAATGGGAAAGAGGACAAGATCATCTGAAAGTAAGATGTTAAAGAACTGAAATGACAAAAAATAAAAGAATCATTTATGTTAATGCTGAGATTGTCAATGACTATGACAGGAGTGATGCTGGAAAGAGACATAAACTTTCCTTTAGAGCTGTGGTTCCAAAATGAGATCCAAGACTACATTTGCATATCACATGTCTAAATATTAGTTATTATTTCATTTTTTTCCCTAGAGGTTATGAATTTTATGGTAGTTCTTTTGAGGTAGAAGTATGATTTACAATTAAAAAAATGACTTGGGGTTATGGTGATGCATTGACAGATTAGGAAATCACTGCCTCAAACTGTCAAATACAGAACACTAACCCAGACTATAAAGTTTGTCAAATATATTTGTATTTTTTTCTTCAAATGTCTAGAAAAATACCAGCTTCCAACTCACCTGACCATTACTATAGCAAGCAAGTTTCTAAACGTTCATTTCAATTTTATAGATTAACATTAATAAAGTCAGTTTACATTATGAATTAAGATAATGAGTAAATAATATTATAATTTCATTTGGGTCATTATATAAATTGAATCAATATTTATAAATATATTTTATAATAATTTTTCTTTCGCTTAAAACATTTAACTTTAATTTCTTATCCTGTGTTATTAAAAAGTTATTTAATAATCAACTTCCCCTATTTTCCTTTTGTTTCTGAGACTTGCTAATTTACTTTCAACTGTAATTACTTTTAACTTTTATATCTACTATGCATTTTATCTAATTTTAAACCAAATAACACAGAAATTCAATCTTTTTAATCTATTCCTTTTCTTTTTTAGCATAATTTATTAAAAATATTACAAAATGTCAGGTACTATGCAAGACACTAAGAAAAAATTATTAAACTAACATTTAAACATGGGTTCTTCACGTGAGAGGTTTATAGTTTAATTAGAATGGGAAGTGTGAGAACAAACTCTTAAAGCGATGGGAATGTTCTCTAGCCAAGGCATGGATAAGACCATAGAAAGATACTTTTCACTGTCTAACGGTAGTGGCTTCCTCAAGGAGATAGCGTTTGATTTGAAACATTAAGGCTGAGAAAAAATTTACTTCCTATATATAGATAGATAAGATACACCAGAAGAAACAAAGTGGACTATTACATGCATAGGTTAAAAAAAAACTATAATAAAGAATGGCTACTTTCTGTAAATTGCAACTATTTGAGTATGGTGTGAAATAAGGGGCTTCGTGGAGAAATAGCAGGATAAGAAGCTAGAGAAGTAAATAGTTTTGGACCATGAAGGGCCATTTGGAGAAACTGAGATTTTTAACCCTTAAGTTCATAGGAAATATTTAATGTGTTTAGTCAAGAATGACATATGATTTGAATTTTGTTCATGTGAGATGTGAAACATTTCAGTAAACATAATCAGTAATGTTAGGTTCCATATTGTCAAGCCTTACTTTTTCATAGACAGGAAGAATAATCTAGTTGTCACCATTGTGTTAGTCTTTTTAGGCAAAATAGCCTATGTTTTCATGGATAACAAATTAAAATTACGGTAATTTTTGTAGTTGTTTTTTGTATGTCCTATTATCCCTGTGACAATTTTTTCTTCCCAAGATTTTCCAAGTCTCACACAAATGTATCAGATTGACATAGCTTAAATGTGACAAATGTCAAAGGACATTGAAAAATTGACAGGACATAATTCAATAATAAAAAAAAGTCTGATTTTAATTCTCATTACATATTAAGAAGACTGAGAGCAGCATTTTTAACTTTGGGATACAAGAGCATTCATTGGTCATATTGATTTTCAAATCTTCAGTAAATTTTAGTAAGGTCTTTATATTTATTAAATCAAGTGTACATATATATGTAACATTAATAAACTTCAAATTGTTAGCATGTTAGCTATTAGTTAGCTATTAGTTTTAGAGTAAAAATTACTTCTAAATTCATAATGTCAAAATAGAAATTGATATAATTAACTTATAAGTTGCAATATAACTTTTTACTTATGTAGCAATTAATTCTAAAATATGAAATGTTAAAATATTTCTAAGAAGCTAAACTTCCTAGGGTGACTAATACCGTATTTAAAGTTTATAAAAATAACAATTCATCCACAGTGACACTAATACAGCACTACCGTGAGCCTGTAATATAAATTGAAAAAAAATCTAATTTAGGGAAAATATACTTGATGGCAATCAATAATTTGACCCAAAACAAATGAAACATCTTTGAGTGACAGTTATTCAATGAAAGAGAACGTGTAAAACAATTTAATCTGACTTTCTAACTGTAATACATTTTCCCAGTCCATGGGTTTGTGTGTGTGCGTATATGTGAGGATCCTTCAGGTTGTAAAAAAAAGAGATGTTATTAGTATTACCTGTAAATGAATCACTGTTTTTCTCTCTTACCTGCTATGTTTTCCTACTATCTCAATAAATCCCTCTAATGTCCTATGAATTCTCTTACATGGGTCCTCTACTTCCTAATACACTCTGCTAATACCTTTTTAAAATGTATTTCCCAGTTTCTGATCCACTAGTATTTCTATGTCCTTCATGCAAATTTGAGTCACTTAGTCACAATTCAACATAAAGTACCCAATGTGCCAGATTTCTAACATGCTTTTACCATCATTGGGAGTAAAAACAACTCATTTTGTTTTTCCATTATTGATTCCTGTTATAATCAGCTGTGGCTCATTCAGCAGGTCCTTGCCAAACAAACGAATAAATAAACAAACTAGAAATCATATTGTCCAGTAGTGGGCCACTGGAAATGTCAGCTAACTCTAAAATAAACTGTCTTGCTAATTCAGGCTCAGTGTTTTCCTGAGGCAAGTGTGCTCAATTCATTAACTTATTTCCTATATTTATATTTGTATTTTTACAAATTCAACATCATAGCACTAATTAGTCTTCAAAGCATGACTTTTAGCAGATATACAGTAGTTGCACAGGCCACATTTTATTTAACCATTAGATTATTCTTGGAGACTCAGGAAATTTGCACATATTTGCTATAAAAATTGCCTTGTCATTGACCTTTAATAGAGTGTTTGTCCATCTTACTATGACCACCACATTTTTCTAATTTCCCAACTGTTTTTGCAATCATGATGCATTAGTCCCTGAATTCTATTCATTTTCAGAGACTTGACATTGTTCTGACCATTGAATTTTAATTGACATCTCCTGTCAAAGATAAACAAAGCCAGACATTAAATTGATAAAGATAGATTTTAATCAGTAAGGTACTATTGCAATAAGGAAAAGAATCCAGCATGAACTGAACTCAACTTCAATTTGTACAAAAGGGTCTGAACAGTTTGAAGGGAGAAGAAAAATGTGGGGAGGGTGAATAGGGGCCCAGTTAGGTCAGGGAAGCGAAAATTTTCAAAAGTTAGGATGTGGGGTTGATCTATCTGAAATCCCTCTGGTTTTGCTAACTGGTGCTTATTGAGGTTAGGCTTCTACTCTCCCACGGAAGATGAGAGACAGGGCCCTTATCTTGACTAGAACAAACAGTAAATTCTTTAGGCATTCTTAAGTTTTCTCAGGCAGGCACTTTAAGGGTGGCTAGGATCATCCTAGAGATGAGACCTTGTGCTCTTAGAAACTATGTTAGTGTTTGTTCAAGTCTGTATAGGCCAAGGTTAAATCTGGTCGAGAAGAGGACTCAGGGGAGCTTGGCTAAAGTTTTGTAAAGGAAAAAATCTTTCGCAGTCCATTTCAACATAATGTTTTATTCTTTTCTGCTTAATCACGCTTGAATTCCTTATTGTTAATTGCAGTCAAAAGAATCCTAAATAAGAAATTAATAGTTTTTATAACAATAGCTTTCTATGTACTAGATTATATACTTGAGATAATTTTCTAAAAGTAGAATAAATGTGTCAAAAATATTTTTTAAAGTCTCTCGTACTATGTTGTGAGATTTTTTTCCTTATTAATATTCCTACCAGCTATTGATGACCATGCCTAACTGATGTGATTAGAAAAATAAAGGTTCTAACCAATTAATTTTTTGGTTTTAAGGGTTAAAAAAGGTATGTATCACTGTTATACTCATAACCATATATTTTTTGGTTAGTCAATATGGATGACATTTCCTTTTTTCTATTGTAAGGTGTTTATATTATTTGACCATGTTTCTAGTTAAGGAAAGTGTTTATTATATATATGAGCACTATATCTCTATTTTGGATTCTTACTAGTAAGCTGTATGATTTTAAATATTGTAAAACTTTAAAAAAAATTCTTATAATTTTAAACATGATTAAAAACAGGCACAAAAACATAATGACCTCCCACGTACACATCACCTAAGACCAATAACTATGAACCCATGGCCAATTCTGCTCAATTCACACTTATGACTATTTCATCCTCACATTATTTTTAGGCAAATTTAATCCATAAACACCTATACATAAGATATACAAATAATCTATCTTTAAAAATAAATATTTTTAAATGTAACTACAATGTCGTTATCACACCTAAATATATTACCAAAGCAGACTCACCTAAGACCCATTGAACAAAAATCTGCATTTTCACAAAATCGAAGGTATTTTTTATTCATATTAATATTTGAGAAACACTGCATTTCATATCTCACAGTCTGTATTTCACTGATAGAAACATAAATAATAGGTTGTTAGATCCAGAGGATTTAATATATATATGACTAGTCTAACATATATACAGTAACGAGTCGCTTCACAATAGGGATATATTCTAAAAAGTGTGTCATTAGGTGAATTCATGATTGTGTGAACATTATAGATTGCACTTATACAAATCTAGATGGTATAGCCTACTACACACCTAAGCTATACGGTATAGTTTATTGCTTCTAGGCTATAAACCTATACAGCATGTTACTTACTGAATACTATAGGCAATTAACATAATGGAATTTGTGTATCTAAATAGATCTAAACATAGAAAAGAGAGAGTAAAAATATAGTATAAGAGATAAAAAATGGTACACTTGTGTAGGGCACTTGACATAGATGGTGCTTACAGAATTGGAAGTTGCTCTGTGTGGTCAGTTAGTGAACGTGAAGGCCTAAGACTACTGTACACTGCTGGAGACTTTACAAACACCACACGCCATCATCATCACAAACACGTGAGTAATGTGTTGGGCAACAGGGATTTTTAGCTCCATTATAATCTTATGGGCCCATCATCACGTATGCAATCCATTGTTGACTGAACCAGTGTTATGCAGTATATGACTGTATATGTTTTTCATAGGTAGGGACTTCCCCTAAGAGGCACATGATGTTTGCTTGTCTCTCTTTTAGTAATGATAGAAGTCACTGATAACTCCCATGTAGATCACCTAGTTCACTAGGGGTTGCAAAATGGAAAAATAATTCTCATATTCACTTTCTGCATTAATTAGTTGTGATACTTCCATATAAAAAACTCGAATCTCATATACCCTTAGGTTAACCAATCACATATTTTGTTGAAAGAAGGCAAGATGCATGCTTGATTCTTCAATTTGTCAATTTTGAAAATAATGCTATTACCCTAACATCTACCAACAAGGGTAAATTTGGTATTTTTGTTTGTTTGTTTGTTTGTTTTATCAGAGCAAAATGTAAACACTTTAAATGTAGCAAACTTATTGCTTCTTTGCATACATTTTCCTATTACTCTTCTGCTTTTTAAACTGCCCCAAGTAGAAATCATCCATTTTATTTATATTTTACTTAAATGTCCTTATTCCATATTTATATTTTTAAAGTTAAAATTGGAATTGTAATTAACATATATGATAATTTTGACCAAGAGATGATGGTGGGTCATTCTTTTACCAAGGAAAATGTGATCTGGAGTCCAGAATTAGAGTGATCAAGGACTATTACTAGGAACGTGGCAGGTACAGGAAAAATTAGTTCCTAAAGGTATCCAAACCTTTGGTGGGGATTGGAAATTTAATTTTTGCCAATAGGCATCTCAAGAAGGCAGAACATGAACTTTTTGGCTCAATTTAATCTTTATTTTTTATTGGTGAGTTTTATCAATTTACTTTATAGTCATAAGTATTTAAACTCATGTCATCTTAAAAATGCCTTTTATTTTTTATTATTTTTCTCCAGTTTTTGTTGTTGTTCTATTGATATTTTGCCATATGTATTATTTTGTTGTTTAACTACTTTTTATGAGTATATGTATTAATAATATAATACAATTTTCTGGAAGGCATACATTATACCTCTTCATCTTTTCAAAACATCAAATGTCCTTCCTTGCTCAGTATATTTGCTAACATAGTTAAATATTCAAAATTATTGAAGTTTTATTTTCTATCTGGTGAAGTTACATTTTGAAAATTAATACTTTCAGAAAATATATTGTACTTAACTGCTGCTATAGTCTGTCCAGCAATGAGTTTTTCAAAATGTATAAACCATATACATATAAAGAATACTTCATTCATACTTTTACAAAAACATAATTATGTATTTGCATAAATGAATATAAGTATATACTTAAAAGACTAAAATTGCCAACAAATACATTTCTTTAATTTTTTTCATTTAAATCCTATAAATTGAATACTCTAGAATATTCAAAAACAAACAAACAAACAAACAATGAAAGTAAGTGAAAGCTTGCACCGTGCAAATATTTACCGTAAATTTAAGAATTGGGTCATTTACAAGCCTATTTCTATTAGTCAATTTTTTTATCTTTTTCTTGTCTATTTGTATACCTGGTAATCTTTACTGCCAGACATTTGGCATTAAAAATTGCATGTCACCACATGATGGAATCTTCTTCCAAAGATAATCTTATTTTCTGACAGGTGGTCTAAGGGGGGCAGGCAGACATATTGCTTTAATCCAACCAGAGACAACCTAACTTGAGGTTGGGTTGTCAATTTTATAAGACTTAATTAACTTTTGTTTTACGCCTTGGTGTTTCTGCATGTATTGTGTCAGGGTTTGTTTCAAACTATCTTTTCAAGGATGTTTGTATAATAAACAGTCTTGACAAATAAACACACTATTTCTCTCTAAGGTAAAAAGCAGATCTTTTTGCCGTCCAAGATAATATTGATATTGTCTCCCTCAAGGGCAAAAGTTAGGTGGGTTTGGTAATGGACCTCATATAAACTGGCAGGGTTCTAAGCTCAAGGTTTCTCCCTTGTGACACAAACTGACCATGTGTGCAGCATCCCCTGGATCTCATTTTGCATTTCCCCTTGGCATTTGAGGGGCAATGAGAATCACTGCAATTGTGCCGCCTGCTGTAATGTTAGTAATAACGTCCTTTGCCTATGTCTCACAAATTTTATGTATTCTCCTAGCACCTGTGAGACTGGAGCATGCTATCTCGTGAGGTAAAATCTCAGACCCTTCACACTCTTGACATTCCTAAGATTAAGTCTTCATTAGGTCCCAAGTGGGAATTTGGCAATTGTAGTACAATCTCTCCTCCTGAACTTCAATTTTAATCTTCTTAGCAATGTGAGACTGCAGAAAATGTTGTTCTGCTTTTCATTGACTTTCTGTTTAGCTACTTAACCTCTGGCCCTGAGCATTTTAGGAAATCAGCTAATGCCTTGAGGGGAAAATCTGCTGAGGAAGGGTTCTTCTCTCTGGATTTTGCCCTCTCAGGTCCGGCTACCAGAAAATCTCTAAAATCCAATTTTTTTGTTCTATCACTATGAACTTTCTATAAATTCTCTTGGCTTCTCTATCTTTAAAATGTAATCTCTCAGAGTTTTCTAACTTGTACCTTACACAAAATTAAGAATAATCTCTGAGGAAAAAAGATACCCACAGAATGCTGGTTCACATCTCTGTGTTTCCTCCCGGTTGCCTATGCAACTATGAGATGACTTCAAAATGAGATTTTTTTTTTCTTTCTTTATTTTCCTTTTTATTCTCTTCTTTTCTCTCTCCCTTCCTCCCCATTGCCCTTCATCCCTCTTTGTTCCTTATTGCTTTCCTAGTTTCACCAGAAGTGCTCTGCCACAAACTACTTTATTCCAGATCCCTAGCCAGTAATATAATGTTAATATATCTTATATATTTTTTATATCAAAAGATAATATTAAATGAGCATTTGAATACTTTTTTGTCCACATGCCTGTGAAGAGATAATTTACTCTCAATAGTAGAGGCAAATTTTAATATTGTGCTGGCTGGAAAATTACTCCTTGGCTATCGCCCATGGGAACATAGGCTATCACCCATGGGAACATAACATTCTAACAATAAGCTTTCTGCTTCTGTACCCTCGCTTGCACAACCGACCTGTGGGTTGACAGGTAGTGAATAAGAGAAAAATAGACCTTTGTGTTTAAGACAGAATGAGGAATGGGATTTAGGGCTTAAAACTCGGTACCTCTACATTTTGGGGCTGCTTAATTCGGGGTCTGCGTACCCCTGACAGACCCAGCTGGCTGAATAAAGAGTATGTTTCCTATAACTCACTGATTTCTGGTGGTCCATCTGTCTTTCGGGGGCTGGTGGCTACAACAATATCAATAGACTGTTTTCTACTACATAAATATTTCTTTGTTAAGTAAAGTAGATTCAATATTTTATAGACTATAATAGTGCAAACATGGACTTTTATAAAATTGAACTCACCTAATATACCCTATTTTCGATGATCACAAAAATTTGATCTCTCTCATTCAAGGCAATCAAACATTTCAGTTGTAAGAACTGGATTTAGGAATGGCTCAAAGTTTAGTTAAAGTCAGTTTTCTCCCATTCAGTATTCTCCCCATATTTGCTGAGCATTCATATGTACTGAGGATACCACCAAGTAGGGTGTCCACTACATGGACATAATGTCCTAGTGATGATCACATCTTTTCTCTTAGCACAGGTAATAGATTGTGATAAACCTGGGGAGCTGAGGGTTCCATCCCTGATGACTGAACCTCCAACCCTAACTCATGTTGTTGCTGCACTCACAATTTTAGAATTATCTAGAGGTATTAAATCTCTTTGGTTTGTTTTCTTAAAAAGAAGCCAGGCAGCAGGACCTGTATTTGCTTTCTTTTCTTCATCATATTAAATCTCAGAATATTAAATCTCAGGTTCTTGCTCTGTCACTGCAGGGTGGAAACACTGTTTATGTCATTAGATTCTTTATTTTACTCTATGTTGCATGATATAAGGTTTATGTTTCAATGCCTTCAAGCTTTGATTTGGATATACAAGGCCAAGTTTTTGATTTCCAGATCACTTTTTCTCTCTTATGGTGTTGTTCTAAAAATAAAAGTTCTTTTGGTTTTAATCTATTATCTATGTTATGAATTTAAAAAATAATCCCAATATTTAATTTACTGCTTTCTTATGAATTATATCTGCTCTCTTCCAAAGCAACAAATGATACTCTGACTTGGTAGTAAGCTGTGATACACCAAATTTTATGTTCCACCGGAGAGCCAAGAGAAAACATTATTCACAAACTCTACCAGAACTGTGCTGGTGAGATGGACAATAGCATTATTAGGATGACTGGAGGTTTCTCTCTGCAGATCATGTCTCATGGTAGGTAAGACCATGAATATCAATTGAGATGGTAAGGCTCCATATTAATAGAAGCCAAGTGGCAATGCTTAACCATCAGAATTCAGATCATAATTACAATAACCAAGGGAATATCAAGAGAGCTTGATCTACAGTAAGCTGTGGAACTGGTTAATATGGCATGGTGTCTTAGAGGCAAAAAAACAGATCATGCAAGAGGTTTCTGAGAAGATAGAGTAGGAAGCGCCAGTAATTTGTCTCTCCACCTACACAAAAATTTAAATGGCACATTCTGTCTGATGTAACTATTTTGGAACCCTAAACTTTATTGAAGGCTTGAAACTTCCAGGGGAAGGCTTAGACAGTAATTTGTGGTTATTTTCCATCAGTTCAGCTCTTAGCAGCTACCCATCCCCCATCACCCAGATCCTTAGCAGGCAGCTTTGTATACATTCCTGGTGCTTAAGTCCAGGATCTAGTCCTGGAACTGGCCAAAGTGGTAGCTAAAGTTTGATTTACAGTAGATGTCCTGGCTCCATGGACCCATAAATTGGGGAAAAGACCACTGTGTGGGTCCATGGATCCAATCTTTCAGTTCCCTTCAAACCTGGCTCTCACATACCTCCAATATTATCTCTTAATACTTTGACTTCTTGTTCTGCACATGGGAATACACCACACTCATACACTCTCTACCCATGCTCAGCTACTGTTAGATTTCTCAATATGGCATGCTGTTTCTAAGCGCTAATTCTTCTATTTGCAAGTAATTTTAAGTGACATCATTCTCATTCCCCACTCTTGAAAAAAATCCCTATCTTGTATTCCCAGGTCAAATTTACATCTCATTTCCTTCTTGGTAAGTTTCTCTCTCCTCCCTTCTAACATTTCCCATCTTTAACTCAAAGCTCAATCCAGTTAGCATATGTCCTCCTACGGGTCACTTTAAATATGTATGAGACATTTATCATGCAGTATGTTAATTGTTTTTTATATTTTTGTCTCCTTCTCTAGATTATAAAATCCCTTGAAGGTGGAGACAATGACTTAATCGCTTTATATTTCCTGTTCTTCTCATGGTGCTTGCTACCTGGGAGAAACAATGTTACTTCTCAAATAAATGGATTATTTAATGAATCATATATCTATGATACCCTAACTTTTTCTAATATTGTCTGTTGAAATTCTCCCCTTTAGCAGCTTAACCTCTTTTCAGAAACCTTTTATCTCCCCATCTTAACTGAAATTCAGGGATACCACTCCCTTAATAGCCATCTCTATGAAAGACATATTTTTAACTACAAACCATTCTCATGCCACAGGGCACTGGCACTTTCTAAACATAGTTCTTATTTTTTTCCACTTTTTAGATAAGAATTATTCTACCTTTTGGCTCACAACTTCACCTTTGAATCTTATAGCATACCAAATAACTTCTACTTCTTTTGTTATAGATTTTTAGATTTCTAAGAACCTCACATTCAGCAAAGATAAATTATCCTATAACTGCAAATATGATGGCAATCCTAATGACAGCTGAATGATAAATCAAAGAGCCTAAATTCATATTTCAACTGATTTTAAATGTCTTTTATTTGCATACTATTTTAGTTACATCCTCTGACATCCATATCGCGCAATCCAGATGTGTTCCATATAAATGATAGTAATTTAAAGATCAAGGTCTCTGATTTTAATTCACTATTCTTCCAGTTCTTTCATACTCCTACTTCTAGTAACCATACTCATTGATCTCATTGTGTTCTTGACTTCTTATTCTTTTTTGTTTGAACGTGTTTGATCAAAGTCTCTCTTAGATTCATTGCTTTTGATAACAAGCCTGAATTCATACTGCAAGCCTGAATTTATTTCTTTTGATAACAAGCCTGAATAACTGCATTATTCAGAAGTTCTCATTTGAAATATTAGATATTGACAACAGATGACTTAAAGCAAAGCAGGAATTTATTGAATTGTCTGTAGGCTACTCATGAAATCACGACTAGAGATGGAGAAGCAGGTCCCACAGGCTGTGCACCCATGACCACAGCCAGCATTATTCTAAAACATGCTTCGCTGATGACTCCTTTCGTATACTAATAACTACCAGATAAACTGGCTTGTACCACAAACAGCTTACACTGTACCCTAGGTATTACTAATGACATCTCCATCATTATGTACTGTAATTCAATTTTTTTCAATAATCTGCCACCACAAAAGTTTTTCTATTGTTTCCTAGTAAATTTTGTTACTAAAATCAAAACTCAAATCCAGGACAGGTACATCCAATTGGATGAAAGTAGGCGACTTGTTGATGCCCTGTAAAAAAGGGAGTTGGGAATATTGAGTAATAACTATTTTAGCTTGCATAACGGGAGCTGGTTTTCATTTCTCATTGAGACTCATAAATTGCTCACCCAGTAGATTACTTCTGAAAAAGCCAAGTGCCAGTTCCAGCTTTCAATTTGAAGGAATCTCTTTTGTGTTCTCTACTGAAACCATTTTGTCCTTGGGTTTAAAACTTTTCTAAAGTATCAAAGATCCTATATATGGAAACAGGAGGCAATTTTTTTTGCAAGTTAAGATTTTTGATGAAATAATAAGTATCTTTTGCTCTTCACTTTAACTTTTCAGCACTTACATTACAGTATATTTGTAACTAATTCTCTAATCTTCCATCTAAGTAATTGAATATCTTGTTAAACCATTTAATACCACTCCTGAATTATCACTGACTATCAGTATTAGTCAGGATAGACTACATTATGCCAAGGGGAAAAAAAATCTTACTGTCTCAATTATTTAACAGAGCAATTGTCTCCTTTCTCTTCTTGTTATAGGTAGGAGTCTTAGTAAGGTGGAATGCCCAGAAGGGGCTCTGCTCTAAAAATCACTTAGAACCACATGTGATGGAAGCTTCACTGTCTCATTGCTGCATCATTTGGAACATGAGTCTTGTTCAATTACTACAGCAGGGAAAGGAAAAGCTGAAGGGCAATACTGACATCCATTACTTTCTCTCATAACCCTTTGGCCAGATGTTATCTTCATATCATCCTAACTACCTAACTACAAGAGGGTGTGGAAATGTAGGACAACAGAATGTTTACAAAGCACCAACTCATTGCAAGATTTATTCTCCCAGGCAAAGAAAAGTACCACTCAGAATTCACCTGCTGATAAGATTTCTCATTTCTATGATGCTCCAGGGAAAATCTGCTGGAGGCTAAATGCCATAGCAGTTCAATCTCTATTGGTGCCAGCTTATTTTGCAGAGCCATCTCCTTTTAAGGGTTAACATTTTTTTCTCCTGAGACAGTTGGTCATAGGAAACTTCTTACAAGAAAGTGACAGTACTGACAAAATAGGCACACAGAGAGTATGAAAAATCTGTTGGTGAATATATTTGTACTATTGTGATCCCTAAAGGGGATTCCTTGACATTCCAAAGAACACTGGGGCTCCCAGTGACTCCTCTAAGCTGGCTGCTCTCTGAACTATCTTGAAACAAAGCTTCTACCTTCTAGCATACATAAAACTTACAAAAGAATCTAAGTTATCTGCTTTGTGTCCTAATAGCCTCCGGGCCCTTGAGTTTCTGCCATGTTTACTGAAATCAAGGAGACTTTTTAGATTGTAGCATCTTTCCCAGCATTCTCACTCTATAAAAAATAAGCCAAAAAAGCACTGTTTTAAGATACTAGTGCTCTATTAATCAAAAATATTTCTTAATGTCTTAGCGAATGGAGTATTTTCAGGACATCTTTAGATATCCTGAATCCTGGAAATAATTAAAGAATGGGTGTTTGGGGACCACACACCAACATGCCTATCTACCTCACTCACTGAATGTCTTCCTTAATATTATTTCAAGGAATTTCTGGTATCATAGAGAACAACATGGATTCACAAATAGGAGCAAGAGACCTGCAGCCTGGGTGTTAAGTCCCAGTTCTGCTCCTTACTGTGTTAATTTCCCTGCCCTCCTTTTCCCTGCTTGAGAAATAAAGGATGATAATCCTCTTTACCTGATATCGATGTTGTAATAAATAAATTAATTAATCCATGTACAACCCTTAAAACAGAGCTTGAATATTCAGTAGCCTCCTCCCTTATCCATGGGGTATATATTCCATGACCCCAATGGATGCCTAAAACTGAGGATAGGACCAAACCCTATATGTACTATGTTTTTATTTCCTATACATAAGTACCAATGATAAAGTTTATGGTTTCTCTTTGTCCTTTCATTACTCTTACATTTTGGGGTCATTATTAAGTAAAATAAGGGTCACGTGATCACATGCCCTGCAGTGCCGCAACAGTCTATCTACCAAGGGACTGTTGAGCATGCTATAAAACAGCATGGAAAAGCTGAACGAAGGGATGATTCATGTCTTGGGTAAGGCGGAGCTGGATGATTTGAAATTTCATCTCATTACTCAGAACTGTATGCAATTTAAAATTTATGAATTGTTTATTTCTGGAATTTTCTATTTAATATTTACGGGCCACAGTTGACTGCTGGTAACTGAAACCGCAGAAAGCAAAACTGCAGATAAAGGGGGATGACTGTACAAAGAAATCAATAACAATAATAAATGTTATTATCTGAAATGTATTTATCATAAGCCATTATTGAGTCCATAATTTAAGCAAATGAGAAAAATAAAAAGACTTCAAATTACCTAAGTCAGTTTTTGTAGTAACCCCAAAGATACAGGATGGACCCTCACACACACATTGAATTTGACTTAAATATAAGGATTGATGATGGTACACAAGCACAGGAGGAGAGTACTTTGGAAGAGCAGAGCACACTCCCAAGTAAGTTCAAAAATGAGAAAGCAAAGTAGCAATTAGTTTGGAGTTTTAGGGTGATTAAGCAATGGAGTTGTTATGAGGGTTTTCTCACATGATTAGCATTTGTGTAGTTTGAACACTCTGCCAGTGCCAAAAGAGGAAGCACCAGGGCTTTGTTATCAGTATTATCAAATGTAGGACAAAAGTGAAACTGGGAGGGGTGGGGCTTGAAAGTTGCCAGCAGTCAAACATCAAAAACAAAGTCAGACTTTTCCTGACATTAGTACGATGAATTCGGGACTTTGTGTAAGTCCACAAGCATCACTATGTTTTCACCAAAATAAATATATGTCCTCCACAGCTTATTACTATATAATATTAATAATAATAATATAGTATGCACCATTTATTAAGTACCTATTTTTGTCTCAGGAACTGTGCTCTAAAAGAAATTTAACAAAGTGGTCCACATAACAGACATAAAAAACAAGGTTCAGAGAAATGAAGTTATTTGCCTGAAATAATACCTAAAAAAAGAGTCAGTAATAGAAGAAAAATGTGGAACAAAGTGAATTGTCAAATTCCAAAGCTTCTAATCTTGTCATTGTTACATACCGCTTTTCTGGTAAACATGCTGCATGCTACAAAATTATAAAATTATAATACAGATAACAATCAAGTTTTGGTTAAAACAGTCAAAAATTATTGAGATTAGTAAAGAGAATTAAAAGGTAACACTTTTATTTGCATTCAAGTTTGAATGAAAATAATAATTATTAACTGGGTAACAGTAATAACAGTGATCACTTAGGCAAATATATTACAAAATTTACATTTAAACCCTTAACTGTTGAGTTAGAGATAGCCCTTATTGCCACCAGAAAAAAAAATGCATACATAATGCAAACCTTCAACATTATATCAATTC
>NW_011888793.1:8065387-8071932 GCF_000151845.1 Pteropus vampyrus | reverse complement strand
TTTTTTGAATAAAACTGCCTGAAGAAACAAAATAAATGAGACCTAACAAAATCCTTTGTTTCAAAATGGCAGCCATGGTTCATCAAGCATATTTTGCATGTTTTTTAGATAAGTGTATATAAGCAGAAGTCTGACATGAGGTCAAATTAACACAGCTTCCCTCCTTCATTTAGTCATTATTTATTTCATCCAGGAAACATTAACTTTGTATTTATTGTTTGTCATTCACTGTTTTTGACTCTGAATATAAAAGAGGAAAGAGTAGGTAAATATGTTAAAGATAAGAAATATGGTCACAATGTCACCTTTGTGAATTGTGGTAAAATAGAGTTGGAGAACTTTACCTAATATATGAGTAAATTTCTTTCGGATGTGGCTTAAAACCATTTTCCAAAGATGTCCATATCCTAATTACTGAAACCTATGACTATGTTATACCATAGGGCAAAGATGAATCGAGGTTGCAGATGGAATTTAGGTTGCTACCAGGTGACTCTTAACAGACTGTTGGTAGAAATATGGACTTTAATGTGGTTACTAGTGAGAGATCAGAAGGAATTGATCCAATATATTATTGAAAATTAGAGAAAAGGAGAGCTTTATTGTTATAGTGGTAGAAGACTTAGCAGAATTGTGCTGTGCAGTTTTGTGAAAAGAACTTATGACTAATGAAATAGGACATTTAAGCTGAGGAGACTTCCAAGCATAGTGTTGAAGGTAAGACTTAGTTTCTTCTTTCTGTTCATAGTAAAATTCTAGTGGAAAGAGTAAACTGAGGAAAAACTATTAAACAGAGAAAATAAGGTTTGATAATTTGGAAATTTCTCATATCTAGATTGTAAAAGATTCTATAATTAAGACACAGTCCTGTGCCGCAAAATGACGTTCCAGTCAATGATGGACCACGTGTGTGACAGTGGTCCCATGAGATTATAACTGAGTTAAAAAATTCCTATCACCTAGTGTAGCCATAGTAACATCATAGTATAACATGCTACTCACGTGTTTGTGGCAACGTTGGTATAAACAAACATACTGCTTTGCCAGTCCTATAAAAGTATAGCATATACAATACAGGTTACACCATCTAGGTTTGTGTAAATACACGCTATGATGTTCACACACACCAAAATCACTCATGACACATTTCTCAGAATGTATCCCTATTGTTAAGCAGCTCATGGCTATATTCACTGTCTGAAAAGTATGCTCTATAAAAAAAGTCCATGCACGTGGCTAAAAATATCTTTCATTAATACCTTATAAGGATAAAAGATCAGTATATTCAGTTACAGAAAAAGCTCTTTGAAAAGATTAATCATGTGACTCAAAAATCTTTTCAACCAGCAGAGGCCAAATATAGATGGCGTTATTTAAGAGCATCATATTTAAAGGAGTGAATTCCTGTGACACCATAGGCGATCTATGGGATTCTTGAGATTGTTATATAGGCAAAGACTGTCAATTTTGACTGAAAATTACAGCCATAGGACACAGTAGAAGCCACTTAGACACTCAAAATTCTATAGCCAAGAACAAGCTGATAAAATCACTCAGTTGCAAAAACATATCCTTCATGAAAAAGGTAGGATGACATAGAGGATGGAGGCTTTAGCTCAAAGGGTGGAGCCATAAGACAGTAAAGGTCATTTTATGTCCTTGAAACTAAGTGGAGTTCTCCCAGCCAGATTTCAATATTGCAGAGGATTAACTCTTTTGCCTTCCATATTTTCATTTTTAAGATAGGAATGTTTATAATTAGTTCCTATTCTTGTTCCGCCATTACATTTTTCACAGATGGAGAGAAATTTTATCCCCAAATGGAGCATACCCATAGTCTCACTTATATCTGATTTAGTTGATGAGATTTGGAACTTTTGAGATGACGAAATTTAGATGAGCGTTTGGACTTTGAGTTGATGCTATAATAGGATGATATTTTTGGGGATGTTGGAATGAAGTGAATGTATTTTACATGTGGGAAGGATGTGACTCTTTCCAGGCCAGAGGGCAAACTGTGATAACAAAATAATTGCCTCACAAAAATGTCCACACCCTACTCTTCAGAATCTGTAATTATGTTATTTTATATGACAATGGGAAACAAGGTTGCATATGGAATTAAGGTTGCTGATCAGCTGACCTGAAGACAGGAAAATTATTTTTGAGTTAAAAAATGCTTTGGCTCTTCTTGAATCTTTTACTTATGGTGTAAGGGAGAGATCAAATTGTTTTCCCCCATACACTTAACTAATTTGCTTTAAAATTTTCTTTTGTGCATTGTATTTCTGTGAGAACTTGTTGAAAGACAACTGACCAAATAAATATGCTTTTTCTTCTAGTCTGTAATCTGTTCCATTACTCATTGCTTTTCTAAAGACTAAAACAATACAATCTTTATTAAGAACATTTTGCACAAAGAAATTCAATAACATGAGTCCTCCATCTTTTTTCTTTAATTTCCTTTCACATTGTTTTTCAGTTTATTGTGGAGAGGTCTTACACATTTTTTCTTGAATTTAGTCCAAAGAACTATATTTTTTACATTATAATAAATGGCATTTTTTTTCTAAATTTTATTTCTGAATTATTTGATGATTATATACAAAAATGTAATAGATTTTAAAAATATTTTTCCAGTTTTGTTAAAATATAATTGATGTACAACATTGTATAAATTTTAGGTATACGATGTAATAATTTGATATATGTATATATTATAAAATTGTTACTACGATGTTTGTACATGTTAACCAACTTCACCCAATTATCCTACCCACTCTTTCTGCCTCTGGCAACCACAAATCTGATCTCTGTTTTTATGAATTTATTTTTTTTAGATTCTACATATGAGATCATACAATATTTCTTTTTTTCTACTTATTTCACTTAGAATAATGCCCTCAAAGTCCATCTATGCTCCCACAAATGACAGAATTTCTTTTTTTATGACTGAATAGGATTCCATTGTATAGATACATCATAATTTTCTTTATCCATTTATCCATGGATAGACACAAAGGTTGTTTCCAGGTCTTGGCTATTGTATACAATGCTGCAATGAACATGGGGGTGCAAATATCTCTTTGGAATACTGCCTTACCTTCAGATATATAGCCAGAAGTAGAATTGCTGGATTATATGGTAATTATATTTTTAATTTTTTGAAGAACCTTCATTCTGTTTTCCAGAGTGGTTGCATCAATTTACGTTCCCACTAACAAAGCTCATGGTTCCCATTTCTCTACAATCTCACAAGCATTGGCTATCTCTTGTTTTTTTGAAGACAGTCACTCTAAGAGGTATAAGGTTTATATCTCACTGTGGTTTTGATTTTCATTTCCCTGTTAATTACTGATGTTGTGCACTTTTTCATGTACCTGTAGGCATTTGAATATCTTCTTTGGAAAAACATCCATTCAGTTCCTCTGCTCATTTTTTTTAATATCCTATTTTATTTTTATTAAATTTATTGGTATAACATTAATAAAATTATATAGGTTTCAAGTGTACAATTCAATAATATGTCATATCTATATTGCATTATGTTTTCACCACCCAAAGTTAAATATCCTTCCCTCACCATATATTTGACCCCCTTTACTCTTCTCTACCTCTCCTCTTTTCCCTCTTCCATTTGGCAACCACTAAACAAGTTATATGAGTTTCTTATATATTTTGGATATTAACTCCTTATCAGATATGTGGTTTTCTCCATTGTTTAGGTTGCCTTTTCATTTTATTGATCATTTCTTACTGTGCACAAGCTTTTTAGCTTGATGTGGTCCCACTTGTTTGTTTTGTTTTGTTTTTGTTGTTGTTGTTGTTGTTGCTTGTGCTTTAGGTGTCATATCCAAAACATAATTGCCAAAACTTATGTCAAGAAAAACTTTTTCTATGCTTTCTTTTAGGAGTTTTATGGTTTCTGATCTTATATTTAAGTTTTTAATCTATTTGAGTTAATTTTTGTGAGTAGAATAAGATAAAGTTCTAGTTTTATTCTTTTGCACATGAATATCTAATTTTCCCAGCACCATTTATTGAAGGGGCTATCTTTTCTCCATTTAGTTTTCTTGGCTCCCTTGTCAAATATTAGTTGATCATATACACATGGGTTTATTTCTGGACTGTCAATTTTGCTCCAATGCTTTAACATGTCTGTTTTTATGCTAATACCATAGTTTCAATTATAATAACTTTGTAGTATAATTTTAAATCAGGAAGAGTGATGTCTCCAACTTTGTTATTCTTCAGATAGTTTTGACTATTATTTGAGTGTCCTTTGTTGTTCCATATGAATTTTAGGATTTTTTTCTCCACTTTGTGAAAAACACCATTGGAATGTTGATAGTATTATATTAAATCTATAGATGGCTTTGAATAGTATGGACATTTTAACAATATTATTTCTTCTAATCCATAAAAAAATTTTGTAAATCAAAAACAATATGAATATGTATTATTTATAATATATAACAAGATTATATATAATTGACCTATATTAGTTATATGTATTTAATATATATTATAATATATAGGTCAATTCTATGTAATTATATATAATTAAGTATATATGTATGTATAATTATATATATATAATTCCAAATATTTAAGCTTTCCAAGTAATAACTGTTGAAACAATTTTTTTCTGCTCCATATTTCCTCTTTCCTTCTTCAATAACATGTATATTATACCACTTGATATTGTCTCACAAATCAATGATCAATACTAGCAGCACATTTACTTAATAAGCACCAAAGCTCCAATCTGCAACTCAGGACCTATTCTTTTGGTCAGGTTTAGGGCCCCTGACCAAAATTTCATGGCTCCAAGGTAACTTTTGTCCTCCTTTTTCTTATTAATTCTTCTGTCTTCCAGTTTCTCTAAGGGCACTGCCATTGCCTAGACTCACAACTCTTCCTGCCAAGTGACATAAGTTTCTAATTAATAATACTTCATAGAGGTCATATTTTAGGTTAAGAGGGTTTGACTAGGAAGTACATTTTACTTCCCTGGAGAGAATTGGTCTCCCATAGAGCTCCATGGAAACTTCCTACAGTCTGGTGCTTAAGGCAGTTAACTCTGGTAGAATGGTGAGTAGTGAATCAGTCCCTTCTTCAGCCACATTATATGTTGCAACAATAAGGCTTCAACTCAAGGTTGTGAATCATAGCAGGGAGGGGCTGGTGTTATCTGAACTTGAATGTTGAGTTTGCAGAAAAACATAGCTGTTAACTGCTGTAGATGATGCCAGTAGAAGGGTAAACGTTTTCCCCACCATGCAATTTAAAAGTTCTGCAACTGAAAGGTCAGAGACCTTTCCTGGATTCTAATGCCTGGGCCTGTCAGGTTGTTATACACTGAGATATTGAAACACTGCATTTACTTCAAAACTTTGGTTCAGTCACTCTTCTGTGGGAGTTGCTTGGTCACTCATTGTAATTTGCTTCATAGGAATTTGGTTCTTATATTAGAATATTCTTTTATGGTATTCTCAGAAATAAAGAAAAATTATGTATATTTAGTTAAATGTTTTATTTCTGCTACTTCTAATCTTATTTAATATTGACAGTACATGCTAAAATAGATGGCATTATAATTATAGCACAGAGAAATAGAGTACAGTACAATATTTCAAATAATCAAAATAATAAACTCATCCTTACAGCCAAAAAGTATCTAGTAATATTCGTGGGATGCCTACTCTATATATCAAGTGAATCCTTGAGGGAGTCATGGCCATTGTTTAAAAGAAAGTGTTTTAAACATAATTTCTTTTTCTATGAGAGAATCATTTTTGATACCTGGAAGTCTATAGTAACCATTAAGTTTTATACTGTTGAGTATGATTTTACTACATTTTGAAAGAATATTTGTCCTGAACATAAAACCCAATTTTTTCTTCTAATGGCTATTTTTGCTTGGAAAGTAAGTCATCATCTTTCTTTAAGGAAAATTATTGTGTCATATTCCTTTTCTCACAACATAATGCTTGATAAAAACTGAAATGTCAAGAATATTACAAAACTACCTTGTTTTTGCTTCAGCATTACGGTTAGCTATTCACATAATTAGATAAGTCATAAAACTCTCCATGTTTCATATGTAAACTCTTAAATGTGTAGTAAGGTAGGCAGCTTTTGCTTGTACAATGCAGGTTTATTCTACGCCTATGGATAAACATGGAACCTACCTACACTAGAATTGTGATTTTGTCAGCCTAATAGCATAGGGATAGACCCATTCTGCTTTTACTATGAATGTCTGAAACAATATAGTTGTAATAATAACTGAGTTATTTTTGTTTTCTTATCTAAACATGTTCTTGTCATTGGAAGATATTAAAATTAGTATAGGCATACAATAGAAAGCAATGTATAAGTATGCAGAGCAACTCTGAATAACTAATTAAGAACAAGTAAATTGCTAGTTTTAAAAAACAACAGTAGTTAAATATTTATTAAGAAATTCTACATAAAAGTATTTTAATATATAATTTAGAGGTGAGAGTAAAATTAACATTTAGAGAAAAAATATTTTTAAA
>NW_011888793.1:8055132-8064890 GCF_000151845.1 Pteropus vampyrus | reverse complement strand
TGTGAACTTCAGGCCATCTAATGCAGAAGGAGAGGGAAGTAACAAGATCTGTCCTATATGTGTCCATAAACATGTGGCCCCCATCTAAGTCATTGGTCAGAGAAAAACAATTTACCCTTTTAGGTTCTTCTGGCTGAGCTAAGAATTAAATTTACATAAGACAGATTAACAGGAGAAAATCAAATTTAATTATGTATATGTAGTGGTCTCACAGATATGGGACCTAAGAAGAAGTAATCAAAGCAGGCTGTTTATATACCTTTTAGACAAAGAAACAATGAATTTGTCAAATATTGACAAAAAAAGAAACAGGCTTAGGTACCAATTAGTGAAGAAACTAAGCAGAGTTTGTTTATATAGCCTTCTGGGGCCTGAATTCCCTATTTCTTCTGATAAGGATGTCTTTTACCTCCTGGTGCAGGAAGGGTACCTTTCACATGGGAGACTTATTTCCTGCTCTCAGGGTGACATACAGGAGACTCAGAGTATCCTCCTTGCACCAGCTATTTCTCAAGGAACTTTAATTCAAAATAATCAATATGTCATTTTGGCCTATCTTGGGGTGACCTACCCTAAGCCCCATTATCTTCTTGAGTCTAGGACAACAGAATTACTCGATCTAACTTTAATTATTGGTATTTGGTATATAATTAATCCTGTCAAGTCTCATTTTTCTCTTAACCTTCCCAGTGACTAAAAGGAACTCTTAAAGAACACAAACAAACAAACAAAACAAAATCATATGATAGTTTCCTCCGGATACTAGCTTTCATTAACTCAGTGTTCTATGACAGAAAAGTTCTACATTTTATTTGGGTAAGTTCTGAGCCCATTGCCTTTCAACTTGTCTATTATAAACTAATCTAGCTGTTTGAGTTAATCACCTTTCTGCTGATATTTTCAGTGCACTGGGAAATTTCTAATCTAGACTTCTGTCCTAAAAGAGCTGAAGCCATCTGTCTATTTCTCTAGAGTCCTACATTGGTTTGCTTTTCCCACCAACCCCTCCACATCATACTACACTAATTCTCATTTTTCAGTCCCCAGCAATCCCAACTTCTGCAGGTTAGACAGCAATCACAATAGCTTCCACATAGCACTAATGCTGAGGCACTAGACAGGTTGTTTTATCATCTCCCTTATAAAACTATTTGAAGACATTTCTTTAAAGCAGGAGGAAGACCTGACCTAAAAAGTGTTTCATTCAGAATATAATAAATGACCTAACTGAAGATGGCACTATTTCTACATCTCATTTTTGGGCATATCTGTGAAGTCTTACCAAATTATAGCCTAATTTTTCCGTAGAACCCTCAGTGGGGTTAGCTAGTTTAGGATGTATGCATATACGAATGTGCGCATTTCCCATTGTACTTAGACATCACCATCCACTTAGACTCACAGAATCAAGTATTGAGCACTCTACAAACAGGAAAGCTCTTTGCCCTTATCTCCTCCTCCTAGTTCCAAGGGGATTATTTTAAATTAATGAAGAACTACAATTTACTGCTCAGCTTTTATAATTCCCAAACTCTGAAGCGCATATACATATGATCAAAAGGTTTTTTTTTATCATGACCTATCTGGAAGTAAAGCTGAGATTTAATTATAGAGTGGGGCTAAAATCCTATGGGTTAAATTGTACTATTTCCTTTTGGACTGGTTTATAGATGATCTAATTTACAAGACACATTTGTTTTGTTTCATTTTATTAATTAAATTATATTCCAATTTTACTTAAAGTACTAGTTAAAGAACTCTATGTCAAACTAGTAAATAAAATATATCTTTTGAGTAGTTAAAAGTTCAAGTTCACATTTGATTTTATTAAATTGAAAAATACTTGTAAAATCATATTTTTAGCTTAATAGTAATTTGTTGTTTTGTTACATAAAATTTATAGATAAAATATATTACTTCTAGAACTTTCCACAAATATCAAATTATGCAAAACAAGACTATCAATCTAAAAAATCTCCTCTCTCATCTATTTTTTTACATTTCTCCCAGATTTATCTTTTTTGAAAACTCCAATTAGATATTTCTATTGCTTTAAATCCAGCTTGCCATCAGCATAATATAAAGATATCTTAGAATTACTTAATTTTCTTAAAATAATTTTCCATATTTTTTTTTTTACAAACAATCCATATCTTATTTTCCATTTTCATAGGTTACCTTACGATTTTCCCAAATAATAATATCTTCTCAATCCTCCATTTCTCTTTGTATGCTATTTTCTCTTCATGGAACAAAGTGTTCTTCTCTTTTCCAGTAGTCAGAATATTATTTTATTAAAGATGCAGCTGAAAAGTCACTACTTAAAAGTTTTCTGTTTCTTATCTCTAAAATTCTTTCTTCTCTCCTCTACTCTCTTCATAGATAGCATTTATCACATTGTGATTTCTTATACATGCATTTTCTATTCACTTACAACATTATCTGGAAAATGTGCCACTATACACCAGAATCTGAATCATTTGATTATGTTAAAAATACAGATGTAGGAGCCCCTTCCAGAACTACTAGTCAAAAGGTGGTGGTAGTAACTGAATTGTAAATAAGTACTCCAGATGATTCTTATGTGTATTCAGAACTGGGAACTACTGTCCTACCAAGCTTACATGATTTTGACTTTAGGGACCAAAACAAACTCAGTCTGATGATCTCCCTTTCGTTCACTGTATTTAAGCCACATCCGTTTTATCTAATTTCCAATGGGCTTTCGACGACTGTTTTCTAGATTTGTAATGCTCTTTATTACTTACTGTTCTCTTCAGTTGAATTATTTTTACATAATAGCACTTATCACAATTACATTTTAAGTCAAGTGCATGGTTATTTCTTCGTTTGTTTCCCACTCAAGATTGTAAGCTGTATAAGGACAAGGACATTGTCTGTTTACCATTCTTTCTTTCAAATTTGTACTAATGTTGCCCTACACTTAGGATACTTTGAATAAATATGATTATTGTTTTCCTTAAAGATACCAGTAAATAGAATCACAGTGGTTGACAGCAATGAGGTGAAAAACATAGAACTACACTTAAAAATAATGGTGGTAGGTGGTAGGGGAGAGAAGTCCAGACTCAAACTTATTTTTCCATCTACAAGCCAAGACAAAATCCTAGTATCCTTTACTACACAGCAAAGACCTTCAACCTATTACTAAGGAATTATTTAACCACAGAAGTCTACACTCTAAAGACAAATAAACAATGAATTTTGCTGAAAGAAACATCTAAATGCCAAAATAATATGCAACATATTATAACAGTGTTTCTGCAATTGTGAATCAGGATCACTTACAGTGCTTAATAAAATATAGATATCTGTGTCCCACCACAAACTTACCTGATAGTACTCTCAAGAAGAGGGGAGAAAATATAGTTTTTAAAGGAAGTATCATTGATGATTGACATGTTTGCAATACTTAAGAAAAGAGCAGTTGTTTGCAATGGTTGACAACTGATCAATTAGGACATATCTATGTAGCCAACACATTATGAGTAACTATTAATTAGTGAAAAATTGAATATCAAATCCCTCACTAATTATCCCACAAAATAATGGAAATAACATGGACTGATGAAAAATTAAGTTACTGAAACTACTATAGAGAATGTTGTAATGTCGTAAGTGGGAGTACTGTGATAAAAAAAGAGACTATGAAATATTGATGAACTATTGACCAAAGGTGGCGGAGGAAGGTAGAAGCAAATTATGTGAAAGTACAAAGCCTGTTTCCATGTCATGAAAAAGAGCTTCAATATTAACATTAATGAGTAACCATCAACTAAAATGCTTTTTTCTTTTTACCATAACAGAATTGTATTCATTTCAGTTTCAGAGAGGCAAGAGACAGATTTTTTTTCCTTTCATAATTATATTTTCTAGAGCTCAAGAAAAGTACTTTTCAGCAAGGTGTAATACAGGTATCCTTGTTTTTTCAAGTTCACATATGCCACATTGCTTTTACGAAAGACCCACATAAGTACCTGTTTTTGCTAACTAAAAGAAATCTGAAGAGGATTTTCACTTTTATGAAAAAAGGCAAAAAGCAAAACAACATTCAATGTTTTTCAGTGAGCCATTATAGAGGCAGCAGTACACCCCAAGCAGTGACAGTAGCTCCTTCCCCAGAAACTACATTAGCATCTCAGCATCCAACTGCTGTAGCTGTATCTGTGCTCATCTGTGCTTTACCTTAAGGTATTTTGTGCTTCCATTAGCAGTGTCCCAAGGCATCGGAAAGGCCTAACAGAGCTTCTAAGGGTGTATTATGAGTAAAACTGGGTGTCATCAAGCATATTTGGTTTGATTCAGTAGTTGTTTTTTAGATCTGGAAATGGTCACAAATTTTCCATATAACTTAATGTTAATTGCTTCTCTTTAAGCCATTTTGGCTTAGGAAAGTTTTCATAGGAACCCTCTTCTTTCAGATAGTGGGGTAAACCTGTATAGATCTTGTGATCTTTAAAGGTTATGGTACTGTACCTTCATGAGACAATTCAACAATTGAGCTGTTTGGGAGTTTACTTGTTTCAAGTCTGAATTCCAAATCATTAAAAAATTTACCTGCCTAAATATTGTTCATGATGGAAAATAATGTTGATAAAATTTAAACATTTTCATCCTACTTTCCTGTACTCAGTAATTGAGTTTTGCAAGAGAAAATTACAACACGATGAAAATTGGTGGCATGACAAATTAGTGGCTTCCAACCTAAAGTGAAATCCTAGAGTGCTCAGCAATTTATTTTCATGGCATTATACCTCAAAATAAATAAATAAATAAATAATAAATTAAAAAACAAGATACCTTGGAAAAGCAAAAAAAAGATGAATGTTCATGTCCACAATACTTTTCATCATGCAAAGTCTTTTATCCACTTCCCTTAATCCAATGAATTTATCTTTTTCTATCAAGATCAAGCTCAAGTATTATTATTCAATGAAATTTATCTTAAGTCTTTCACTTTCTCAAAAGTAGTTAGTTGAACTTTTATTTTTTTTGCATGTATTCATAACGTATTCTACATATTTCTACTTAGCTTTTAACTTGATATCTTTAAGTCAGAGCACATAAATCTTTCTTACTAGTCTTTGAGTTCTCAAAACCAGGAACATTGTATGAGTCATATTTCTGTCTTCATGGCCTTATGTTGGGAAACAAAGATGCTTCACTGTTTGGCTTGATGGAATTTAGAATTAAGTAACTGTTCATATAAAATACATGAAATATTAAATATAAGTGCACGAAGCCGAGTTTAAGTAATGTTATCTTTTGTAAAGAAAATAAAATTCTATGATATTAAATAATTATAGAGACCGACTAGGTACCTTACTATGTTTATATCTTGCTCTCCCATTTCCTATAATTTTCTGACTTAAAACATTCTGGTATCTATGTTAAGATTTTAATTTAAAAAAAGGTGCTACATTTTGTTTTGCCTTTTTTTTTTTTTTTGGCAAATTTCCAGCATATCCCTAAATTGAGTATTAACCTATAGAAAAATATATTTTTTGGTGGGTAATTATATCCTAAAGTTCATTTCATAAAATAATGAATCCAAGATGCATGCCTGGTAGATGTAAGTTTTCTTAAAACTTCTTTACAGCAGAATTTGAAATAAAATTTATAAAGTAAATTGACATTTTTATCATTATTTGAATCTTTTCCTATATGCCTCACTTAGAGGTTGTGAAAATGATAAAATTATAATAACTTACATAAAAATCTCATTAGCAGAAAATATAGGTCCAAGGATTTGTGGCAGGATACTCAGTGTTTAAAGAATCAAAGTTGTGATTTACTTACTAATATTAAAATACAAATATCCAGGATCATATTATAAATTTTTAAAAAAGCAAGTTTTGCATTCTAGAGTATTCACTAGTTCTTAATTCTTAAAAGTCACTTATCATGAGAACACATTTTAAAGAAGTGAAATAACTGGACATACTATACTTGACTCCATTTATATCAAACTAATGTATTAAGATCTACCTATATAACTTTTTCTAACTTGTAATGACATTTATATGATCTTTTCTTTAAAATATATGTGTTCATGGCACACACATATACACAGAGAATAAACATATACACACATGGTTAGAGAGACTCAACCACATTTAATAGTGTATTTATTAACTTTTCTATCATGAAAACTATAAATCTTCATAAAAATGATCTATTTTGCTTCAACTGAAAAATTGTTGGGACTTTTATTTTTAGAAACATGTTGGTTATGTCTGATCTTATCCCTCATTATTTTAGAATAAAGAATGCTAACTCCTCTCTCCTTAATTATTTTCTGTCTTCTCTGGATTGTTTCAAGATATAACTCATATTCTGTGCTCTAGTATCATGCCTATTTTTCCCTTGATAAAATCCAAATTCCATCTAAGCTGAGTTTCCCGAGACAGGTAATGCTCTTGTCTAGCACTTGAGTCGGTATCAGTTTGAACTTTGCAGATATAGTAGCATGACCTATAAGCAGATATAGTAGCATGACCCATAAGCAAATAGGGTAAAAGAATAATAGTTTAGAAATAAAGTAAAAATATCAGAGAAAAGAAGTCTATGAGCAGAAGCACATCCAGAGTAGAGTCATAGCTGTCAATGGACAAAAGGAAGAATTATTTAGATTTAATTCTTGGAAAAAAGGGAGCCAGAGGAAGAGTGACAATCACAATATTTACTAAGAAATAATTCGGGAACTCCTTTTCAGACAACTGATTTGGGGAGGGATCAGGTAAAAAGATTTTGTATACTTAAGGAAAAACTGGTCAAGGTCTAGATTACATTATGTAATGAAAGAAAGTTATACCTAGATTTTACTTAGAGAAGAGATATATAATACTAGTGGCATGCACATAATCAAATAATACATCTTTATTGTCCTGGCACTATGTCAGTTACCCTATGATTCTGCATCCATGTTGAATTGGAGGATTAAAGAATTCTTGATGTAGACCTTTGAATATGACAAAGGAATACGACAAAAGGTGAATGTTTTTGGAAGAAAACTTTGGAAAGACACTTTCTAAGCACTAGGAGGAAAAGAAAACATTGTTGCAGAACACGCTTGTGAAATTATTCTGAAGGAACTTTGGACATCCTGATGTAGATATAAAACTGTCAGACTAGTTAATTTTTAGGTTCTATTTATTTTTTATATCCACAGTAGAGAATAAAATCTATTGTTACTCTAATTTTCTGCCTCCCCATGTCATTTTTATCTTTTTTTAAATACGTATTCCCATTACGGAGATATTTTGTTTACCAATATAACCCAAGTATATAAAAATTGCTTGGAATATGGTAGTTACTTTATAAATATTGTTGAATACATAAACATTTTTTAGCAATAATTTTTACATCAAAATTATTTCTGCCAAAATATACAGTATTTCTTGTCACCATAGAAAATCTTCATTGACACTTAAACCCATCATAAAAGTTATTCTAAATTACATCTTAATCAATGAAGCAAAGGAGTCAATGAAAAATTCAGTTGTCTCTTAAATTTATATATTTTATATTAATAATATATAAATTTTTCATTTCACTAGGATATGTTGTAGTTAATATTTAAGCAAGGGGCCTCTTAGTTGACTTACTTCCTAGATACCCTAGTGCATATCCTACTTTTTTAAATGAGTCATCCGAGTGTCTGGATCTCCCAGGTAGTTGCCTCCTTCAGGGGAGAAGATGACTGAGAAAGACTCCAAAATCCACAATATACAAGGAAACCATTAAGAGCAACCAAGGAAAATCAATATACTTCTTTGTCAGAAAATATCGAGACCCTCAGAGATCACAAGGTAAATGAGAAAACAAAATAAAAGAAAGAAAAGAAATACTATTAGTGTCAGAAGGAAAAGATAAATCAGAAAATAAGACCATAATTCAAAAAATAAATAAAACCCTTTCTATGTGAAAGTTTAATTTCCAGAATACATAAGATAGGTGTTGGGTTCTTAAATTTGATTCTCCCTCTGGTGCTATATTTTCTGGTTCTTAAAATAGATCTTTGTCTGACTTCCTAGGCTGGTTAAATCCTCTAGGTTTCACTTTTTTCCCCTCTTTCTTTATTATTATTACTTTTATAATTGTGCTTTAACTTACAGATTTTTCTTGGTTTTACATTGCAGTTCTCAATAGATTACATTCTTATGCATTTATGCAATTAGATTTTCTTTAATTTCTAAGAACACTTTTTGTTCTCTAGTTGCTCACATTTTTCATATAGTTTTGTTCGTGGTTTATGCATGAATATTGGTGTTGTTTTTACTCTGGAATTTTCTTGGACTTTAGAATTTTTCTCTCTTACACAAATTAATTATGTTTCTTCTCGTATTTTAAAAATTTATCTTGTATTTTATTTAGCTTAATTTTATTTAGCTCTCATATTTCTGATGATCTTTGATGGTGTATTAATATCTTATATTAAGGGATTATATGGACATTCCTTGATGGCTCATGGGAGATTCCTCATCTACTATAGATGTTGATGTATTTGCCTATTATCATTTTTTCCAAAGGAGAAATGTGCAAGATTTGTGTACACAGGAGAGAGGTGTATTGACGGGAAGGGTTTGGTTTAGTTTTAGATTAAAAGGCCTTCTGCTGAGAAATTGAGAAGGAACTTATTTTCTAGTGCCATAAACTATTTCCCTTCAGCAATTCCCACCAATATCTCTGCCCCAATGATTCAAATTCACTTTCTCTGGAATTTAGACTATCTCTTTTCAATAAAGAATTTGATTGGTGAAGCTATTACTTAGAAAAAACTTTATAATAAATCTCATCTGACTCTGAGCCTCCAATGCAGACCTTGATCTTGGATTCTCTATAAGGTTATTTATACCTGTTACATCAGCCATCTCTTCAGCTGTAGATCTTTACCACACTAGCTGGGATTTTTAACTTCTCATGCTTAATCTCATAATATGTTTCCATCATTTCCCCATCTTCTGGAATGCAGTAAACTCTCATCTGCTGTGAAATCTTATTCTCGTTTTGGTCACAGTTTTGTTCTATTGTTTAAAATTTATGTTATGACCTCAATAAGATAATAGGAGAAAGAAAAAACAAACATATGCTCTTGGTTCACCATCATTATTATATTTGAAGGACTCAGCCATAGAGATAAATGAAGAGAACCACTCTTTTTAACAAGTTTAAAAAGATTAAATAAATTTACATTAAAATATGAAGACTAAAATAAATCCGTTAATAAATGTCTGAACACAAAGTAAAAATTTTTCACAAGTGGAAAAGGGCAAGAATACTTTAAAATTGAACACTAGAATGAAGACAACTAAACAATAACAAAAATGTACAACAGATATTATGGTCTAACCAGAGGTGTAACTTTTCCCTTTCTCTTCATAGAAAAAAAATTAGAGCATATATTATGCCTTCATTGGATATTATTCTAGGTTCCTCGTATATTAATTTTAATTTAAATTTGAATTTCTATCATTGTAGATTGTTAGTACATTTTGTTTCTAAGTCAAATCTTTTGATATCTTTGCTAAGTCTTGAGTTATAAAATTCCTTAAAGACTAGATTTAGGTAGACTATATGAATTAGGTGGTTCCTTTCAGAACCTTTAAGATTTTTACTCGTAGAATGGAAACACAGGTAAGAAGTATTCTTTACAGAATGATGTATTAAAAGGTTTAGTTCTATGTTGGTATGTAGCACTTTATAGAAAATTTTTCTTCTCCAAAGCTTATGATGTA
>NW_011888793.1:8037507-8053752 GCF_000151845.1 Pteropus vampyrus | reverse complement strand
TGCTCTTAGATCCACTAGAAAAGACCTTCTCAGACTTAAGGAGTTATATAAAGCTTCAGAGAAGAGGTAAGACGTAAAATGATTCCTGAGTAGTGATTAGGTATTATCCAGTGTAGGATTTATTTGGTGGAGGCAGTATGGCATGTTCAGAAGAAGTGAATGGCAAGAGGTAGAGATTGAAAAATGATAGATCTAGATATATGCATTAGATGAATTCCATGTAGGTGCATAAAATGTGTCTGAGATTGTGATGGAAGTGAGAGGGAGAAGGAAAAACTAAAAGCTGAATCTAAAGAGATAAGAAGAAAAAATGGTCACAGAAGGATTTTGTATGCTATATTAATGTAATAGCAGTTCAAGATAACAGTTTTTCCTGAGAGCGATTGAGAACTCATTAAATACTTTTTAAAAATACAGTAATCACATTTAAATACTTTTTTTAAAAAAAGAATGTGTGTGGATTACCAACAAATTTAGAGCAAAACTATACTCGAAGAAGGACTGCCAGTTATGGAACTCAGATTATAAATCAAGTGAGAGACATAATGTCAGACAGAACAAAGATAATGGCAGTGAGAGAGGAAGAAAAAAAGAAGACTTGAGAAATATCAAAGAAGAAAAATCAATAAGCCCTAATGGTTGATTCAGTATAGGAGTGGATAGAGGTGGTAGTGGAGACTGGAAAGAAATAAGAAATAGAAATATCTGCATTGGTAAAACCATTCATTAAGGCTCAAATAGGAGGGGAAATGTTTTCAATTTGAACTTGTTAAATTGAAACTGCCTCTTGGGAATCCAGTTTGAGAGTTATCCCAAGCAGTTAATTATACATGTTTGGAACTTGAGAGTTATCAGGGCTGTAAATAGAGATCTTGAAGACAGAAACAGTAAACGCTTGTTTAACATATGGGAATTGATGAGCTTGCCCTGGAAGAATGAGTAAAGGGACAACAAAAATATGTTTGTGAAAGAACCATAAGAACACCAGCCTTTGTATGACAGAGGAAGAAAGAGAGTTGGAAAAGGAGGCTGAACAGAGGCAGCCAGGGAGATAGAAAATTCCAGAGGGTGCTTGTCACAGAAGCCACAAATCAAAGTGGTAAACATAATCAAAGTTATTAGAGGTCACCTAAGTAATAATAATTGAAAATTGTCCATGGAAGCCAGAGACTCAATCATTATAACGCTTGGATTAAATGCCTGTAATAAGTTGGTAAGAGGAGAACTAACACCTAAATATAGAGCAGAGGGAATGGAGAAGGAGAGCTAGAAGGGGCCAGTTTAATCATCTCTCTCAAGTTACCACTACACTGGCCTACTATTAATTGTACAAATTAACTTACTCATTCCACTGTCCTTGCTCAGGGTATCTAGCCCACATCTCTTTCTTTATTTACTCCATAGACATCTTGTAAGAATCAGTTAAATCCCATATCCTTAACCTTTCCCTGACTCCTCTGCTCATGCTGCTATTATTTTTTTAAACTGCTACAAAATTTACCTCTTAATTTATACACTGTGAAAGTATCAGTCTGGGTTTATAGTTTTAAGCAGCAGATTATGACTGTTTATTTGAGCAGAAAAATTACATTTATTGAAAGAATATAGTTGGGAAGACTGGTATATAAGAATGAGATAAAGGGATTAAAACTAAAAGAGAGATTTAAGTTGGAAAGAATTGCAGCCAAAATCCATCCTAGAGAGATCTGTGCACTGTCCAACACGAGCGGTCATGCCTCTACCACCAGCACTTCTATGCCTTGACCCTTTTACTGGTGACAACACCACAGTTGCCCTTGGAAACACCATCCCTTCTACCCGGAAGCATTCTTTACCATCCTTGCTTCTGTTCAGACACAGCTCCAAATTCAAATTCCTGACATCTCTTCCCAATCCTATCCTCACCATTGGTTAAGCTCAGATTCCACAACAAGGTCCGAAGTTCTAGGGAGCTAACAAATTTGCCTGGTGTTTTCAGCTTTTAAATTAGGAGGTGTGATCTGCCTCCCACTGAGTCTCAGTCTATATATAAAGTGTGGGAAATTCCCCAAAAGTTGGACAAATGACCAAACAGAAGTCACATTTATACAACAATAATTAATCTTTTTTTCCTCCATAAGCAATTTGCTATCTACTCAAGTAGATTACAAACTCTTTTGGCATATTAACTCTGGTTTATGTTTCTTATCTCCCATTTGACCTAGTATAATTCTTGGAAATATGAGCACTTGATAGGTTTTTCCTATGATTGATTATATTAACATTACCTCTTCCCTCCTTCAAAATTTCATATTCTTTGTCGAATAGCTTTCCAGTTCCTCCCATTAAGGGACAGAGTATATTCCTCTGACCCTGGACTTTGGGTTTGTCATGTAGCTTATTTAGACAACGGAATCAGGCTAAAGTAATTGTGCACCAGTTTCATGCCTGGGTTTTACGAGTCCTTGTCTTGTGTCTTGTGCATCTGCCATTGCTGACAGCAACAGGGGTGGACTAAATATTTATCCCAGATTAAGAAAGACAACTATAAAGACAAGCTGCCGCAGGTGACTCCTACCTATATCACCTGATCCAAATGAATATGAGCTAAACAAATATTTATTGTTATATGCTGCTTAGTTTTGGTGGAGTTTGTGATGCAGAGGAAACTAACTGATACAAAAATGTGGGAGGCATTTTTTCTGTATTAAATCAAAGGCCACATAAAAATGGTAATGTTTTAAGTTTTTAGGTTTCACACTGAAGTAAAAGATAATATATCCCTTGCAATATATACAAGGTCTATATTGCAAGGGATATATAGTCTTTTCAAAGTCTCTTTTTCAATGGTATTTTATCCATATTGACTATCTCCACTTAGATATCTTTTTACATAGAAAATTTAAAAGATTTCCTCTTTAAGTGTTATTTTAATCCTACCTAGCTCAATATTCCTGTCACATCCTCAGCTGTAATGGTCACAGCTCAAGGTTATCATTGAGTGGGCCAAGTGAATGAAAAAAAAAAAAATAGCATCACGTTTGGACCTCTAGCAACTATCCTACTGTATAAACAAAGAGAAGTGACCTAAATTACAAGGATCTTTTGCTCGAACTCACATAAATATATCTATACACCTATGGGGTCCTTTGGGTTATCATACCTTGAGACTTATAGTACAAAGTGATAGAGACCACTTTTTACAAAAAAAACACAATTTTTAAAAAATATGTCTAAATTTAAATCATGTTACTTTCCTTTTTCTTAAAAACTCATATGAGGTACACTGCTATGGTTTCAGGCATATAGTAATTGTCAGCAAATAATCACTGCATATTTGATAATTTAATAATCAAAAGAGAGAAAGTCACCTGCAGGTAAAGTGTGCTAAAAAATTACATTAGACAAAAAAATTAGTATTGAGAAAATATACATGTCAAGGATAAAAGTGAATATTGCCACAGTTATATATGTTCAGTTTACTATACAAAGATAATGTGTTTTAAACTCTACATGATATATAATTGGAGCTGGAATAGTTATGTAATTAAGATGGCTTGTTGCCTTCCATTATAATCCCCACCCACTAGAGAAATGACAGATGGGTAATTTTAAGTTTTTAGCTGCAGAGAGGAAATGAGCTTATTGCTTCATCTGTCAGGTAAACCACTTTACAGTCTTCAACTTCATTAAAGCTTCCCCATCTTAGAAGAAATACATTTCAATATGGAAAATAGGTTGTTTGGGGATATTTATGCTTCATCTCTCTCACTGCTTCAGCTGTCCTATGGCAAATTTGTACTCAGAACTCTTCTATAAAGTCAATGATAAATTTTATAGTATTCCTGCAATCCTTAGAAACAAGATAATTAGGCCTGGAACTTCAATCATCTCTCCATATCTAAACACTTTCTTTTCTTCCAGGCTGACCCTAAACAAGGTAAAAATTGATGTTTTCACCTTCTTTCTCCTTTCATTAACTGACAATAAGCCTTTCCTTTTCTAATATTATACCACATACTGTTTTTTTTTTTGTTTTTTTTTTTTGCTACAAGTTTAAGACTAGCACATAAGGAATTGAATACATTTACAATGTTATAATTCTATTTTTAAGAGGATGTCAATTTTACACAAATTAAATTTAAAGTATAAATAACTATAAGACATCACATCTCATTTTTAATATTTTTCACACTGAAAAGCACTGAGAAAATAATGTGATTTTTTAATACTTTTTAAAGGTTGAGCCATGCCGTATGGATATGACAATAATAAACGGAAGAAAAATAGTTAGGTGGAGCTAGGGGAAGGAACTCCCTCGACTATCATATGCCAACAAATCCGTTTATTCAGTTAGCAAATTAAATAAGTCATATGAAAAACCCAAACATAATGTGTTTGTTTCTTTAAGAATAATTGGTTATGGACTTAGCTTTACATCAGTTATAATTACAGCAGTCTAGTTAGCGGGGAGGGGGAGAATCTTGGCAAGTATAGTTTTATGTGGATCTAAATAAAGTATAGCAGTATAAAACCTGCCGACAAACAGTGTTCATGAAAAGTTTTCAGATGTGTTTGCTATTTTATATACGGCAATTTTTTAATTAATTACCAAATGATATTAAAATGGCCTGGAGTTTACCTGTTAAAATATAAGTATAACATGAGATATCAAGGAATCCTTAAGTTTATTTTTAGATCTAAGGAATAGTATACTTGTTAAGATAATCATGAAAGAGGAAGATACCCATTAAGCCATTAGAAGAATTTTCTAATCAAATCTTGTCCACCAAAGATGATAAAAACTATTTCTCAATTTTATAAATCAAGTAATTTCCATTTCTACATATATTAGTTATTCAATTTATTAAACTCAATTGCTTACATATAGGAAAGTTTGTGTGTGTGCACTCACACATGTGTTGGTGTGTGTCTAGAATTTCATCCAGTTAAACCCTGTATTTCTAGCATTTATACCTTGGGATATGTAATAGACAATTGCTTTCTTTCTCTCAGCTAAAACACTACATTTCCATTTAATTAAAGTCTCAAACATTGCTTGATTTCACATTAGAATTGTGATGTCTGCTAAATGAATAGGTGGATTTACTGGCATCTAACATTACATTATATTGCATACTGATTTCCCTTTTGGCAAAAGTTCCTAGAATTTCAAGACCTTCATTCATATGTTTAAATATAAAAGTGCTGATTTAAATAAAGAGTGAAAATGTAATGGACTAATAGGTCTTGTTCCACCTTTTTATTTTACTTAAATAAAATAAAACATGTTTCCTAGTTTCAACTGCCATTATAGTACTTTCAATTTAAAAATAGCATAAACCTATACAAAACCAAAGCTGAAGTTTTTACATTATATAAAAATATTGCAAAGGCATATTTTCAGTTCTCAAATCTGTACTTAACATTATAAATATCATATTTGGATAGATGTGACTGAAATGGAATATTCTCGAAATGATTTATATATGTTTTCTATTCTACTCACATTTGTAGACTAATTGTAAAGTTATACTCTGAATCTGTCAAGCCTAACATTTTTAAGAGATCACAAACCCTCAGCCTAATTATTAATAAAGGAAGGTAAAAATAAAAACTGGTGAGTGACATATTTAACCACAAAACAGAGGAAACTGCTGCTTCTAGCAAATGAATTAAAAAGTAGAGATGAAACCAGAGGCTTGATAGCATCTTCCTAAATTTAATTTGTAAAGTTTAATTTTGGTAATAATTAATAAAGAACCTTATGTATTAATCATCACTTTAAGGAAACCAGATACCTAAAAAAAAAGAACCATATAATTCTTTTGCATTATGACTGTAATGCAAGAAAACTGAACAAAACACATAATCTGTGAAATATAGGAGATAGAAGCTGAAATAAAGGTTTAAAATATTTATGGGACAAATGAAGTTATAGATACATGTCGATATTTTTAAATTACTTTCTAATCCTCCACTCCAAAGTGAAAAATAATCGAAATAAAGCTTTTCATGTGCTTAAATTAGGAAAGGACTCAACAAATCTCATAAGCATAAGATAAGTATTAAATGCAGCCTGGTTTGGAACATGTCAAGAGAAGGGAGTTGAGACATTCATACCAGGCTTATCTGTTGTGTTTATAGTAAGGTATGGTAAACAGTGAAGGGAGGTAATTTCAAAGGATCAAAATCTTTATTCATTTGGAGGAAGAGTGCAGGAACTAGTCAAAATGCAAAAAGAAAACAGGACAAGAAAACTGTAAACCCATTCTATCTACTAACAATACCAAGTCTGAGAAGTAGCAGTGGTTAATACAGTGTAAAAAAAAAAATACATGCAAATATTTATTTATATATAACTACAAATATATATAAATATATTAAAAGTTTAGAGTATTTATATACATTATATACTTATACATAAATATAGAATAAATATATATCTGATGTATTATGTGTATGTATGTGTATAATTATGTATGTTATATATATGGACACATACACACAATTTGTTTTCTCTAAGTTGGTATCTTCATAAGAAAAACAGACATCTAGATGTTTTTAAGGCTCAAAAATGAAAGGAAAAAAAAATATACATTGAATCATAAACAAATAGCCCAGATACCAGTCTAATCATTAATAATAAAATAAATTCATCTAGAAAAATTATGCAGTCTCAAATACAAGATCTTGTTTGTTCTAATAGTGAAGGCCATATATTTACCATTTAGTGGGTTTTCTTTAGGGCAGACATTCAAACAAATGGAAAAACTTAAAAAAACACTTCTGAAATTAGATACCTATAGTTGTTAATTTGCATCTGTCCTTCTCAGAAAACCAAGGAGTTTAACAGAAAATGTTCTGTAATTTCCTAAAAAGAGCAATCACTTCCTAAGAAAACAGGGAAATAATTCCACCTATAGTGTTTTTTGTTGTTGCTGTTGTTGTTGCCTGATAGACACAAATTTTCTGAGTACACAGCATCTGCCTCAGATCTAGGAAAAATGACCAGTACTTCACACTCCTACTAAAGAAGAAAAAAATGTAAGGACATAAAAAAATGGGTATTTTTGATATAAATTCATATGAAATCATGAAAGTAAAATTCAATATGATTATAATGCAAGAAAACTAAACAAAACACATAACCTGTGAAAAATAGTAGATAGAAGTTGAAAATGAGCTTAATTGAAGCAAGAGTAAAAAATAAATTTAAGAAAAAATAATGTCATTGCACAATTAAAAATCAAATAAGTGACAGAAAATATCAGATATATCCTTTTCTTATTTCAAAAAATTATCATGGAAGAAGGTTCAAAAAATTAGGTGCATTATAAAACAATAGACAATAGATCTAAAGGCTAGCCAGGGGCAATGCTACAAAAATTCTGCCTGGTCAAAACAGAGGATTTTATTTTGGATGACTCTATCTCACTGCGAATAACTATAAAATCTGTATAATATATAGGAATGCCTTTTTAAAGAGATTTCAAAGAAATTAACAGGAAACATTTGAGATTGCTATTGCAGACAGAATAAAATAGCAAGTGAATGAACGTCATCTTACCATAGCATTTTTCCTGAGGTCATTTATTAACTCCTACTGTGGTAAAATAGGTCTTGGCAGAATAGTACAGTCACACTGGGCTGAAGAAACAGAAGTTGAAAATTGAATTAGTCAAAGTAGCCAGAAATGAGGGAAAAGTCTGAAGGAAAAAAACCTACATGGAATCTCCCTTTGAAGCAATTATCTGCCACTAATTTCATCATATACAAGATAAGACTAACAAATCCAACATAAAGCAGATGCACAGAGGCTAAAGAGCTGAGTTCAGATTTTAGCAGCTATTCATTGACTAGGAGGTAAGAAGTTAGAGTTAAATGCCAATGTAGAATGGTTGTGGTCAATACCTTAGGCTTGTAGTTGAGACTCTGGAAGTCATACAACTAGGAGTAAAGGAACACTAAAACACTAACACAAAGAACAAAAATAACCTTTTACAGAATTGAGATAATCTACTTGTATCCTATATTCCTGATAGAAGAAAACTTAACTCTCACTGGAAATAGAAAACATAATCTAATGTTTTTACAAATTTTAATAGGTAATGTCTAATACCTAATTAAAAAAAAACTCATAAGAAATCTATAAAGAAAAAAAAAACAATTTATTAAAACCAAGGTAAAAACCTTACTACAAAAAAGTAGATATAAAATGACTTGGATTTTGGCAAATCAGACTTAAATTTTTAAAATAGCTATATTAATTACACTCAAGCAAATTAAGCAAAGCATAAAAAATTAAAATAAAATTTGAATTTTTCTAAAAGTATTTAATGAAAATACTAAAAGAGAAAAATTCTATAATTGAAGTTAATAATTTAATAGATGGATTTAATAACAGATGACACACAAAAGAACAAATATGGTGAAATAGAAGGCAGGTCTTAGAAAGTATCCAGATCAGAGCCAAAGGGGAAAGAAGAGAATGCAAAAATACAGAAATGATCATTAAGGCCATGTGAATATGGTGTCAAAGTCAAATGTAATTGCAATTCAAGTTCAGGAGAAAAGAAAAGAGAGACTAGGCTAGAAAAATTGCTAAAATGCTGGCTAAAATTACAAATTAAAAAAAGATGAGATATTGAACTCCATGAATATTTTTTTAAATATTAAAGCCTCAGTAAAACCCACAGAAAATAAGTAGATAGAAACTCATACCTAGGTATATTAAGATAAAACTACTTAAAAAAAAAAAAAAAAACTAAAAAACAAAAGGAAAAGAGAAAATTAAGGGCCACTAGAGAAGGAAAATGTATTATCTTCAAAGAAACAATGAAAAGTTTACAAATTTTTTAAAAGAGATCATGGAAGCCAAAGACAAATGCTGAAGGAATAAAATAATGCCAACCTGGAATTCTATAAACAGATAATATAGTCCTCAAAATATTGGTGAAATAAAGATATTTTTAAGCAGACAAAAGCTGGGAGTTCGGAACCAGTGGATGAAAAATAATACTAGATATGACTGAAAATAAGACAAAGAAGGAAGACTCTCGAACAAGGTAAATAATAATATGTAAATAGCCATTGTTTAAATGATTGTTATGATGATATATAATGTCGGGTTCAAAGCACATGTAGAGACTGCATGTATGAAAATAGCACAAAAGATGGGCATGAGAAATTACATTAAATATATGTAAGGTTCTTACAATTATAGACGTGGTAAAGGTAGAAAATCAAATGTTTGTTAATCAAATAATACATTGTTTATATAACCCATTATTAAATATAAAAATATAATGGAAATCTTAAAACTCAAGCCGGCAATTATCTCTGAGATTAGGAATAGTGTTTTATTTTATTTTATTTTTTTTTTGGTTAAAAAAAATTCAGGAGCTTCTGAGGTCATGGCAATTTTCTGATCTCAACCTAGAGAATGATTTGGTGGTTGCTCATTTTCTAATTATTTATTACACCAGATATATACAGTTTATGTTCCTCTTTTTCTGTATATGTAACAACATAAAGTAAACAAAAAATATTTTGGGGACACTATCATAATGCTATTGGCTGGCCATTAAAGGGTTTTATGCATAGAATGATAATATTTGCTTTGTGAAAGATTACTCTGGCTACAGCATGAGGAATGGATATAAGTGGGGACAAACAGGGAGAGAAGTAGGCACTACCACAGTGATAGTGGAGATTTGATTTATAGGAGGATTGGAAGCAATTTTAGAAATGAAATCTGCAGAAGTAATGATTTAATTAGGTGGGAGTGAAAGTGAGAAGAGCCAAGAAAATTTTGAGAAACGAGGCTTAAAGTAGGTTTAAACTAGGCTCCTGACTATTCCTAGAAGGATAATAGATTAAAGCATTCTGGCAAGAGAAAAAGGGTCACGAGTTCATTGTGAGGTGTATTTGATTTCAAGTGTATGATATTCTCTGGATGCTCCATGTAGGGTTTGATGAACAGAATAAAAATTTCAGCTAGGCGATATATTTGGGTAGTGTACAAATGGCAACTGAAGCCAAAGAGAATAGATGAGGTCATTTTAGAAGATAATGTCAAATGAGAATTGGTCCAAATACAAAGTGATTTACATTACATTATTTTATAAAATAAAATGGGTCCGCAAAATTAATTGATAAAAAGCAGTCAGAATTATAAGGGATATCAGAAGAGTGGTGACATCCTGGATCACATTATGGCATTGCCTCACTAAAATATAGGTAAATGATAAATAATGGAAGGATGGATGGATGGATGGATGGATGGATCTGCAGGTACACAGTCATAAAGAGAGTTGTGCAGAAATTAATAAAAGTCCTTTGTGATCTTCTACCTTTCCTAGCTTCATTACCTACTACTTTTTTTATACATATATTTTAATCTAGGGTTAACAAATTTTTTCTAGATTTTATTTGTCATTCATTTTATGGGCTTGTGCTCCATTTTTTTTTATCTAAAATAATCTTCATGTATTACATATCATTAAATTCTAAATATATTGTAAAATTTGGCTTAATAATACATACTTCTGGGAATATCTTCTGGTCCTACAAAGGGATTTTCCTTATTCTCTATTATATTTTGGGGGGATTTGTCCATATTTGTTCTTATCTCACTATAAATACACAAGAGCCCTATGAATCCCCTTCAATAAAGAAGTCTGAAGTATAAGAGTAGAGACTTTCCTTATCTAACTTGATTTTATATAACTAGGCATTCAATGAATATTTGCAGAATTGCTAATTTTTAACATTTTAAAGGAAAGGTATAAATACCATATTATTCCTAGAATTCAGAAATAATATACTTGTAGCCAAAGGAAATTACATAGTTTGGGATTTATAATTTTGAATTGATAATATAAAATCAAGATGTAAATATTTATGGGTATATTACATATAAATATTTATGTTATATATAGATATAAATATTTATGGATGTGTGTGTGTGTATCTTTCCTTGAACTCCAAATACAGATATCACTAAAATTCGACTACAGATAAATTTCATAGAACTTTCCTGGAATACTTTTTACACTGTTAATTCTATAACTTAATTATCTAAATGAATTTCTACGTAATCATCTAGATATAACACCATGGCTATCCAATGTAAATTCTATTATAAAAGTTTAATATTGTATTCTTTTGCACATAAGCACTTTAACAATTTTTAAAGAAATCACAAACTACAATGTACTTTAACACAGAAAAAGTAAGCCAATCATTTCTCATTAACTTTACAAATCATGTGACTACATAAGCTATTAAACCTTAACCAGGACATTCTTCAGTGCAGTTATAAATAACTAGCTGTCAAATTTCACAGCCCCAGTCTGGTAAAACATTTCTGGATTTTTGGATATCACTAGCATCAATATAACATATTTCAAGAATGGGTGAAGATATGAAAGAATAACATAAAAACCTAAAAATATTCCCAGAAGTAGAAAATTGATTTTAGAAGCCAAGACCTAATACTTAGATAATATTTCATTTTTTTTTGTAACAAAAGGAACATCATGTCTTTCTAATCCTACTCAAGCACATAATTTAATATATTTTTTAAATTACACATAAACGACATAGTGAAATTGCATATCAAGCATAAAAATATATTTCTTAAAAGATACAATAGGCAAAAGGAAGATTAGCCACAAATAAATACTAATTAACCAGACAAGAGGTATCCTCAAAGTCTATGTGAAAATCATTGTCAACTTAGATATCTATACCCATGTAAACTATATTTTGACACAAATGGGAACGTATGAATGATAATTCAAGTTGAATGATTTGTATATGTCAGTGTATTATAGTTCATAAATATGTTTAGGTATAGTAAAGTGAAATAAACCATTTTCAGATACTAAATAGTATAAGGGTTTCTTATTCATCAATTAAGAAACCTGCTAAGAAACCTGCTTTAGCAAAAAGATAATTGAACAAGGAAGTAATGAGATAAAATAAGCAATGGTAAACACTATTATTGGTAAAGTATACTGGTAAATTAATCATGATTATGAGCAATAAGAGCAAAGGAATAACAACAGTATTTGCTTTTATATAATTAAAAATATTTCCAACAACTTTATCTGAGAAGATATAGTAAGTAGATTTAAATAAAGTGTACTGACCCACATCTTATTGCAGAAAGGCATAAATCTACCAAATAACTCTGTATTTTCTTAAAAATTGAAAGAAAAATGTAAAAAAATATACCAGACACAACACAAATTTTCTAAATCAATAAAGAGGATACAAATGTAACAAACAAAATTTCATCAGTCAAACAAAATTTCATCAGTCCAACAAAAGAAAACGAAGAAAACATGAAGCAAAAATAAATCATGGCATGGAAATTAAAAGTGCCTAAATGAACGGACACACATGTACCTTCATACATTAAATGGTAGTGTGGGTCCCAGGTCTGGCTGATCCCAGGTCTTGCTGTGATCCAAGCTCGCAGCTAGGAATAGGACTCTGGATTTAGTGTTACATTTAATGTTACATTAGTGTAGTAGGGTGCCTAACATATGTAAACATAATTCAGCTTATTGTATTACACATATGTGGCTGATTGCCACTATTGTACTCTGATATATGTGGAGCTCATGTGGTCCCCTAGGGACAGAAACGTGTTCTCTGCATTAGAAGCATGCTCCCTGCAATAGAAGCATGCTCCCCGCAATAAAGTTGGTTTCATTCTCATGTCTGTCCCTTGTGCATTCTGCCGTTTAATTCTCATGTCTGTCCCTTGTGCATTCTTCCAACTGGGCATCTCACCACCGAAACCTTCTCTTCTCGATCAGCTTGGCGCTTACAGGCAGAATCAATATTTCCAAATTTAGAAAGTTTTAAAAACCTCAAAATTAATGGCCTTATCCAAATAGATGTGAATAGCAGAGTAAACTCAGGATAGGACAGAGTAGGATAGTCTAGGCTAGGCTAGCAAATACATTATATTTACATAACTATTTATAACCTTTATCTCCTATAGTGTAAGCTTCATAAAAATAAGAAATTGTTCACATTCATCATTATATCATCAGTGTCTTGAACTAGCATAGAACAGGCATTCAATAAAAATTTGCTGAAAAAAAATCCAAACAGATGCTGTCATGTAAACTGGTGTTGATGGTGAGATGTTTCTAAAAATGCAGAAGGCCAGTGAAGTGGTAAACAAAATAAAAAACAAAGATCAAACAAAATACTGTTTCGAATTGTAAAATATTGACAGTCATCTTTCATTTTTATTTTGCTACTATTTTAACTTTTAGCTGTTTTGAACTTATATAATTGAATATCAATTTTCCATTAGAAGACATGCTGAAAAATGCCTTTCTCCCATATCTTAATTTTTTATGTATGTTTTTAAGTCATTTATTCTCCATAATTTACTTTTATTACTTAAATCTTTGATTCTCCATAGCTTATTTTTATTATTTACATCTTTGAATCATCTGAAATTTGGCATAAGAATCAATTTTTAATGTTTGGAGCAACAAATTTTTGGAATGTTGTTTGACAAAACTTGCTTTTTTAAAATTGATTTTAAATATATCTCTTTTAGTATATATCTCTTTGTTTCCCTATATTTCAGCCCATTTTGATTTTTCTTTTGCCTTTCTTAAGTTTTCTTATATTTTGTTTAGCATTAACCAGTGAGTCTTAACATGTTTCTGTAATCTGGGTTAAATTTAATTACATAAAACATGAATCCAAACTTTAAGGAAAACAAAAATATTTGCAGCATAAATGATAGGACATTGTTGATATCCTTAGTATAGAAGGATAAAAAGTGGACTTCCCAATGGAGTGATACTGCAAACCTCACAGTCAAACCATAATAAAAAATCTGTTGATGGCCAATAAACATGAAAAAAGTTCAAAGCCATATAAATACAAGTTAAAAATAAAGGACTACATCTCTTTTTTCTTATCAGTTTAGCAAAGATTAAAATAATTAATGCAATGCCCAGTGTTGGGACTGGAGTAGGGGAAACATAAACTGTCAAATAATGTTGGAATGAACTGGTGTAACAATTTCAGATGACAATTTGACACTACCTAATAAAATTCTTTGAAAAGTTTGACTTGTCCCATCAATTCCACTTGAAGGACCTCATTCTATTTGCAAGAATATGACAAAAAATGTTCACTTGGAATTTGGTATTCATATCAACATTAAGTGGCTATTAGATGGTATGTTATACAAATTCACAACTATATGCTCACAACATATAAAACATATGCACATACATCATATATTTACTGACCTAGATTATTTTGTCATAAAAGAAAAAAATATAATAATAGTTTTGAAGTCCATTTTGTTATTTAAAATCAATTATACATAATGTAATGTGTGATAATATATATGTATGCATATATGAAAATGTTTCAGACTGTTAATAGAAAGTAATTTTTCTGATAGAGATTAAAATATTTGTTTTCATTGTTATGATTCTTCATTTATGAATTATTATTTCTACAGGAAATATATATTCTTTAATTATTTAAAATATAAAGAATTTTTAAGATACTTATTATTTAGCATATATATATATAAATGTAAAAGCACAGACATACACATGAAAACACACATATAAATACTTTCAATCCTACAATTCCAGCTCCTACTCTTTCCTATTTACCTATCAGTTCTATAGGCAGACTGAAACTCAGCTGTCATTTATTGAGAAGAACCAACAATAAGCCACCATATATATATACATTATAAATATAAATAAGAGTTTGATTATATTCATATCAAATATTTCTTTTGTAATCTACCTGTTCAAACTTGCCAGATTGGATTGGTAAAACTGTTTTGATATTGATATACTCAAGTTTCAGCATCTTTTTAGGGCAGATTTCTTTTAGACTCTGCATGGAGTAAATGGTAATTAGCAGTCTGTGTACAATATTAATGTCAAAAAATGACAATAAATCTTTTGAATCTTAATGGAAACATTGATTTTTAAGTAATAATTGAATAGGAATATAGTTTGAGTCCAAACTAAGAAATAATAATCTTTTGAATCTTAATGGAAACATAGATTTTTAAGTAATAATTGAATAGGAATATAGTTTGAGTCCAAACTAAGAAATAATAATCAAAATATTTTAAAACTTAACAAACTTTTTCTCTTCAATTACCAAAAATAAAACTCAAAGATTAACAGATTGTATTTATGTTAAAAAAAAAAAAGTAACAAAGAGTCATTAAAATATGTGAATTTAGTAGAGGAAATGCAATTTTAAAACATTTTAGAATTTATATCAAGACTATTGTATAATATTTGTTTCCCTAATATAATAATGCTAAAGTCAACATCTATCCCAACATGTCTTTGAAAAAGTTTTTTCTTTCTGCCTATGCAAATTTACAATAATGTAGAAATATTTGTGAACTATGTGCAAATGATAATATATATTGGTTATTTTTTTTGTTCCTGTGGCTGCATTGGAAAATAGACAAGAATGAGCCCTCTCTTTCTTGTTAATCTGCCTTTTTGAATTGCCATAGGCAAACATCATAAATTTCAAGACAATTAGAGATTCCAATGAGCTATAAAGTGATTTGAAATTCATGAATGTGTAAGTTTCATGCATTTAAAGTCATTGTCCCACTTACCAAATAGACAGGATTAGCAATTTCAAGCTACCTGTTTTTAAGAATTACAAATTCAAAAAATCTGTACTTTGCCATTTAAAATTCTTGATGGCCCTCCCATTGTGAGAACAGGGTTATTTTGTAAATTTATTCCTAAATTTCATAATTGCTTTTATGGAGAACAAAAGCTTTTATTTTCCTTTACTTGATATATAAAACAATTCTAATTTATTGCAATTATTACAATAAATAGCAATAAGTGGACAAAATAAATATATTTACTAGTTATTCTCACAACTAAAAGAAAACACAGAAAACTATTTGGTGAATATGAAATCAGAAGAAGAAAACTAGTTTGATTATTTCCATTTTCTGTTATGTTTTGATGAGAATATTGAACAGGACTCTGAATCTTCAGTCATCTCTTTACCACTTTCTAAGATATGGGGAAGAAAACTGGACAAAATTATCTAAATTATAACTGAGCTGTGATTGCATGCTGAAACAAGCATGTTACCTGAAGTGAGAACCATAGCCAATATATAAAACAAAATGGAAAAGTGTGAGAGAAGAAGAGCAGATATAAACAGGTGAAAGAGAAAATAAAAACAATCTTTATTAATATA
>NW_011888793.1:8032471-8036282 GCF_000151845.1 Pteropus vampyrus | reverse complement strand
TCCGTTGGAGTACATTCTGTCTTTTTTTCCTCTTTTCTATAAATTGTCTCTCAGCACTGCATCATCTCATAAATTTTGACAGCACTCTGTCTTTTATCTTTTCACCTCCTAAATTCCCTGGGGCTGCAGCCTTCTTTAGTGTGGCCCATCTCTTTTTGAAATGTACTTTCAATAAATCCTACTTTTTATAAATCTTGCTGACCTATAATTCTTTCTGTGTCGGTGGAGAAGAACCAAGGCCTCACCCTCATGCTGCTTAAGTAACACCAGATTTCACATCACCCCAGTGGTATCATTACAAATAGTCATAATTAAATTATGTGTGAGCTTTAATCCTGGCTCCATCCCTTATTTGCTTTTGTGATTTGGGCAAATTGTTTAGTCTCTGTGACTTAATTTCCTCATCTGTAAAACTTACATTACCTACCTTATAAATTTATATTAGGAAGAGTATGAATTAATGCTTGTAAAGAGCTAAGAACTATGGTAGCACATAATAAGTTATCATTGGGCATTTTTTGTACACTTCCACATAACACAATGGTCAACCTAGGCAATAATTTACATTTAAAAAATTATAATATCAAATGATACTATAATTACCTAAGTTGCTATTATAGTTTAAACATGTTTTAAAATATAAACTTTTGAGAAATTGCATACATTTTACTATATCTCTATGTGTCAGCCTTGTTGGGGAAGAAAAATAATCTTTCTTTTACCCTTCTAAATTCTTCTGACTGGCCCAATAATCAAATTTAGAAGACAGATTAAGAGCAGAAAATAACAATTTTTTTTTTTACATATATACATATGGGGATTCCATATTAATATGGAACTCACCCCTATCCCATGACAAATTGGGAAGCTGACGTTTATATGACATTCTGGACTAAGGAGATGGAGACAAGGGTTCTAGGACTTCAAAGGGAAAGTCAACAATACACAAGTAGACGAGAAACAAATTCTCGCCAGGCCACTCAGAAACAATGGGATAGAGAGGGAAGTCTAACAAACAGACTTTGCTAGATTCCTCCCTGTCTGCCACACTTAGTTCCTATTATGCTAAGATGATATCTCCCTTCCTTTAAGCAGGTTTTTTATATCTGAATGCCTTTAGGCAGTTAAGAGCTCTTCTTGAATCTTTTGTTTCTTAAAAAATAACCAGCTTAAAATAATCAATATCACAAAAAGGCATATTTTTGATGGCAAACCCTGCTTCCCCTCAGCCTCCAATTTGTTTAAATATAATGGGATTAAACTTTTGGAAATTTCATAAAGAATAAGGGCTGTAACTTCATGAAATTCTATAAATGATGAATTTCAAATCTCAATATTACCAACTTTATCAGTAAAACTCTAAGATCAACATAATTTTAAATATTTGAAATACATGCTGTATAAATCACTCAGGACAAGCAAAGTGACAGTGCCTGTGGAATTCACTGCCTGTCTTCTCTTGGAAATGAGACTCACTGATAATTCCTCTATGCTCTAAATAACTGAACTTCACTAATGTGGACCCAAGTCTGTAAATTATATTTTATATGTAGCTGACTGGTAAGCAAATTTGATTTCATGCAAATATTTTGAAGTGGATTAGTTGATGGAGAAACCACATATGAATGCTAATAACATGCTTCTATATATACACGGGATAAAAATTTCTTCAATCCACAAGAAAGTGTCAGCATTAATAAAGCAATATCATGTTATACCTCCCCCATAGCTGGCCTATATTGACGTGAAAAATATAATGGTAGAAATACAGAACTTTTCACATATAAATAACCTTACGGTGTTATGAAATTTTTATCAGGAAGAGATAACTAAAGAGAAAGAAGAAATCAACTACAAAGAATATTATTGCCATCTATCGACAATGGAATTTGTGATAAAATGTAAAATCTATTTTCATTATATAATTTTGGATGTCTTATTAATTAAATAATGGCATATCAGTATGCAGAAAAATAATTCTGATCTAGAGGGTATAGATTTGGGAATAACAAATGGATCTTTATATCATCTCTTAAACATTTTAGAAGCTCTTTGGAATATATTTCCAAAATGGTATATATCATAGTTTGGACATTTTGTAGCATAACTGATGAAGGCTTTCAGAAAGGGGCTAACATTTCTTGTTGAGAGTTAGTGTTCACCCCTTCAACCACTGACTATCATAATTCCTTTCTGAGTTGTTAGTTATTAGGTAGAAAATGGTAGTTTAATATTTATCAATTTATCTTCCCAAGATGCCTGTTTTATAAACTAAATGATTTAATTTTAATTAAATGCTATAAATAAATATAAAGTATGTGGATATGCCTCCATGTTGTCAGGGCCAGGGAAAGTAATGCCCTCACTCCTTTAGTTCTGTGTGGTGGAATAATTCAAATGACATACAGCCGATTAACAGGAGAAAATAAAATTTTAATATGTTTGCACGGGGAATTCACCTAAGCATGAAAATTCCAAAGCTAGTGAGGCAAATTGATGTGTCATTTTATATGTCATTTTGGACTAAGGAGGGGAAGGAAAGCAATTCACAGGTAGATGATAAAGAGCAAACATTTGGTAAATAAATTCTTTCAGGGCCACCCAGATGCAATGAGACACAAAGAGGAATCCAGTGAACAGATTTTTGCTTTGATCCTCCCTATCAGCCACATTTAATTCTTATGTGCTAAAGTGATTATACCGAGGTGAATATGTTAAGTTCCCCTTCCTGAAGCAAATCTGAATATCTTAGGCAGGTAAGAGGAAGGTAAAAAATCCCTTGTGTTTGTTAGGCTTTAATTGTTTTTAGCTGGATACAATATGCATGCCAGGGTGGCACATTCTGGGGGGACTAGATCCGAACCCCCACAGTGTACTCCCTAGTACTTCTACAAAAAGAATTACAAGAAGCCAACCTAATAAGGGAGCTTTGAGGAAATTCAGACTATTGCAATGTCATGTCAATCTACTTAATCTTGCTAAAAGTAATCTGCTGTATCTATTAGAAATTTACTAAATATGTGCTAAGCTCCTGTCTTTGCATTGGCATGGGCCTTCATTACCATTGCCATTCGCTCTAGTGTCTGGTTTTCCATTCCCCTGACACATATCGATACTTAAATCACAACTCTAGTAAAGTCAAATATCTGCCCGTAGGATGCATACACTCTCATAAACAAAATTATACAAGGGGAAAAAAAAGGAGGGGTGGTGTGATAAATTAGCTTTAAGCGTTAAGATCTTATTAGGTAGTTAGGCATGAACAGGAGTCAAGGCCCAGCTCTGTAACCACAGAAACTTCCCTTGAAGAACTTCTTAAGGACCTCCCAGAAATACCTTCCTTTTATAGTTATAAATTACCCCAATCCTAGATCACAAAGGCCATAAAAGCTGCTGGCTAAACCAGCTACAAATGCATGTGCAGAAAGTACTCCCACTAACTTCAGCTTCGTTGTATCATCATATAATATCATGATGATGCTTGGAAATTCGTGAATCTAATTATAATAGACTGAATTCTAGGTTAGCACATGCATTAGGCGGAGGGTTATATTGTTATGGCGTGAACGATTCTGAGACCCACGGAGCCAATTGAGATTAATTATGAGCCTTTCTTTATTAGCCGGCCGGCGACTGACTCTCTACCACGCAGGGCTAGAGGAGATCAGCCCCAAGCTTTCAGAGGAGGCAGCTGATAAAGCTTAAAACCATATCCTGGTGGTCTCCTGAACAAGCAAGCAGATTACAGAAGTGGAAGTTGGCTGTTAGCATATCTTTGCCCGGAACAACACCCTTAATTAAAAAGTAAATG
>NW_011888793.1:8009972-8031581 GCF_000151845.1 Pteropus vampyrus | reverse complement strand
TTGTGATGTGTTCCATTATGCTGTTAAGGGAGCTGTAATTGTTAGCTTAGGTGGAGTGATAAGTAATCTTGGAAACAGATGATGATTGTAAGCCATTCTAAACCTATTACAACAAAGCCATTTGAAGTAAACTCTAGTAATGAGATTAGATTCCTCTCAGACCTGGGTTGAGACCAAAGGCAAAGAAAGGCAATTGAAATTGTACCTATTTTGTAACTGGATGTGTATAAACTATAAATGACAAAAAGAGTTTTCACCATGGTAAAAGAAGTTTTTGTTCTTTTTCTGACATATCTTTTAAAATGATTAAATTACTATTTTTATTTGAAATTTTAGAATTTTTTTTTATTTGGTTAAAGCTTTAATTAAATAAAATTAAATTAAAATGCAAAATCAATTTTTTGTGGTAGCTAATTTGATCTACTGGAGAAGAAAGCACACAGATATATGTGTGTGCATGTGTGTGTCTGTGTGTTTTAATATTCATTTTCTTCTTAGGCATAGAAAGAGCAGATTGTTATAAGGTCCTCATCAAAAGGAAAAGAAATATATTGCCTTATTCATCACATTAAATGTGCTCTATTCACAGAGTCAATAGGTACATCCTCAGCCTCTAAGATTTCATCTGTGCTTTAGGTCCCAAATGACCTCCAAACATCCTCTCTTTTGTCTGCCAACATATCTGAAAAATAAATAGAAATTCTAATTGAGGATATATTATTCCAAATAGCAAAGGATATTGCTTTTGCTTTTTCTTTATGAGGCTTTGAAACTTGGCAATGGTTAGAGTACAAAATAATAAGACAAGTTATTTCTTTGCCTTATGGAGCTTAAAATTTACTATGGGCAATTCTATAAGAATGTATATGAATATACAATGTACAGTTTTAAAAGTAGCATTCATTGAGCACCAGCAATGTACCAGGCACTGTGTTAAACATAAAAAGATTTGATAAAAATTTTACAGAGAAAGAAAATAGAGCTCAGAAATATTGAATAACTTGATCAAAAACAAACAGCTCTAAAAGAGAAATCTGTACTTGACTAAAGTCAGGTAATTCCAAATTTCTATGTTCTTAACTACTAGGCTATTCTGTCTATGAGGCGTTTCAAATAAGCAGCACATTACCAAAGCCCTTAAATGATGTATTATTTGTAACAAGTAGGAGTCAGGAGAAGATTCTTAGAGAAAGTAACATTTCATTTCTACATGGAGGCCAAGAAAAGCTACAGACAATGGAAGGTGTGGTCTTAAACAGAAGTTACTTAATGAATGGTGTACAGATTCCACACACTGGTGGGTTCAGAAAACTCAATGTCCAATTTTAGACAATTTAAGTTAAAAAGTAGTCACAGGCACATCTGTAGAAATGGGTTGGCCAAACCGTGGAAACTTTGAATAATCTGACTAGAGTATTAGACTTTATTATGTGGATAAGAAAAGTGTACTGAATAGATTTAAATTTCAGGTAAAACTGCTTTAGGGAAGGTTAATTTTTAAGCAATATGTAAGCAAGATGGTGCTTGAGAAGGCCTGCATAAAAGACTTAAATCTACTTAAAACCTCTCTGTGTAGACATGTCTCCTTAGTGCCATTCAAATCACACACCAGAGTAGTTTACCCATTCTCCTTAGATCTCTAACAATGTGAGAGGGGAAATAGGAATGTGCTAAGAAATGGAATCTGAAGAGATTTGAAAAACTTGGGCCCAGTGATTTTAGTGACGAGTTTCCCCAGAAAAAGTCAGCAAACCAACATGATTTTTTGAGTTCCACTCTTTTCCCAGAGATGATAACACTCTCATCACTTCAAGAAACATCATGATAGATGGAATCATAAACATCCATGGCACTAGTCAGTGATTTGACTGGTATTCTTTCAAGAGACTCATGGTTTGGGTTGGATAAGCAAAGAGTAGAGAATATTTGTGTCTGTGGAGTCAAGGTCTCTAGAGTTTAAAAACAATAACAACAACAACAACAACAAAAACTTTACCTACTACTACTCCACAGCTTGCTCACCCTCAGTGTCTTTGCTCTTCCTCAAGGACCTTAGCACTCACTGTTCTCTCTGCATGAAATGCTCTTCTCCCCAATGGCTCTCTTTCACTTTACCAGGGAGGGTAATCAATAATTTGTCACTCCCATTGCCTGGTATATTACTTATGTTTTTATTTCTCTATAGACTGTCTTCCCTACAAATATCTAAAAATAAAATATATATGGGGTTTATTCTGTGGAACGCATTATTCTAAGCACTTTATTTAGAGTAACTCATACAACCATATGAGAGATTTGCAATTATTTCCACATTACAAATAAGCTACAAGGAGATTATGTAACTTGCTATAAATTACACACTAAAAATTATAAAGGAGTTGGGATTTGAACTTAGGCAAGTAGCTCTAAAATCTATGCTTTCTATTATTATTCTTTGTTGTCTTTTATAAGTGCTACGAATACAGGAATTTGATATATTTTACTTACTACTAGATTTCGTCTAACTAGAACAGTGCCTGGCACATAAGTGATAGCATTTACGGAATATGTGAAAAAAAACAGAATATTAGTATACACCAGAAAAAATGTAGAACTACTCTTTGTTTAGAAGTTTTCTGTTACATTGGGACATCAAAAGTGAATGGATAAAACCAAGGCTAAGAAGCCAATATAGTTACAAGGGGCAAAGGGCTTCACTAATTACCCTATGAAAGAAAATGGAAATTAATACCAGAATCTTGTAATACATTAAGTCTATATTTACCAATTTCTTATATATACATATTTGATTATTTAATTTTGTATATGGTTAAATCTATTGTGATAGTTTAAGTATTTTTTATTTTTTTAATCACAGAAATAAATATTGAGCCCTAAAAATTTGATCAAGTATTTTAAGCAGTATCCGAGCAAGGAGAAACCATGGATATTTAAGGTCATGTTTATACTGCTCATAAGATACATTTTATTTGCATAGCCTACAAAATGATATTTGTTTCTGATCAACCTTAGACCTCTTAGACTATAGATAGATATTGTATTTTTCAGTTTATGGTAGAAAAAACAATATTTTCACCCAATAATATTTAAATACTTTCAAATAAAATTACATTAAATTTATTATATATGATATTTCCCATATGATATATTTTCTGCATTTAAACAACTCATATCTTAAGGAAAATTATCAAGGAAAATAGGTACATCAAATACTTTAATTTTTTTTTGTTAAATATCATGAGAGCCCTTAGCTAAGACAATGATATTTTTAAGAGAAAAATGTCATGTAGGAGTAAATTTACTGAGCCTTATTTCAATTAAGTAAAATGATACTAACTGGGACTAGTAAGCTCATAGAAAATGACAATTTATTTTCAAATACTTCCAAGTTTATGTCTTAATTGTATATAATTCACTCATTTATTCCACTATATGAGCACTGACCTTGTACCACAAACCAATAAGCAGTAGTAGTGGCATTGGAGAATTTGGATATGAGGAATATGGATTTCACATATAAGAAGTATATCAATAAATAGTATTCAAGAAAAGTTCCTGGAACTTTTATCCAAAGCTAAAAGTTACCAAACTTTTTGTAACAAAGATTTAAGGCACTCTGACAAATAACAATCTCTAGAAAATATGGTCACACATTTTACTTTTGATTAACATAAAATTTCAGATCACTGCATAATTATCAGATACTTCCTTTACAAAGAATGGTTTCTGTGGGAAGTTCTCTTCTGTAGCAGATTTTCTGAGAACCTTAAGTTTTGAAATATACAGGAGATCTTAAAGATAAAGCTTGACTTCTTCAATATAGAGAGGAAATTTTACTGTTTAGATGTTAGGTTTAAGGGAAAAGCATATTATTTAGGGATCTGGGTGATTGATAGAAACATATGTGGAATCATTAAGATTAATATAAGGTAGCAAATGAAATAATGCCATAAAAACTAAGGTAGAGACACCATTTCTGAAAAGATGTTATTAGTTACAAAGCTAATGTATTTAAGTTGTGTGACTATGGCTGGCATTTGGGAATTGGGTTGAAGATAATGAACTGTAGTAGAGGAGGCACTCATTTAAAGAATAACATTTTGCAAACTGCATATTTTAATATGTCTTTCTTCCTTAGCGGAAACAAAAGCTCTTTGAAAATTCAGACTGTGTACCATGTTCAGAGTGCAATACCTAATTTACTAGAACAAAGACAAAATATATTTTCAATAAAAATACTCTTTATTTTTAAACTGTTCTTTTTTTTTTTTTAACTAAATGTTCCTACTATTAAAAATTATGGCACTTTCTGATCTTATTAACTATGCAAATTTATAAGTGAGGTTTAAAAATATGCTGACATAATTCAATAAAGATTTTGCTATCTTTTATTTTGTTTGTCTTAGCAGTAACTTAAGATATATGATAGAAAAAAAATGATATCAAAAATATACAGAAGGGTTAGGAGGCATAGGCTCTTAGGTTTTTCCCCTGGATCTAAACTAAAACTAATTTACTGTTTGACTTTCTGCAAATAATTTCATTTTTGAATCAAAATGTTTTTCATCTTTTAAATGGGTGTATATATATGTGTATGTATATATATCTATATCTATATATATATCTATATATATAGCAGAACATATATATATACATATATATATGTGTATATATATATATATGTATGTATATCTCAAGGGGGCTGTTGTGAAGAAATTAAGTTGGTAAAAAATGTTTACTCTTATTTTATTGCATATTTTCACATATTTCCAAGAATTCTCTGTACTATGTACTTTTTAAAATAAGATCTCTGAAATATCTTTCCATGTTATTCCAGCACACTCTTGGCAATTCCGTTCCCCAAGAATTCTCTGGTGAAGACATTTTCCCATTTCAGTTTGTTTTCCATTTTATTTACACATTAATCTATCTAGGGTAATGATTCATTATACCAAACTTTTGTTTAAAATGTGTCCACAATTCTTTCTTCCACAAAATGAATTGTAAACCATTTATCACAGCAATCAGATTATTCAACATTATCTAGCTGTTCTTTTAGTTAGCGCATCTCATTTTCATTGATGCCAGGGTTTGAAAAGAAACTGGTAGTAAGGACAACCAGACTGGGGTAAGCAAAGAGACTGCTTTCCTATAATGGGGTTCTAACCCATCTAATCCTGTAGCTTCTCTGAAGCCTAATGGTATTAATATGTCTGTGAATTTGCAACAAAGGAAAGACTCCCCTCCCACTCCCTACAGCCCAGTTGATCTATCCATCGGTCCTTCTAAACTATAATTTCTGGCTCAGTTCTTCCATCCAAGCTGTGGTCTCTACTAGAAATTCTCTTTGAATTCTCCTAGTCTCAACAGAGATGAGGGAAGGGATGATGAAATGTTATTTTTCCATGAATCATTTCCAAAACTTCTCATTTGGAATTAATTCTCTCTTCTTTGTATTTCCTTATCACTTTGTATTATAGACTTACTTAGCCTTACATTCTGACTATCCAGTGACTCATGTTTGTCGCTCTCTCATCATGTTAAGAGAAATATAAAGCTAGGTTTTATTCATCCCTTAGTCTCACATAGTACCTGTAATCATGTCCCTTGATGAGATAAACAGTGTATATTTGTTCAATTATTTGGTATTGCAGAACAATTATTTGGTATACACAGAACTACTACGAAGTCTGAGGCCAGCATAAATTTTATATTTTTTTAGGAAACTTTACTTTCTGACATGGCTCTTGTTCTATTATTTATTTTTCATTTATATTTAGATGTTTCACAGTAGTAAGAATCATTGTACTTTTCATTAATTTTTACGGGAAGCTAGAGAGAATTATTGATTTACACATTTACGTCATTTTTAGCTAATGAACATTTCCTTCTATTAAATTTTGAATTTACTTCTGCTGCATGTGCTCTGAACTTTTCTTGAATATTAATTATTCATATATTTTTTATATCTAAAATCCACATTCTTCATATCCAAATTCTCCAATGCCACTGCTGCTGCTTATCAGTTTATGGTACAAGGTCAGTGCTCACATAGTGGAATAAATAAATGAATTATATACAATTAAGACATTTTTAAATATTTGAAGAAAGAGAGTGAATTAAAAGAAATAAAAGTTGTTCCTAAAAATATTTAAACCTGTTTATGATAGCCCACAATTCAGTTTTCTCAGAAGGCAGATCATTAATTTTAAATGATTCACCTGTCAAATTATTTAAAACAATAAAATATGCATATTTCTGAAATACTCAACATTAGCCAAGTGAAAACATTTAATATTTCTAAAACTGTTCAATCTATATGATCACAATTTGGCATAGACATTTATTGGAATGTAGAACAATGTATGCCTCTTAATACTATTAATAAGTTTCACAAATAGGAGACTCATTCTGATCTAAATTATTAAGGTATTAATCACTCTTACCAACTATCAACTATTGTAGCAGCTAATTTGAAATGAATTGGTTTGTCTCTACTTTGACTAGAAGCTAGAAAAGCATGGCATCATAAATATTACCATTATTAAAACTCCTACTGCCAGTAACAGCAGGGAGAATCTAAAGAGGCCAGAAGATGCTAAAGTAACTCACTGTAAGAAAAACTGCTTTTAGATCATGTAGACATGTTGACAGATACTAGGTCAGGATGTGGTTATGGTCCATAGCAAAATCTGGTATACTTATAGTTATTTGTCAGTTTTATATGATATAGACATAATGAATTCTTAAAGATAATTGAAAACAACAAAGGTCATATCAGTTACCAACTGCTGCATACAACACATCACCCCAAAACTTAGTGTTCTAAAATAAGAATGTTTAACTTGCTTGTGATTTTGTGGGTCAGAAATTTGGATTGGACTCAGCTGAGCAGTTCTGCTGGTACCATCTGGCTTGGGTTACTTACAAGGATGTTGTTGGTTAGTCTGTCGGTTGAGGGATGGATCACTGGTCTTGGGCCCCTTAGCTGGGACTGCTTCTCTATATTCCATGAGTCCATCTTCCATTAGGCAGTCAAGGCTTCCTGCCTTGGAGGTTAGGGAACAACAAAGAATTAATCTCAATGCATAAATGATATTGGGCGATTGGCCAAAGCAAGTCACATGTCTAAACCAGACTAAACGGTGGAAAAGACTATACAATGGCACAGACACAGGGAGATGTGATCCACTGGTCATTACTGTAACAACCTACTGCCTATGGTAAGTCAGAAGTGAACTTTGGGCATATCCTAATTCTAATTGTTTTAGATAGCTTTTAATAAATAATTTACATTAACCTCATTACAAATTATTTGTCAGAAGTACAAACTTTTTTAAAAAGCATATATATGCATATTCGTGAAATTCTATTCTGCAGATTTCTTTAGCAAAATAGTTTTTAAATAGATGAGTCATTGAATCACATATTGTAATTTAATCATAATCTATTGACACTGATTGCAGGAGATAGTAAAGATCAGATACATATATTTGCAAGTAACTGTCTCAATATTTAAAAAAAAAATTATCTGAGCTTAGCTGATGACATACGCCACAGGACATGATCTTAAATACTACTGTCTCAATAACTAATGCCCCAACTTTGGTTAACTTTGTTAAAAAAAAAGTTATTTAAGAGAAATAATCTCAATGATAAATTCAAGATTAATGTAAATTATCAAAATGTAAAAATCATTAACTACTTGAAATTTGATTTAAAAGTTACATTTTACCTGAGGTAATATTTTTTAAATTGCAGATAAAATACAGGATATACAATTAAATTTGAATTTCAGATAAATAAAGAATAATTTTTTTAAGTATTAGTCTGTCCCTAACATTACAATATTAACTGTGCATCTTGTATTAATTTCTAAATTAGGCAACTCTTAATTCAAGGCATTAGTTTTAAAAGGTTTTATTCATCATCTTCTAAAGATATGATATGATGAAGAATCATTAGTCAAGTATACTTGATAAAGAAGACCTGGCCATGAGAAAAACAGTTATGGTTTATGTTCCAGAACTCCATTAAATGTTTTGACAGAGGATGAGACCACAGAGGCAGATATGTATGTGAATGAGATTCTTGTTGGATAATATGTTCTTATAGGCAGGGCAGATCTGTTCAAATCACAAATGAGTTTCTCCATAACTGGAGGTAAATCTTCTAGATACTTCATATTTACTGATAACATTTTATCTACCTATAGTTGTAAAAACTATTTAGAAAATTCTCAATACTGTCTCATTTTAAAGTGCAAATTTACTCATATATCTAAGCAACAGAGTGTTTGAAGTTAATAATAATAAACTCATATATCTAAGCAATAGAGTGAAGTTAAAATGGTATAATAAAGTATTTTTTTTTAAGAATATGTAAACTTACTCAAGTAGATGAATGATCAGAGAAGACAAGAAAGGAAATGAAAGAATAGATCTGTTTCATCAATCAGATTGTAAGTAGAGAGCTGGAAGTGTTTAAAACACTGATATCAAAATATCTCTCCTCTCTCTGTCTCTCTCTCTCCACCTCTGCCGCAAATATACATATACTAGAATATATAACATATTAAACACATATCACATATATTATTAAAACATGAGTATAATGCAAAGTAATCTTTTAAGATGATTACCAACAAGGAAATTTTTATGTGTACATATTGATTATTTTTTATAATACAAGAAAGAGTTACATTTAGATAACAAGCTTATATTCACTTGTATAACTGACCTGAAAAACCCTCAAAAAATAAAATATGATACCTTACAGTGTACTATTCCTCAAGCTTATCTCACAGATTCAGAAAAGTCCTTCTTAATGAATTTTCAATTTATCATAGACTCCTTGACTGAAGTAAAAAAAATGTTTTTGAAATGTGTATTAGTCACTTCAGGATACCATGATGAATTACCATAGACTGGGTGGCTTAAACAACAGAGATTTATTTTCTAACAATCTGTAAGCTGGATGTCTAAGATCAGGGTGCACAGTCAGACTTTGGTAAGAGCTTTCTGTCTTGCTCACAGATAGCCACTTTTGCTTGGCCACTTTTGCTGTGTCTTCATATAGTAAAAGTCCTCCCAAAAATCCTATCTCCAAATATTATTACATTGGAGATTATGGCTTCAACCTACAAATTTGAGAGAGACAAATATTCAATCCATAACAAAATACTACTTTTTCTAGAATCCTATTTTATAAAAAAGCATATATTTTCACTTATTCATTCATATTCTTTATCCTCTTAAGCATTCCACATATATAGTACATGGCACAATAAATGCAGGATTTAGTTTGCTAAATTATGTTTTTGCCTTTGAATTTTATTTTTAAAGGAGAAAAAAAATTAAGTGGTGGTAGAATTTATGATAGCTAGAACTGTAGACTTGTCCCTAAAGTGAATAACCTCAATAAATAGAAAGCAATTCTTTCCTTGCAACCTCAAGAAAAACAGTTGAGATACATTAATTCAATTTAGGCCATGTGTCTGAACTTGAACTAATCTCTTTGTCTATGGGAGAATTGTTCAGTGATTGTCAAGGACTAGATCATATGTTTACTCCTGGCACAAAAGGATGAAGTAATTTCCACCTAAAACTAATGGGAGACAACTATCTTATTATTAGAAGAAAGTAATCATTTGAGTAGTTAGAAGAGAAATCTCCCATATACTGGGTACTACCTTGTATTTCTTTATTCATCTTAGATTTCCCAAAACTTATACAATAAATTTAATTCTTTAATAATTTAATTCTTCTTTCTCTCAAAAATTAGCTTGTTATATAATATTTCATGTTATTGGCTTTTTTTGCCTTTTATGTCTATTGTTTTCCTTTTAAAAATATTTATTGTGACAAGTAAGATGCTCAGTGGACAAAATAAAAGTAAAATGTTCAAAATTGTTAGAAAATAGAAGAAAAGATTCCTTTTTATGCCATTTAATTCATGTCAAAAAGCAAAATAAACTGCCTATATAGGTATTCTTAATCTAGAATATACAGAGGGCATTTGTGTATCTGGATGCTTTAAGACTTAAATAGAAAATATTTAGTATCCTGTGAGGTTCACATTATGATTTACAGCTTTTGGGATTGGAAATGTAAATTTCTAACTTTTGTTTCTACCACTGGCATATGGTATCAAGTTAATACAGATATTCTTCCTTTTATATACAAGTCTTAACCTGTAAATGATAGATTTTTAAATTAGTAATCTGAAATCTCCTTTCCAGGGCTAATATTGTGTAATTTCAATTCTAGTTCTACCCAGGAGTGGTGGAATTTAAAATTCTTTGCAAACCTGACACTAGCTAGAATTGAGGTAGTGAAAGATTGAGAAACTATTTTGGATATTCATGATGCACCAAGCACATTCACATGTAATTGTTACTTAAGGGTGACAGTTATAAAGTACTTTTTTTCCCCTACCTTTCTCCTCAATAAAATAAGGTCGAGTCATGGTTTTCAATGCTAAAATAAGTTTAATTAGGAACTTACCACACTATAATAAATAGGAACACTACAATCCTTCCATTCTCTTTATTTCTATACCCTTAACAGAAGCCCAAAATAACGAAACCTATTTTTATAATTGGGCTACCCCATCAGGTAATGGGGTAACTGCAAAGTTAATTTAAAAATATTTAATATGAGGAGGAAGGAGGATAGTGAAGTCCTTCAAAAATATACACAGAGACTCAGTATTACAAGCAGTGCCTCACTTGCCAATCTGCTACTATAAATATCTACATGACCATCCACTCTACCGATGGTCAGTTTGTGACTTTAAGACTACAGATAGCAACCAAACTGAAGATAATAGATATCAAATATTTTTCCTGTTTAATTAAATAATAAGAATGCATAAAAAATATTTTTATTTATAGTGTATGTAAGCCATATAGCTACAGAAAGAAATTCTTAACTGTCAGTGTATGTTTGTATTCTTAAATGATTTAAAATATACTTCAGAGCCTGACTATATTCAAATCTTGATTCTTATACTTGCTAAGTATAATATGGACAATTTATTTAACTTCCTGCTTCAGTTTTCTCATCTATGAAAATAGAGATGATAATAATAGCACCTCCCTATTATGGCTGATATAAAAATTAAATAAGGTAGCTTAAGTAATACTTTCAAATCAATGCCTCAAACTTGGTAAGCATTGCATGTATTACCATTATCACTATTTTTATCAGAGGTAGTGATAGCATCATCATCATCATCATCATTTCCAGTTTAATCACAAGGAATGAAATATGCTGTAATGTTTAGGAGTGTATGTTCTTAATCAGACTACCTTGTTTCCATTTCTGATACCCCTATTTAACATCTATGTGATCCTGGTAAAATTAATGAATCTCTCTAAGCCTCAGCTTCTTCCTGAGGAAAATAGTTTTAATAATTAGCATATATTTCAGTCAAGATCAGCAATATGATTTGCAAGTCCTGATGTGGGAACAAACTATAGATGGCTGACCCTGAAGGATATTGCAACTTTTGTGCTGGTACCTAGGTACATGGGCAAGACACTACCAAACTAAGACAGGACTGCCATCATGCCCCTCCCCTAGACTCTGTGGGGTGTATGAACCCAACTTCAGCCCTCCCAGAGTTGGAGCTCAGGATGAAAGCCAAAAGAGTCAGTCTTGGCTAGGGCTTAGGGACTAGGAAGCTGGATGGGCCTGAGACACCAGCAAGGTGAGGGAATAGGCAGGTGAGAACCCCTCCTAGGAAGACAGGGAGGGTATGGGAAAAGGTCCACACATTAGCCTAAGTTCCAAGGCCCCATCCTATGCTCCATTGTTTCACCCAGCCTTGCTTACAATGTACAAATTCAAAAATAAAGTTAACATACATGAATAAATTAATGTGATATAGTACATTAACAAAATGAATAAAAATGACATAATCATCTCAATAGATGCAGAAAAGCATTTTACAAAATGCAATATCTTTTCATGATAAAAACCTCTCAACAAACTAGGTATAGAAGAAATCTGTCACAATATAATAAAGTCCATATATGAAAAGCCCACAGCTAATATCATAGTCAACAATATTAAACTGAAAGCTCTTAAGTTCAAAACAAGGCAAGGATGTCCACTCTCACCACTTCTATTCAACATAATAATGAAAATCTTAGCCAGAGCTCTATACTAATAAATAGGGTAGATCTCATGTTAAGTGTTTTTATCACATTTTATAAAAAGGTATAGATATGGCATATAAAGTGAAGTCTAATGGCTATAAGTTTTTGTTTGCTTTCATTTTTGTATTTTCTTTTAACTGGAGGGCAGGGAGCATATCATAAAGTGAGATTAGAAGTTTAAAAGATCAGACCATTGATGGCATTATATACCCTGCTAAAGAATTTATACTTATTCCGTATGAAATGATTTGACAGAAGAGATTTTACTCATAGGAATAATTTTGAGTATTAGGAAATAAGTCACTTGATAGTAGTACTGAGAATGTGCTAGAGTGTTGGAAGGGATGTGGGAATAGAGAGCAATTTGAACATAGTTGCAGTAATCCAAGAGAAAAATCTCAGGGGCATAATTTTAAATAGTATGGCAAGAAATGGAGCTAAGGGAGACTTGATAGTTAATTGAGTTGTTGATGTGCATTGATGATTGATTAGAAAAGAAGGGATGATATTTTATAATGATGCTGTATGAGTAACTGTATAAAATGCTGGTGTCATTTACTGCAGCAGGCAATTAAAGAAAATGTTTATGTCTGGGAGGGAGAATGATGAAACTGTTTTTTTTTTTTTTTTTGGTATGTTAATTATGAGATGTCCATGAACATCAATTTGGAGTTGGTAAATTTTAATTGGATATTTGAATCTGGAACCCAGGTGTGAGATTTAGACAAATGGTATAGATTTGAGTGTCATTAGCATATAAGCTACAGTCAGTTATATGATTGCATAGAATGAGAAAGGAAGAGCAACATTGGTCAAACTTTGAGAAATGTCAGTATTTATGGAATAAAAAGTTTTTTTTTATTTCTAAAAGACTTAAGAATATGTAAAAAAATTGTTCAGTAGAAAAGTTTTCATAGAAATCAAGGGAGAAAAGAGCTATACAGTGAAGGGAATTGAGAACTATTGCTGCTGCAGAGGAATCAATCAAACTGCTTTAAATTATCTATTTGTTTTTTATTTGTTTGTTTCTCATATTTTATTTTTTTAATGAATTAATTTATTTTTTATGGTGACATTGGTTAATGAAATCCAATAAGTTTCAGCTGTACATTTTAACAGTAAGGCATATATATATTTGCATGTGTGTTCACCTCTCATAGTTTGATTTCTTTCTATCACCACACATTTGACCCTTTTTTACTCTGTTTACCTCCCCACCTCTTCTCTGGTAACTACTAGTCTATTGTCCATGTCCATGAGTCTCTGTTTGCTTGTCCCGTTCATTTGTTGATTTTCATCTTTTTCTGTCTGGTTTATTTTGCTTATTAGCATGAATATCTCGAGGTCCATCCATGTCACAAATGGTAGTATTTCATTTCTTCTTATGGCTGAGTAATATTCCATTGTATTTGTGTACCACAGCTTCTTTATCCAATCGTCTATAGCAGAACACTTCGGTTACTATTTGTTTTAGCAAAAAATTACTTGTTACTTTCCTAGACTGGGCATTTTCAACATAGGTGGGTGTGGAAATTAGATTGCAGGGAGAGAGAATAAACTACTTTTTGCAAAAGTTTTTGAGGGTATTAAATGAGAGGGTGACAAGGTAATAAAGGACAGAAGAGTATTTTTAAGATGAAAGGAATATGCAAGGTTAGAAAAATTGAGAAGGGATGATTAATCTATTGAATTCCTTGGGGAAAAGAAAGATCAGAAATAAAGCTCAGGTCACTGAAAAAATTAAATAAATAGGATACCACACTTTTTAAACATTGGAGCAAAGGTAGGGGAGTGGGTGAACATACTGATAAACATGTATACATAAGGACTGTAAGTCAGAAAATTAAGCCTGATATATTTGATATAAAAATTAGTTAAATATTTTGTCATAGGGTAGGATCTAAAGGAAACAGACACTGAAGTGGAGTTTTGCACGCAAAACTTGTAACAAAGTTTGCAACATCCATGAGGGAGTGGAGAAAGCAGGATTGTGCAGAAATTGAACTGAAATTAAGTTTTGCCTACAAAGCCTCAGTGGATGCAAGGGGAAACACTGGGCCTCACACGGTCTTTCAGAGCTGAATCAAGGTAGAGGCTGCACTATAGCATCGAGCATCAGAAGAGGGCATAAACTTGGGCAAAACAGTTCCCTTTCAGAGGGAAATTCCTGGAGTGGGACTTGGCTATAAATCATCAGCAAGTGATACCCCTGGCAACTGAGAGAACGTGTCTTGGTTTTGAATGGAGTTCTATTTAGGACATAACACTCACTGCAGGGATTTAAAACAATTATGAAATTTCTGGATCAAGGTCACTATTGACTACCTGAATTTTTTTTTTTTTTTTTTTTTTTTACTAAGCCTCATTAAAATGAAGAGAAGAACATGTTATGAAGAATTGAAAACCGTCTCCATTACTATCAAGGGAAGAAATAGAAAAATCATATTTGAGGACTCAGTCGTAAATATTTGGATCCTGGATGACTCAAAAGGTAATGGGTGGGCCTTTAAAAACTGAATTTAATCTCAGAATAGAAGTCAGCTTTTACTATAATCTGGCCGGAGTTTCAATTTTTTGAAGAATAGGTACAAAGTTATAATATGTCTCAAAGAATCTCTCATATAGACTATATTGCGTGATTTTAAGGAAAAAAAAATATTCTTTCTGATAAATTATATTTGTCCTCTCATAATTTAGGAGAAATAAAATCATTCTCCATAAGAGACAAATACTGAGCTATACTTGAACATCGTAATGTTTATACATACCTGGTGACCCTGAGCTCATGCCACTTAAAGACACAGAAAACCTGAAATGAATATTGTTCTACCGATAGGCAGCTATACTCAGAAACAGCTAAATTTTCAAGCCACAAAAAGAGGATATAATATGGAGTGTCTCAGTAAGCAGAGAAGAAAACTGGAAATAGAGAGTTTTAATTAGAGTGCCATGAGACTTAAATGAGAATTAAATTAGCAGATTGAGTAAAATAAATGAAAGAGGGCAATGAAGTTATTCTTCTAAAATCCAGAAAGATGAAAATTTGAATGTATTTTTTTCAAAAAGCATGATAGAAATAATAATGAAAGAAGCATTCAATTCCAGAAACTAAGAAGAAAAACAACATAAATATCTTCTCTTGAAGAACAAACTAATAAAGATAAAATTTGGAATTAATAAAATAGAATTAAAATAAAAATTACATGACATATTGTCAGATGTAAAATTTTTAACAAAAATACAGACTTATAGGAAATGAGATTATGAAGAAAAAATGTTTAAAAATCTAACTGCTATATCAAAGATGATAAAGTATTTTTAAGAGATCCTTATGTGGAAAAGATTTTAGGCATGAATGAATAACTGAGATGGATTTGCTTCCCACTTTCAGTAAACAAAAAATGTATAAAGTATATGAAAACATTTCCCCTTGGACAACAGGCATCTAAGGATAGTAATCCTTGAGAGAAGGGAAACAAATAAGGTGATCCCTAATGTCCCAGCTCAGTTAACTGGAGAAAATTTCCAAGTTGAAATGCAGAGACAGGATGTGCAAGCAGAGCCTGTTGGTCTCCCTGAGTTGAGGAAACAGTACAGAATTTAGGAAGACCAATGTAGCTAGAATGCAAGAGGCAGAATGCCAGAGAGAAGAAAGTCACAGAGAGAGAGAGAGAGTTCTCAAAATCTGCAGAGAATTTTCCTCATATTTTCATCTGAGTATTGATTGAGTATTCATGAGGAATCTTGTCATGACCAGAGAAACACTATTAGAAAGAAACAGGTAGAACAATTACCAGAGATAACGTAGAGCTGTGGATATTCATGTACAGAACAACCAGAGTGAAAAGTTCTAATACATGGGATATCAAGTAGAGTCTTCAGTAGTGAGGACAAATTAACCATAGATTAAAAGTGATTCAGCAAAGCTTAAAGCAAGCATCAAAAGCATCAATCTGTTTTCAAGTTAACTTAACCGAATCCTAGTAAAAAATCCAAAAACATTTAAGAGAACAAAAAACTCTCAGACCAAATAACATAAAATGTACAATGTCTGATATTCAATCAAAAATTACCCACCTGGTATGTAAAGAAGCATGAAAAAATATGAATGTTAACTAGAAAAAACTCAATAGGAACAGATCCACAAATGATACAGATAATAGAATTCATAGTAGTAATAGTAATAAAATAAGAATAATAAAGATGATAATGAATTACCTCTGAGTGTTAAACATGTATCAACATTCAGCTAAGTGATTATTATCCATCACTCGATGTAATCATTAAAAAAAAAAAAAAACCTTTAGAACACAATTATTTTCCCATTTTAAATGATGTAGAAAACTTGGCCAACAACAAACAAGTACATGACTGAAATGAGACTCTCAAGTTTAGCTGACTGAAATGTCTAACATATGCTCTTAACTACTTACCTGTATTATTTTGTCATTTAAATTTACACAGCTATTCATTATTATTGAGTATGTTCTAAAGTGATTTAAGTGACTAGAAGTAAATAATGGTATTTTACAATGTCTGTCATCACTCTGAGGTAATGTTTAAAGACTACTGATTTAAAACTTTATTTTCACTAAATTCAAATAAGGTACATCAAATATCTATAACTCTAGAGGGCAAGATAATGAGCAACATCTTTTTTATTTAAATATTTTTTAAAGTAGTTAAAGAATACAATTAACAATATAAAATTGTCTGATGTAATTTCACAGCAGATATCACATGTGAATAGGAAGCCATGCTACTAGCCCTTTAAAAGAAGCCCCTGTTTTTTAAACTTGACTTCCCTTCTCCAAAATATGTATTGCTTCTTTTGCTAGATGTACATCTTACAATGGTTTCTCTGGGGATAAAAATGGAATTAGCCTCCCCAATTTCCATCCCAGAGCTAGACTATTGAAATGTCAAGATTATCAACATTAAATTTAAAATTTGGCATTACTAACAATTTGCCCAAAGTCTACAATATATGAACAAACAATGTTTATAAACCTTATGGGTCATTAGGAAAAAGTTGTGAATAGTAATGAAAGCTAAAGTCAAACAATTCTTAAACAGAATGAATTTGGAGACAAAAAAAAAATATATATATATGTATATAAGGATGACAGTAATTAAATCAGTGGTTTCTGAACCATGTGTGTGGTTCAAAAGGAACACAGGCAAAAAAACCATATTATATCATGTATTCATAGAGGTGAAAAGATAAAGCAGATTAGATGATAGAGTTTAGTTGATGTTACAATTTATTCAACTGTTATAATATTTGAATTTTATATTACATTATATATATATATACAAGATGTAATAAAAGCTTTAGGAAGATTATTTTCGTTTAATTTTATTTAAAGTATCAGAAGTACTGGAAATATCTAGTTATGAAAGAATATAGTGTCTGACAAATTCTAAACACCAAGCTTGGTTCACTTCAAAATTATCCAGCACTCCTCTCATTTGTATAATTTAAATGGTTCTATTGAAAAATGAATACACATAATATTTGGATTTCAATTGATGTACAACCTAAAAGATAATAAAATAGAATTATAGGCTAAGTGGAGATCATTATTATTAAAGGATAATATCTCAATATAATTTAGTCCAGCAATATATTTTAACTTCTTAGAAGAAGCTTATGTATTTACTTTCAACTTTTGTTAAAAGTAAACGTTTCCAATAAAAACAAGTGAAATTATTTCCCTCACAGAAATCATCCAAGAATCAATTAAAAAACGATGATGACTTTCTAAGAGAATGGTTCATGCAATATTAATGCTCTTTAATTTTCTTTTCAAAGAAATAACAGTGAATTTACATTATTGTATAGATTATTCCATATTTGGAGATAGTTGATATAAATTCTGAAAATTATTTCTGCTTATAATGTTTGTTTAGGGATTTTTAGTACTGAAATACAGTGTTACCTTTTTTCCCTCAAATGCACATATAACGTTAAGTTTTGACAGCCAGCATAGTTCATTGGCAGGTTCTCTTTCCTGAGCCTCACTGACTGTAGGCAATTAACTCCCAATTGTGTGATATTAAAAAATAAAAATTGGAAAAAAGATAAAGACTTTCAAGGGTAAGAGAGTAAAGTTCAGTAGCAAAGAGAGTGGGTTTGCCCGCAACCACTCCCCACAAAAAAAAATCCACCACATCGACAACCACCATCCAATATCTTTATTTCTTAAACCTTATTGTGTCTTAATGAAAAACTTCTCAGTAAACAGGAATTAACCTAAACATAAGTATTTCTGTGTGAAGCCACGTTCACAATGAAGTTTATAAGCCTAATGGTTTTCCACACAAATTTACCTATCGACCCAAATATAGCATGTTTAATCTCTATCCTTTGATTAAAGGATAAAAGTTCAGTATGCATGAATAATTCAATATATCCCAATACTAAGCTAAACTGATATTTACATTTAAGACTAAGCATTCACATCAAATATATCTCATCACACGGCTTTTGAAGTTTTCAACAATCATTAGGGACTATGAACTTCTTGGGAGTTTACCAGAACCTGGTGTATATTCTGCAAGACAAACTCAACACAAATCAAATTCTGCAGGCTTCTTAAACCATAGTTTAGATTACTACTTATTCCTATTACCTAAAGGTATTTTATTGAGGTCATTTTGAACTAGGCTTTGGACAGTTGAAGGAATTCTTTTGAAGAAGGGGAAGAGAAAAAAAATATTTCAGTTAGGAGCATAGTATAAAAATAGTTCATGATGAAGTATAGGGCATGCACTAAGATCACAGCATAAACCAGATGTGTAAAACCAGCTCTGGCAAGGAAAAATAGGAAATAAGTTTGGATGGCTCTCAAACCGTTACTGTTTCTTTCTGATGCAAAAGTCCTGTTCAGCTCTCCATTTCTACTTTTTTATAAAATATCAATTTATAATTCTTCTCTACTTCTTTCCTTTATCCTTTATGCTAAATAATTTCTGCTCATTGGAGCTTGGCTATGGGCTTAAAATTAGAATGATCATGTGAGGTATATTCAAATTAGTAAAATTTGAGAGTGAAAGAAATAATGTTGATAATTATGTCAAGACATAATTATAAACCAGGTTGTTCCAGGTAAAAAAGTATATACAAACACGTTTTTCATCTTGGGTGTCATAGAATCCTGTGCATCAATTTGACTTCAACCATACTGTCTTCTCTAGTCAAACATAAATGACAGAAATATATCCAGGAGCTTGTTGCCTTCAAAACAGTCTCACATCCAAAACTTTAATCTCCAATATAATGATAACTGACTACCACCTTCTGTTCATCTGGTCTCTCACTCCCAGGCCCCTAATTGCTTAAACACATTAAACCCCCAAATGACTATATCTACTTTCCCTTATTTTAATTCCTTCCTTAAATAGTCATATTTGTTACCTGTTAAGCAATAGCAGGTCATTCAGAACTCCAACAACTTTCTTGCCTAACCCTCTTTCCCCTTAGATGTTCACCTTTAAGATGCAAATCCTCCATTTTGGATCATCTCTACCTCTTGACCTCATTGCTGTAACGTATTTCTGAATAAGTTAGATACATTTTCTTGTGATGAGCTCTGGATTAGTTGAGCCCCCTTTTCTCTCTTTATAATATTTTTGCTTGTATGCACCCTGTCTCATCTATTAGATTTTGAATTCTAAAGCAAGGCTATATATGTGTAGAGTGTATGTATGCATGATATGTGTGTATATATTATATATTCATACTCTAAAAGCTTCTGAAAACATGAATATGTATATATGTATATTTTTCATAAACTTTCATAATTTAGTCCAATGCATGGTGAGTATTTAATAAACAGATTTAAAGAATATTTTAAGTTCATATATTCTTTAAAGCAAGCACTAGATATGCCAAATAAAATTCAATTGAATAAAACATGCATAAACACCAAATACTAACATTTATTAAGTTTTATCAGTCTCTAAACACAGGATATATTACCCAGACAATCAAACACACATTCCCATACTTTACCTTCTGAATTCCAATCTGGAACCTCAAGTTCTCAGAAGGATCCATTCCATCATTTTGAAGCCTCTTTTTCTTTGCCTGACACAGCTAGCCTTTGATTTATTGTTATTATAAACTCAGTGAATAATAAAGATCTAGTGGACTTGTGTGTATGTATGTGGTATGTGTAAAAAAAGGAGAAATAGAGAGCATTGTAATTGCTTATTTCATTGATCAACAAATAATTGTTCTAGTTACTGAGACTATCATTATGAATAAGAATAGTTAATATGACACTTTATTTTATCTTTAAAGCAATTATTTGAGAAAGGCACCACAATTTCCTCTGGTTCAATTCAGTGATTTCTAGGCTTAAATGGGCTGCAAAACTTTTTATGTGTATGAGTGAAGGTGAATATATTTAAAAAATAAACTTTTAATTTCAAAATAATTTTAGGTTCACAGAAAAGTTGTAAAGAGGTTACAGTTTGTTCCTATACAACCCATAGCCAATTAGTCCTATTCTTAAAATCTTATATTTGTATGAAATATTTGTCACAATTAATGAATCAATAGTAAAACGTTATTATTAACTAAGTTCATATTTTATTCAAATTTCTTTGGATTTTACTTAATGCTCTCTCTTTTTGTTCCAAGTTCCCATGTAGAATACTACATCCCACTTAGTTGTCATGTCTACTTAAGCTCTTTGCTATGACTATGTCCCCAACTTTCCTTAGTTGTGATGACCCTGATAATTTTAAAGAGTATAGATCAGATATTTTGTAAAATCTCTCTCTACTGGGATTTGTGACATTTTACCATCAGTGGGCTGAGGTTATGCGGTTTGGGTACACAATAGAGGTAAAGTGACATTTTCATCACACTGTTGTTATCAGATGTTATCAGTATGCCTTACACTATTGATATTATCCTTGATCACCTGGATGATGCAGTGTTTGTCAGATTTCTCCACTATAAAGTTACTCTAATTTCCTCCTTTTCATACTGTATTCATTGGAAAGAAATCACCTAGTATAGGCCACATTTACACTCTAGAGAGCAATACTCAACTCCATAGAGGGGTGGCTACATAAATTATTTGTGTACATTTTTGTGTGTGTGTATATCTCCAATTTATTTATATGTTCAATTATTTTATGTGAGTATGGGCACATGAATATTTATTGTATACTTTGGATTATAATCTAATACTACTTTATTTTGTTGCTCAAATTGTTCCTGTTTCAGTCATTGGAGTATCTTTCAGTTGGATCCTGTGTTCTTTGGACATATTTTGGTTATTTTGGTTTTTTTTTTTTTGGTTTGGTTTGGTTTGGTTTGTTTGTTGCAGCAGTTCCTTCCTTTCTGGAACTGAAAGGTGGTGAAAGCTCATATTCCTTATCCCAGCCCTAAACAATCACTTTCTTAAAAAGCCCCTGTTTCTTTTTCT
>NW_011888793.1:7991947-8006072 GCF_000151845.1 Pteropus vampyrus | reverse complement strand
TTTGAAGATTTTTCTAATCTATTTGTCAGTCATCATCCCTCTGCCCACATTATTTCAGATTGCAGGTCTGATTTTAGTGTTTACCTCACATGTTATAAATCTGTTAGTCATGTTTTACAAATTTTGATTTGCATGGTGAGCATCAGCAGACAAGAGAGAACATTTAAAAAGTACAATAAATTAATTAATATACTCAAGAAAAAGTCAAAAGCTATTAATAAGAAAAATCCTTTTAAACTTAAAAATATCATTGTCAAAAATGTCAAAATAAAAAAAAATTTTGGAAGATAAATTTAAAGATATATATAGGATTAAAAATGGCGAGGAAGATATAGAAAAATAAAAGTCATAGAGAGTAAATACAGAATTTTCAACATCTCATTAATGAGTATACATAAAAAGATAATTTAGAGAAAGATTACTAATGAAATAATAAACATTTTGAGACCATTCATAGAAAAATACTATGGGGATAATAAAAGAAAAATAAATCTAGCATATTTCAAGAGTGAAAAGACAACCCAAATATTCACATTGAAACAGATCTCTAAGGGCTAACAAAATAAATGTAAAAATGTCCCATATGTCTAGAAATACAATTGCAAATTTTCTCAAATACAATTGAGAATAAAGAGATGATTGATTACATCTGGAAAATCAAGAATTGTTCAGAAGGAAGAAAAGTGATCTCCAAAAACTAGCTGTATCTTAAAAATAACCATCTATATACTCAAGCATAAAGAAAGTAAAGGAACAGAGAGATAGTATCCAAGACAGAAATGGAGAGATCGTATCCAAGGTCTAATTCTCAGGCAGGTAATTATGCAGCAGTAATAGAAAGTAAGCTGACCAAATTACAAAGGAAGTCAGAGCCTTAATGTGGTATGTGGCAGGCATATTCCGAGGAAACTGAATTCCCCCATATCAAAATAGAGTATAAAAACAAAAGTAAAAATAAGTAAGGCATAATGCTGTTTTCCTATCCTTAATTATGACTTGAAAGCCTATTTTCAGTGAATCGATCATCTAAAAAGGAAGTTAATAGATAATTCATAAGCAAATTAATTCAGAAATGGAGGAATAGAAAACTTATTTGGAGTTACAGAGATAAACAGAATAAGAAATAATTAGAAAAGTTATTAAAGTGCTTACCTTGGAGAATGGTACAGAGTAGAGTGAAGAATGGAAAAAAGGAAGGTCTCTTTTTCTTTGTACACTTCTAAACTGTGATTTTTTTTTTACCATGTGCACATATCATTTTTATAATTCATTAATCAAAAATATTTATTATTTGCAAAATAGCAATATAAATGTGGAGAATAGCAAAAACAAAACAGACAATATTTTTGTATGTAGACGTGCTTAAAATACCATGTTAAGAAATGTACATGAAGTCAAAAATCTCAGATGTTTCTAACTCCAAAATTAGCACTATTCTTTTAAATATAACCAATAGCGAACCCAGAGCCTCTTGCTTTCACAATTCCACTGTTCTCCACTTACACTATATGCTATGTGAGTGGGAGTTCTTTGCACACAGAATACAAACTCACATGAGGAAGCAAAAATAGTTCTTTATGTAAAAAAGCTTCAGGAATTTCAAAGTCAAAGTTATACACAAGGTTGGCTAATGTTCCTATTCTTCAGAGCCTGAAACCGCAAGGCTAGAAGAATCAGAAGTCCACACACTCCTATGCTGTTCATGTGTTCCTGGGAAGGGACATATTCATTCTTTTTCTTGGTAGGCAGTTCTCAGATAAGAATACTCTTAACTATAAGAAATGAAATTAATAGTGTGATATTCTTGACTTTATTGAGAATAAAGTGTAATGGATTACTTCGAGTTCTATAGAAAATGCTATCAACTTTCTTCTCCACTGTTAATAGGAGAATTGAACCTCTTAATATATAAATTATATTAAATAATAAACATTTATGTTATTTGATAACATCAGGATCTAGAAATCATGCCTGGTTAGCTACATCTTCAGTCACAGGTTGAAGGGAGTCTGAGGGAGGGTTACTTCCTCTGAGAAACTTTGTAAGGTGTGCCACTAATCTTAAGTGGTAAATGGGGGTAAAGTTTAAGTGGGTTTATAGTATTTTTGGATTGCTGTAAAAGTAAAGATCAGTGCATACGTTCTTAATTAGAGTTTGACTAAACAGCGGAGTAGTGGAAGCTATGTCATTATATGCAGTTACTCGCGTCACTTGAGTTTCCTAATTGGTGAAAGATAAAAACCTCCACTTAGGTTTCTTTAAAAAGCCTGAAAATAACCTTTGAAATTCATTTTAAAGCTTAAAATTGTATGTAAAATAGTTCAAAATAGTGTGTTTTAATAGGAAATCCATATCTTCATTTTAAGTGAACATGAGATAAGCTTTAGATACCCTTGATATCCAGCTGATTTTCCATTATCAAGTCAATTGGAAACGCGTTTCTGAATCTCTCTGAGTTAATGTAAATATAATTGCCCAAAATATCACAGTGAATCAGAGTCCAAATTTAATACACCCCTCTAGTAAAGAGTCTAAAAATAAAACTGAAATAAAAGAGTTGTCCCACATTTCTCTCAAATTTTTATTCTGAGAAAAAGTAGAAAATTAAATAAAAATGGATATTTACTTCTTTTTAAAATTTATTTTATTAGAATGTGACTAACAAGAAGATAGACATAGCATCACATTTTATTTTAAAAATTACAAAATTTCATTTCTTTCACTGCATCTGCAGAAAAGAACACGATCTCGAGCATAGTTCTCCTTTTTATGTTCGCCCCATTCCCTTCACATCTGTAACTTTTCTTTCTGGAGTGATCAAAAAAAGATGTAATGATGATTAACGGCACAGGCAAGGAAAATGTGCTCCTGTTATGATTATTTTATGCAGTTCTTGTAAATTGGAGTAACAAATGACATCTTCCTTTAGCTGAATCTGAGATAATCAGACAGCATCTGCCTTCTGTTCTCACTCCATTTGTAGAAAGAAAATGTTAACTTTAAAATCATCCATCTTTTGAAGTGCTAATTCCTTCTATTCCCTCCAAATCTCCTGTTTCAGTGTTCTTTTTTTGAGGTATCTTATCTTGACCACTTGATATTATCAAGTCTAACATCATTTTTTATTTGATGCTTCTGAATGGAAAACTACTTTTTAATGTTTTTATTCTTTAAGAGCCCGAGTCAACTTTCTTTTTGCTTAGTGAAAAAGAAATTGTTTTCAGCTGCAAACCTGATAGTAACTAAACAAACAAACAAACAAACAAACAAAAAACAGCTAAGTGATCTTCTTGTACATCTCTAAAATCATTAATTTCTGTTTCAGTCTAGGAAATCCTTTGCTGCCTTTAAAACAGTTACTGTAAATCATCTTAGATTATTTTCACCATCTGCTTTTTTGAACACACCTAGGAACCCTTGGGTCTCCCTGCCTATTTAGGCCAATCATTCTCATTAAGGTATAGAAGGTGGCAGAGCATGCTCTGTGTGGTAAATCATAAGGCTTGAATCTTTACCTATACTCTGTAGCTGACTTATTACAGGCACATGGTTTTGGTTATTTAAGGGGTATTATTGTTTGTTTTTTTACAAAGCTAAAGAGTTGGATGGGGTGATAGTTGAGGCTCTAACAATCTATACTTCGAAGCTATTTGGGGAAGCCATTATCTGACCTACTTACTCTAAGACCTTTATCATGCGCTGGTTGCATAAGTCAAGCCTCACAACAACATTAATCTTTGAATACAAAGATTTCTGCTCTTCACTGAATAGCTCAAATCATCTAGATGAGAGTTCAATACAACATAGTTTCAGTGTTTCAGAAAATGCGTTTCATCATAAATAGGGTTTGAAATAGATCATATTATATTCAAACATTTTGGTTGTTTTTCCATCCAACTTCTTCACATATATGTCTCCTGTACAACAAATAATTATGGAGAAACTTATAAAAGTGGAATATAATCACAGTTTTCAATTTAGAAAGCTGAGTTAGAAACAGACATAATCGAACTATATATCGGACATATTTCTGTGTAACAAATTACCGCAAACTTGGCTTAAAACAACAAAAATTATGTCACAGCTTCCACTGGCCAGGAATCTGGGTACAGTTTAACTGGGTCCTCTGCTCAGCATCTCACCGGACTAAAAGCAAGGTGTCAGACAGGGATATAGTCTCACTGGAGGGTCAGTGTCCTATTTCAAATTCACTGGTTATTGGCAGAATTCAGTTCCTTAACTATAAATCAGAGATTCTTGCTTTCTTGCTAATTGGCAACAGGGAGCCATCCTCACCTACTAAATGATATCCATTATTCCTTACATATTCCTTTCCAAGGCTAGCAGGAGAATTTCCCATGATTTAAATATCTCCAAGAAAAGGTTCAGTCACTTTTAAGGGTTCACCTTATTAAGTTAGGTCCACCTAGAATAATATCCTTTTTGACTAACTCAAAATCATCTGATTACATCTGGAAAATCCTTTTGCCATATAAGGTAGTATAATTTTAGAAGTGATATCCCATCGTATTCACTGGTCTTGCTTATAGTCAAGAGCAAGGGGACTGTATACATGGGAATCATGGTGGGGGGATCCTAGGGAGCATCTTAGAATTTTGCCTACCACAAAGTACAAGTTGAAATAAATAAATATATGAATAAGGCAGAAGTCAGGTTTACAGAAATTGAAATTATGTATACTATACATTCACTGAGGAAGAAATATGGATGAGAAATGATGAAGCAAATCTCAAAGCATAAATGTTTTTCCAGGTGGTAGAAATGTACCAAAGGAAAAAAGAAGTTATTTCAATAAATAAAAACATACAGTGTAGTGAAATATCAAAATACAGGGACTACTCCTATAGCCTTATTTGGCCAATAAAGCTAGCGAAGTTAATGGGAAAGATTTAGGCCATTCAATGAAAGATCTTAAATCTTGTGTTTGTTTCATTAGGCAATGAGAAGCTATTGAATGTTGAAGAGGGTTGAAGTGTCCTCTATTTTCCCCTTTTAGAAACATACCCTGAAAGGCCCAACTATCTGGCCCACATTCATGAGATCCCTTGCCTTTGGGTTTCCCAATCAGAAGCAGTAGGAAGACATCTGGGAGACAGGAGAGTGAGGTTGGTTATATTTCTAAGTTTTCTTTCTGTGAGGCTGGCTATCTCCTTATGATAGGTACCCTTTCCACACAGACCTTTGTATATCTGGGTTCCAATGATCACCTTTTTTCTCTCTTTCAAATACAATTATGGAAAAAACACTGGAATGTAAACCCCTGGATATGGTATTATCCCTTGTGTTCTTTCTTCACTCATCCAACACCCACTTAAAATTTCTTTATTAAACTCTCTTCAAATTACCTAATTTGAATGTGCTATCTGTTTGCCGATGGAATTTGACTAAAATTGAGACTGATGTCACCAAAATTATTGTGAGAAGATTAATGTGACACTGATGAATAGATGGTATAGAGAGGGAAGAGACTATGTTCATCTAGTTAAGAGTAGCAATGAAGGCATAAAGTAGATGGTGACCCTGATATAAGAAATAACTTAGAGGTAAAATCCATAGTACTTAGCACCTGGTTAAATGTAGAGAATAAAGGAAATGGGTATGAAAGGTAGTTCAAAGACAAAATGGTAACTAAGTGAAATGTCATTCCATTAACAGAAATATCAATGTCAGAAGGAGAAATTAATTTAGTGGCCATTAGGAATAACGAGTTTGTTTCTAAACTAGTATACATAAACTTGATGGACATTCAAGTAGAGAAAACAAGTACAGCAAGTCCGTGAATAACATCATTTTGTTGTATGATTGACGAGAAAAAAAAAAAAAAATCTATTCCTGGCCAGGGCCACTGTTGAAGTTTGCGCATTCTCCCCATGTCTGTGTGGGTTTTCTCCAGGAACTCTAGTTTCCAGCCACATCCCAAAGATGTACACATCAGGTTCACTGGAGTGTCTAAATTGTCCCAGTCTGAGTGGGAGTGGGTGTAAGTGTAAATGCACCCTGTAATAGAAGGGTATCCTGTCTAGGGTTGGGCACCTTGGGCCCTGAGCTGCCAAGATAAGCTGCAGCCACTCATGACATGGAACTGAAATAAGCCAGTTGGAACTGTTGAATATTAGAAGTGCTTGAGTTCTTTATTTAGAAGTTCGGTGATGTTTCTGTGACCAGAAATATGCTGAAAGAATTTAACTCTTGTTTATATCAATTAGCTTATGGTAAAATTGTGTGTTTTTTTCACATCATTTAGCATAAAGTCTCAGTTTCCAAGAATCTATCAATGATGTTAAGTGAGGACTTAATGATAAGTGATTGGAAAGGTGGGTTTGGCACTTGAGAGTAGTTGAATCTAAAATTATAGACTCAAGAATTGTATAAAAGATGTAATAACTGAATTCATAAGAATTATGTTGAAATAAAATCAAAGGGCAAAGAATTTATTTCTAGGGACAAACACTTAAGGCATCTATTCATAGGAAAATTAGAAGAAACATTTTTAGAGAAAGACAGGGAAGAGACTCTTCTTTTTCCCTTCAGAGACAGAGATAGAAAAGTGTTAGAGAAGTAAAAAAGAAAAGTCAAGATATTGCAAGTAAAAAAAATACAGAAGAGCTTTTTAAGAAGCAGGAAGTGGTTGAGTTAGTGTCAATCTCATGCCTGTCTGGCAACAACTCAAACTAATCAACACAATTTTATCTGTAGCCATCACTTATAGTTATTTAGTTATTTATTTTACTATGTGACAATTTCATCCAACTGGCCCAAGGTGTTTGGACCTAGCATAGACAACTCATTCAAAGGTAATAAATTAAGAAGCTGGTTGGTGATCCACGAGTGCACTTGCATGATACAATGAATTTAGCTAAAGAAAGTCTTGTTTTTAAAAAAATTATATTGAGAAACCAAGGCAGACTGAGTAAGTTACTGTACTGAGGTACAGTAACATTCCAATGACTAAAAGGGGCCATGTGCAAGACAAAATTAAGAAGCAGCAGCACTATATAACAAAAGCAAAAACAAGCAGCTAATTGGCAGAGGAACAGACATAGGCAAAAAGAGAAATCACATAAAAAATGCTGGTTATAGATCAATGATTCACTGTTGAATCCAAGAGAACTGCATTGACTCAAGTCCACCTTCCACCACATCTCTTTGATGTTAAAATTTCTGTTCTTAGATTTCTCTTAGTTCTCTAAATATACCTAATATTTAAAAAAAAAAAAACTACCTGTATTTGTGCTAGCCTGGGAGTCTGCCTGCTTGTTGCTAGCAACCAAATGAATCAAAAAAAAAGGAGACTACTAAACTTTCTCTGATATCTATATCTATCTCTCTATCTACATATAATTATAACTATATATATATAACATATACAGCATTTATATATATTATTATATAGTCACTAGAAGTGGAAATCAAGAAACCAATTATCAGAAGGACACAGGTGGTAATAAAAATTGCTGGGACATTGCTTTGGTGCACTAATTTTTTGCCCACTCTAGAATGGCATATTAGCAATTCATAACTGGTAAAATGTTAATAAAGCTCTCCCATACAAATCAAAGATGTTGACAAGTATGGAATGAAATATACCAAAAAATAAGTACTGTAACAATCTAATAGCCCCTAGAAATAAAACTGAACCATCTTCAGCCACTATTTCCCAAGTGTCATGTTTTGTACCATCTGATTGCCACTTTACTCTGTAACCAATAAGGTATGTATAATTGACTAAGAACAGCAACCCATTTGTGAATTAGCAACGTAGTGTCTTTCTAAAAAAAAGATGAAATGGACAGATGATCACTGTCAGGAACTGAAATTAAGGGTCAGAGAGGCTGATCCAATCAATGAGGAGAAACTGAGTTAAAAAGACATGAGGTATAACTAGAACTAGAGAGGACATGATGGGTCTTGTTTACTATAAATTATAAGGTGAGGCTCATCAGTGGCAGAAGAATACAATGTTAAGGGTGCAAAATTTTCAAGTGAGCCAACTAGTTAAGTCAGCTACAGGGAAGAAATATCTTTAGATACCAGAAGTTGTCCTACTTGCTTGTGTGTGGTTTAGGAAGTGTATTGTATAAGATATGAAGATGGCCAATGTCTGCTTCTATAATCCATTTCCTTGTTATTTAAGGGTGATGTTCTGGGCAAAGATATGCTAACAGCCAACTTCCACTTCTGTAATCTGCTTGCTTGTTCAAGAGACCAGGATATGGTCTTAAGCTTTATCAGCCGCCTCCTCTGAAAGCTCAGGGCTGATCTCCTCTAACCCTGCGTGGTAGAGAGTCAGTCGCCGGCCGGCTAATAAAGGCTCATCATTAATCTCAATTGGCTCCGTGGGTCTCAGAATTGTTCGGGCCATAACAACAACAGTAACAAGAAGAAATATACTACGGTTATATTAGACTGTAGTTGTCATTAAGTAATGTCATATTAAAGATAGATAAAATCTTTTCTTTTATTGAGGTCTTTAAAATTACTTTGACAACAGTATAATCTTTAAGCTCTAGTTTCAAAGAGCTTTAGTATCATTGCAAGGCCTCTTTTTGGATATGTTGACAAAATGTCAGATATCTAACCATATTTTTTTCTCGTAACTGAATGAAACAAACAAAAGAAAGGAATTGCTAGTGCAAAACAGTAGAGAGAGTTTGTGGAAGATGAAGAAATTGAAGTGCATGTTGTATTTGGGAAAAAGAAACTCATTAATGACCTCTGAGAGAGCAATTTCAGTAGAGAAGTAGGGAAAAAAGGAGCAATTGTAAAAGATGAAGACTGAGGGCATAAATGGATAATTAGAGCTGAGAGGAAATAGCTTTAGAGTAGTACAAACAAAGATAGCTTTTGAAGACAAGGAAAGAGGTTAGGTCAAAAAATAATAGGGCACAGTTGGATCAAGAAAAGGGTCCTTTTGTTGCATTGCTTTGCCTTGAAGTCTTGGGAAACCGAGAATATTTTTAAGCAGCAGAGTAAGGTCAGCAGAGATTACTAAACTAAGTTCGCACATAAATGAGATATTTTTACTGTTCAAATATTTCCTGACATTATAAAATTAAGTAATATATTTGCATTATCTGTGCCCCAACTTTTCAAAATATTCTATTTAAGGTCCTCCAAAAATGAGAACTACTGAGAAATCACTGGTTAAATTCCTCATTTTGATTAATAAAATCATTGCCTAAATCAAGTGATTGAATTGTAGAAGGTCTGGAGTCCTGATGATTCAACTAAGATTTTGATACTTTTGCTTTTCTATTACTTGTACCCTCAAATGCCTAAATAATGAATCTTTCTATAATTTTTAATTTTATCACAAACAGAACTGTGAAGATATATAGCGATATAAGAGAAAAGTGTCAGAGATGCTTTTGTTAATTTCTGAGACAGATGTCATATTAACAGGGGTTAAAGATTGCAAGATGGGGGGCTGAAAAAATAAAGTGATTAAGAAATATAAATTGGTAGTTATAAAATAGTCCCAGGGACGTAAAGTACAGCATAGGGAATATTGTCAATAATACTGTAATAACTATGCATAGTGCCAGGTGGGTAAAAGTTGATTGTAAATGTCAACTCTAATTGAAAAATAAAAACTAAAAAAAGATTTTGCTTTGAGGTTAGTTACTTGTTTAGTCACATTCAGGCCTAGAAATGGCAATCTCATCAGTGGTGATACTCTTAAGAAATGCCATGAAAATTTCTGTATTACAAATAAATTGATAACAATGTAAAAAAGGGGAATATCAGGCTCTATATTTAATACATATTAAAGTTCACATTAACTACTAACATTTAATTCTGAGATTGAAATATGTTAATTAGGCTATCACAAAGATAGGTTGAAAGTCTTATGCATATAACATCTTGAATGTAATGGCATGAAATGAAAATTTTAAATGAGTGTCTAGATGCAATTGAAATAGTAAGAACTATTTGGTCAACACATAGTTTTAAAAGAAGTATATTAATATTTATGTTTAACTAATACTTCAAAGCTCATTTATTTACCCAATAGCTATTATAAGTCAGGTATTTTACAAAGCTCTGGAAATTCAAAAATGAACATGTTAAAAACTCTGTTTTCAAGATGTTCCTAGATAACTTAAATTATAAAGATCACATCCTACCTTATTATCAGAAACTAACTGGAAATTTAAATTCGAAAGTTCATCAAAGTATCTTTACTTATAAGTACTAAATACATTTACATTACAATGTATATGAAAACAGCTAACACAGAATATGATTTTTCTTTTCTAAAATGGTTTATATATCCATGATCTATCAATAAAAATTATGCCTGAGTGATTTTTCATTTCAAATTGTACTTTTTTAGTTTTTGAGCTTTATTGAGATATAATTGGCATATAACTATGTGTAAGTTTAAGGTGTACAACATGTTAATTTGGTACACTCATATCTTGCAATACAATTCCCACTACAGCTTAGCTAACACTCCTCATCAACATCCCATTTTAAATTTTAAATGGCTTTATCCTTGTGCTCGTATCTTTCATTTTTATTTAGTTATTATAAATATGTATTACTTAATAAATACAACCTTGAATAATTTTCCAAATTCAATTTTTAAAAAATTTAAATGCATGTGTAATCTTTGCTGTGTGGAGAGCAAAGTGTGGAGAGCTTCCAAGTTGGAGAGAGAGAGAGAGAGATGGATAAATAGATAAATATCAAATACAGTATATTTGAGATTCCACCTAAACATTTTACATAAAATTTCTTATGAGTTAATTATTTGGATGAAAAAAGTAAACAGTCCATCAAAAACCATGATTTTCTTATCTTATACAATCTAGTCATTTCAAGGAGGAAAGGAAATTAAAAACAGTCTATACCACTTTAATTCATCTGTACTGAGTTTGCATGTTAGCTTGACTCGGTTCTATATCTGTGTGTTTTGTGTAATGTATGTTATACAGTAAAACTGTAAAGGTACTTATTTTCTAAAAGTGTTCAAGTTCAAAGTGATTGAATCTTAATACCTTACAGCAAAGAATAATAATAAAGGTTAGACTGGCTGATTTAGGCATAGTTCCCCCCCTTTCTCTCTTATTCTACCATTTAAATACTTCTTTCCTTTGCATACATACAATGCCTTTCTAATATACAATTTGTTACATCACAGAGGAAAGCCATCTAAGAAATACATTGGGAATAATATAATAGAAGTTATTATATTATTTATTACAGGAGTATTTGCATTTTAATGAGCTGAGAAATAGCATTATCATGCTAGTCAAACATTTTGCTCCTACATTTAGAAAGAAATGGATTCAAATCCTGACTCCATTAGGCACTATGAGCAACTTAGGTAAACCTTTAAGACTCAAGTTTCCTGTTAAGTGGAGATAATATTCACTACATATCAATGATGAAGTAAAATGAGAAAATACGTGTAAAGTACTTAGCACAGTTTCTGGTAAATAATCTGCTTTATAAATCTGAGTTAAGGATATAGCTAAAATTAATGGAACAGTCTCTATAAAGAGTATAAAATAAGTTATAGAGAGTAAATTGAGATATTTCTATATTTGAATCAACATGTTATACATGCCAGACATTGTGCTCAACTATAGAAATAAAAAAATAATATGGGTTTATTTTACCTATATATGTATTTATTTATGTATGGGTAACATTCCATATCCTCTTGAAAGATAAGGAATGTCTTACCTTTGACAAAATGTCACCTTGGCTCAGCACAGCAACTATGTTTGCAGTCACTTGAATGGCTCCTCTTCACTGTGTAAGTGAGCAAATATTAGTTTGTAACAACTAATATTATGTAGAAAAAAGAAGGGGATTTGGGTTTGAAATAGACATTTTGGAAGTCAAAAAGACCGAATGTTGAATGTTATTAATCTCTGTGTTCTTAATAATCTTAGTATTTTTATGGCAACTCAGATAGTTCTGCCTGAGTAGAAGTACGTATTTTCCCTGTTTAAGTAAAGAGCCAAGAGAAGGTGTGGGAAGGAGTGATGTTGGTACTCTGCAGGGTAGCGCAGAGGCTGTGCAAGGATATGGAAAGGGCAGTCATCACCTCAGCAGAAGAGAAGCTTCCATGGGGCCGTGGATAGAGTTGTCATTGCTGATCCCAAGTGGCAGGGGCCAAAGTTTAATACTGTGGATAAATTTCACTTTGCATTTGTCTCTGTGTGTTTAATATTTGGAAATAGCTTTGATACCTTTTGGACTGAATAAGCCCCAGATACTCTTGGACAAATGTGAAAAAGGAAATACTATGAGAAGGAGCCAGACTTAATGCTATAAGATAGACACTGATAACTTCAGAAACTGATTGTAATAATTAAGATGCATAATTCTAGTTATATTGTAAGCTATTAAACAGAATCAATGAAGGAATATATATACAAATGGACGCATGTACATAATTTAAAGAGGGATATGGTGGAGGAATAGTAACTACACTAATTTATCATACCCATGCGATGAGTAAATGGTCAAATAGTAGCTCTGCCATCCATTTATTCTCTTTACAAGCATGTCAACATGCTAATGCCAGACCTCCTGCTTAGTAAACTAAATGGTCTTTATTTATGAAATGCCTTAAACAGGGTGTAGATGAAAGATATATAAGTGACATAACTATCTGATTATAAAGTTGAGATGTTTCATGACCTAAATAGCGCTTTCCGTTAAGTGAGGTGACCAGAAACCTCACTTAGAAACCTCACATATTACCTGAGCAAAGAGTGTTCCACGCAGAAAGAAAGAGTCTGGAGAGTGATGTTAAGAGTCTCAAACCTTCCCTGTGTCTTGCAATTAATTGTATCTTTAATATTATTAATAAAATTAAATACTAGGTACTTAAAATACATACACAAATAAATTATATACACTAATTCCATAGCTTTTAAGTATAAGACGTGACCCTTTTTGTAGAGTAACTCAGTTTTAAAATAACACTAATCACCAACATTTATGGAGTCTCAAAGATGTGCTATATACTTTGCATAAATTATTTTGTTAACTCTTCAGAAAATATACAAATGATGCCATTTTCACTTTGAGAAAACAGACCATTAAAATATAAAAATATAAAATAAAATTTTAAAGAAATAAGAAAAAATAGAGGCTATTCCTAAAGTCTGCAAACTAATTAAAATGCCAAGCTGGGATGTGAACCTATGAGAAGCAAATTCAAAATACTACTTCTAGTCTAATGAGGGAGGCAATCATGTAAAAACTATAAAAGGAAACAATAAACCCTATAACAGAGGGATGTGAGAGCACAGGCAAAAGAATTTTAATCCACAAAGGAGATTATTTGGACTGGCTTTAAAAAGAAATAGGAGTTAACTAAGATAAATAAAGGTAAAAGATGGCTTGCCAGATTGTGAGAGCCTGCAAAATCAATGTGTATCGATGCATGGGAAATGATCGATAATTATTATGAGGAAGGGGGTTTTCCAAACACCTTTCAAATCATCAAGTGAGTTTCTGCATGTAAGCAAGTCTAGAGCTGAACCTGTGACTGTTATGAGGAATTGAGGGTTTTTTTTGAGTCAGCTGGGAGCCCAGTCTATTGCTTTGGTCCTAGGAGAGAAAGCATACTGTAATAAACAATATGGTAATGAAGGAGGTTATTCTGTGCACTCTATTGAAATTGAGAATCCAGAAGCTTGCTTATTTATTTATTTATTTATTTATTTATTTATTTATTTATTTAATTTTATTTTTAAGTTCTTTTGTTGGAAAATATCTTTTCTTTACAATTATTGTCTACTTTCTGTTTTCAGTCTCCTGTTTTTCTTCTGATATAGTTTGAACTCTGCCCAGGGCACTATTTGTGTGTGTGTATGTCTCCATGCATGCATCTAAGTTGCAAGTGACTTTTATAGAAAAACATAAATCTTCTTTGAGGCAATCATGATTATCTTGAGGAAGCTACAGATTCATTAAAGGACTCAGGAAAAGAAAATTAATGTGAAACATATGACTGAGGACCAGCTTCTCCGTAAAACCTTGAATCTTTGAAACACCTGCTCTGCTTCTCAGGTTTGCTGAATTTCTGGACAATAGTGCAGTTTGCACTGACCTGTCATGCTGATTAAATATGATC
>NW_011888793.1:7985689-7991897 GCF_000151845.1 Pteropus vampyrus | reverse complement strand
TTTTTTTTGAGTCAGCTGGGAGCCCAGTCTATTGCTTTGGTCCTAGGAGAGAAAGCATACTGTAATAAACAATATGGTAATGAAGGAGGTTATTCTGTGCACTCTATTGAAATTGAGAATCCAGAAGCTTGCTTATTTATTTATTTATTTATTTATTTATTTATTTATTTATTTAATTTTATTTTTAAGTTCTTTTGTTGGAAAATATCTTTTCTTTACAATTATTGTCTACTTTCTGTTTTCAGTCTCCTGTTTTTCTTCTGATATAGTTTGAACTCTGCCCAGGGCACTATTTGTGTGTGTGTATGTCTCCATGCATGCATCTAAGTTGCAAGTGACTTTTATAGAAAAACATAAATCTTCTTTGAGGCAATCATGATTATCTTGAGGAAGCTACAGATTCATTAAAGGACTCAGGAAAAGAAAATTAATGTGAAACATATGACTGAGGACCAGCTTCTCCATAAAACCTTGAATCTTTGAAACACCTGCTCTGCTTCTCAGGTTTGCTGAATTTCTGGACAATAGTGCAGTTTGCACTGACCTGTCATGCTGATTAAATATGATCGCTTCTTTACGACTTTTAAAGCCAAATATATTTGCTCACCATGCTTGAAAACATAACTAGAAAAACTATGATTGACAGTTCTCTTAGTAAATATTTCAAAGGACACATATATTTCATTGAATTCTCTATATTTAGGTGGATAATGTTTTGTGTTCAGTGATAAGCAAAGATGCAGGGGAGATTCAGGTAGCTATAAAATCTACAGTCTAGGATTAAGAGTCTTTCTTAGGGCAGCCTCTCTGAATATGTGGGATAAATGCCACTATTGGTATAGAGATGATTTTAAGTATTAAAGAGACAGCTTTAAATTATATTGGATTACATGAGAAAGAAAATAATTCCCTTTTCAATTTGTTTTCAATCCTTCAGATTGCGTCATAAGGAATGTCTCACTTCGGCACAAAAATGTGTTTAATAACCCCTGACTTTTGCTAATCTTTCTTTTTATAAAAGAGAAGTAGGCCTAAGTCTTAGAGCTTCCTCCAAGCATTGCATTTGGCAGGAAATTAACAATATTGTGGCAGTTTCATTATATTTATTTTAAACTACTTATTGGCATGTTGTTTTTGTTTTCTATTTACTGTAGTGTTAAAAAGTTTCTTAAGTTCATTTAACACATTTTGGGTAAATCTATTATAAAAACTAAAAAAACAGAAACTTGCAACTATTCTGATATTTAAAACTTTCCCTCTTAGACTGGCCTTCTCAATAAAACAAAACAAAACAAAACAAAGAACATAAATTAACAAATAAACAAAATGAACATACAAACAAACAATAAACACAACTCATAGATACAGACAACAGAATTGTGGTTATCAGAAGGGAAGGGGGGTAGAAGGAGGACACAGAGGGTCAAAGAGGTCACATGGTGACAGAAGGAGATTAGACTTCAGATGGTGAGCACACAATAGACTATACAGATGCCGTATTATAAAGTTGTATACCTGAAATTTATAAATGTTACTAACCAATGTTACCCCAGTAAATTTAATACAAATTAAAAAACAAAATTAAAAGACTGTCTTCAAAATTAAAATTCATCAGAAGGCTCAGGTTAAGAATACTTCAGACTACCAGATTAAAGAATGACTATGGTTGATGCAGGATGCTGTGGATGGAAAATGGGCCACATACTAAACTTGACAAGCTCAGAGAAGGCCAGTATAGCAGGCTTTATAAACTCAAGAGACTGAAATAAACCACATAGGATGACCTGAACATAAATATTCCTAACTAAAAGTGAGTCATAGTGGGTAGGCACATCTTGGGCCTATAGCTTTCTTGATGAAGGTCAACCTTTACCTGAAGTGAGCCTTTCTATTGTCTTTTTGCTTCTAAGATAACATAGCTTTGAAATGTCAGAGTAATCCCTTTTTTCCAGACCCCTCAAGGCACATCCCATCTCACCAGAGCACAAGTCCACAGAACCCTTCGTTGTTATCTTGTTCCCCACACACCATCTCTATGTGCTGTAAATGTTAATTAACTATCTTGTGCCCACCAACATAAAAGAGGTATGTATCTCTCTGTTTTACTTTTTATCCAATCGCAGAGATTCCTCCACTTTGCTTTCTTCCACCCCCTTAATCTATTTACCAATAGATTTCATATAACTCTCCTTATGTCTCTTCCTTTGATTCTAATGTATGAAATAAGCTGCAAAACTGCCATTCTCTGGATTATTTTTTTAATCTGGTGAGATTTTGCTTCCCAGAAATTAGTAACACTTTTGGCTCAAATATACTCATTAAAATTCTCTACAAGTTTGGACATTTCTTATGTCTACAATGTACAACAAACGTGGGTAAAGAAAGTGACGAACGCTATGTTTCTTATGAACATTGGTGGTGATCAGACCAAAAAATTGACAACACAATCATGTGACTTTTTATTTAAACAGAAAACTAACCAACCATGCTGGATTTTTTTTTTTTTTTTTATTGAACTTACCTTTTACTGGGCTGGTAAAAAATCTCCCTAAAAGGTTATGGAATCATTTCTGATGATTAGATGTTGTAGCTGCTTCTATAAAGTGCCACTTGGCTGTTGTCCTCTAAGGACTAAACTCCCAATCAGACGTGCAGTGTTATTATCTGTAGCATCTTTAATAAAATACAAAGGTAAGCAAACCCTTGCTTACCTCCCTTATCATTTCCATCTTTGTAAATGAGAGTGAGCAAATGTCCAAAGTCACTCCAAAGGATACTAAAAGACTTTAGAGATAATTGCTTATAGAATTATTAAATGAAAAGAAGAATAAAAGGATTCATTTGAAAGGTTTACAGGGAAGGAGAATAAAGGAACGGAAGTCAACAAAAACTGATATCTAAACTTAAAAGTTTTTTTCAAAAAAAGATATGGATACAGGTTATGCTTTTGCTGTATTAAAAATATACTAAGGAATTATACACAATTTCTGAGTGTTTGGCTGAGAAAGTAATTTGCAGAGTGGCTTCAATGACTTTGTGGAATAAAGTGGACTTTGTAATAGATGTAAAACAAGAAAAAATGTAGCAGGAAGGATGACTTGCTTTAAAAGGACTAATAATTGCATAATATTTAATTAAATAAACATTAATAAAAAGATGAAAAATGAGATAATATCGGTTTATACATAATCTTGTTTTGAAGATAATCTGAGGCATATTCTCGCTGCTGTGAGAAAATTCGGCACTCTCACCACATTTAACTTCTTAAGGTAATTATTTTAGATGGAATTGTTAGGTAGTTAGGTAGCCATTTGAGTGATGAGAGAGAAAGCCCAAGCTCTGTAACCATAGGAATGACAACACTGACAACTCATCCCAAAAGGTTGCCCCTAAGATCTCTCAGAAAAACAACAACAACAACAACAACAACAACAACAACAACTCATTTTTTAAATAATAATAGTCCTAAATCCCAGAGTACAAAGAAATAAATGACCAGAGCATAGCAACCAGTTCAGGCCAGTCACTAACGCTTGGCAGTAAGGAGTACTCTGACCTTCTTTTTTTGCCTCAGCCTCATTATGCCATCATTATAATGTCATGGGTATGCCTGGAAGTTCATTAATCTAATTATAACAGACTGAATTCTGGGAAGGTACATATGCAGTAAATACAACACCATAGAATAATTGTCACAAGGTAACACTAATATGTAAACCAAGTAGCTGGCCTGCTCTAACAAAGAATAAACTGAAGTTTGACAGAACCAGGAAAATGCAACAGTAATTTCTTATCAGTGAACATAATATGTTCACCAAGTCAGGCTATCTGCTGAGCTATAAGTATCAATAACTTTAAAATTATTGTTATCTTACTGAATATGTTCTCTGATGAAAATTAAATTGTTAGTAATCAACAGAAAAAGATAGAGAAATTCTTCAAGTATTTGGAAATTAAATAACACACCAATTAACCCATTATTTAAGTAAGAAATCACAAGGGAAATAAAAGATATTTCAAACCAAATGATATTAAAAATACTAAGGTAAATCTGTAGAGTCTGCCTAAAACAGTAATGGGAAATTTACAGCTTTTAATGCTTATAATAGAAAAGTACAAAAGTTTAAAATAAGTGGTTTGTTTTTAACACAAGAAAACAGAATAAAAAGGGGAAATTAGAAACAAAAAATGTAAATATAAGAAAATAATAAAGAGCCAAACTCAGTGAAATAGACCAATAACAGAGAAAATGAATTAACCTAAGTCAGTTCTTTGAAAAGATTAATAAAATTGCTAAAAAGTTGCAATTTAGCAAAAGTTTCCTAAAAATTGCTGTGAAGACTGATCTCCCTCCCCCCCCCCCAAAAAAAAATCCCTTTAATTACAGGAATGAATGGAAAGATATCACCGCAAATCCCAGATATATTAAAAAACACAGGGATATTAAGGAATATTTAAGCAAATCTATGCCAATAAATTCAACTCAATTGACACAAGAATAGAAATTTAAGTTACTTCATATCCATACTTTACATATGGATTTCATTAAAGAATGTATATCAATGACCAAAAATGTATGAAAAGGGGCTCAATATCAGTGTAATGCAAACTAAAATTATGAATCTCTCTAGACTAAGAAAATCAAGATAAAATGTTAATGAGTATGTGGAACAACTTAATTCTCATACATTTTCGGTGGTTGTGTAATATGGCACATCTACTTTGGGAAGTGGTTTAACAGTTTCTGAATAAGTTAAATAACTACCAATTCTACTCCTAGTTATTTACTCAAGGGGACTGAAACATTGGTCCACAAAATACTTGTACAACACTGTTTATAACAACTTTATTCATTATAGCCAGAAACTAGAAACACTATCCATTAAGAGATTAGGTAAACAAATAGCGTTGCAATTTTAGAATATACTCCTTAGTAATAATAAAGAGAGGCCCACTAATTTCACAAAAAAACATGGATGGATTTCTAAAACAGTTGAGAAAAAGAAGTTAGACCCCAAAGATTTCACTCATATGTAATTTAAGACAAAACCAGTCTAAGGCCAAACTCCATTCCTCTACCAAATTCTGTGACTGTGTATTTAGAAAAGTGAGTCCTGGTATAAGTTCTTTCTCCATTCTTTCTTTCACATTTTTTCTGCCCTGCAAAGGAGAGGAAGGTGTTCCAAGAAACAAAAATATTTTCTTTATATTCAGAACACTTGTTACTTGTAGGGATTAGGAATTGACTGGAAGGGGTAAAGAGAATTTTCCAGGAAAGTAGAAATGATCTCTGTCTGACTCGAGTTAAGTTTAAAAACATAGACCTCTGTCAAAATTTCTGAAATTGTATACTTAATATCTCTGCATTTCACTCTATAAAGTTCACGTTATTCAAAAACACATCCAAAGGCAAGCATTAGGGGAAAAGCAGATAATTACAGGGAAGATTCTGCCTTTCCAGTCCTCGAATGCTCAAAATGACCACCTAGAAGATAATAGAATTTCTAGTCCATAGTTTAGTTACTATTAAGAAAAATATACATGTATTTATATTCATGTGTACCATAAATGTATAGCTTTTATACAAACACACATATAATAGTAAAGATCATTCACAAAATGTTTGTTAATATTCACATAGCCTACACTTAAAGATTCCTTTGTGTCACTAAAAATCAACTTTGAATTTGCAAATACATAGCTGCTAAGATTTTTAGAACCAAATGATGTTTTCATGTAAATTTTAAGTACTCTTTAATTTTTCCTTTGCTTTAACCTTTCAAAAACTTTTATATAATTTATTCTTGAAATATGTATGCAGAAAACAAACAAATTAGATTGTTTCATTAAAAAAAGGTAAGCAAAAATTATTTTTGTTCTGTTAAAATTTCATAGTAAATATATAGTATTAAGCATTTTAGCCACATGCTTTCCAACAGTAATATGTAAAATGAAATATAAGGACACAAACATATGCATATATATGTGCGATATTATGTATACATACATATATGTCAATACCTTTGCTGTAGTTAAGACAAAAAATGCTGATTTAAAAAACCTAGCATCTTTATATGACTTTTTCTTATATATTAGGGAAGATATTTAAATAAAAAAACAAATAAACCTTGAAATCACCTTGAAATTAATATGGTGTAGGTATACACAAAATTAATAAGGTTAGTTTCCATGTAATACCATGAAACAC
>NW_011888793.1:7959851-7984144 GCF_000151845.1 Pteropus vampyrus | reverse complement strand
TATCTTTAATAATAAAGATAGTAGACTTTTGAGATGTAGGCATCTCAAAAGTCTACTGAGCAGGACCAAGCAGAGAAGAGAGAGTGTGAAGATAAAGAAGAAAGGATAACCCACTGGATCAAGTACCTAAGACAGGTAAGGGTATGGGATCTAGAGCTCAAGTGGAGGGATGGGGTTTTGCAGGAAACGGGACTCCTTTTCTGTTGTGTCAAGGGGTGAAAAGAAAAGCTGATTGTTAAATAAATTTGGTTGAGGAAAGTTTAGTTCAGATTTTATAATTATTATTGTCTTTGTGGATCGCATAGCTGTTCATCTATTGAAAATGAAGAGCGTGCTTATGGAATCTAAGGCTCCAGAAAAGGGTAACATTTTTGAAATGGCTTCTAAAAAACATGATAAGTTGCTAGTTATGAAAATGAAGAGATTGCTGCTCAACATCAATAATCCAGGTAGTTTCTGCCTATGAATTTATGGCCATACTAGTGTACAATTAGCTTAATCCAAGATTGGGGGTTTCAACATAGAAGTCCAGATGGAAAAAGAATGGACCAAAGAGGAGGCTCCTGACTTGGTAGTCCTTAACCAAATGGACTACGGAACCTCATCTAATTAGATAAAAATAAAGGAATCACATGAAAAGGAGCCTTTGAGAAGTCAAAGAAGACGTTTGGAAGGATTAAAAAAGGAGGCTATAGTCAGAATGGAACACCTTAATTTGTTACTAATTTCCAAAATAAAAGTTGCAATTAAAATATTTCATTTTCAAATTATAGTGCAAAGTATATGTATAGTGCAAAGTATATATAGTGCAAAACCCCATCCCTCCACTTGAGCTCTAGATCCCATACCCTTACCTGTCTTAGGTACTTGATCCAGTGGGTTATCCTTTCTTCTTTATCTTCATACTCTCTCTTCTCTGCTTGGTCCTGCTCAGTAGACTTTTGCGATGCCTACATCTTTTGCATCTTTAAAAATCAGAAAGTGAACAAAGGCACAAAACAAAGAACTCTATTTCAACCTCTAATCTCTTCACCAGTTCCTCCTATCTTTTTCTCCCCTTCAGCACCAAATCTGACCAAACTTCCCAGCATTCATTGTGTTCTTGATTGCTGATAAAACTCATTTGCATTCTTTACCTTGCCTGTAGTCTGAAGCTGATCTCACTAATAAAAATCACCAGTGACGCTGATCTCACTAATAAAAATCCAAGAGAATTTTTCATACTTCACTGTTCTTGATGTCTCTGTGGCTCTTGGGCTTTTTGACTTTTCTCATCTCTTGGAGACACATTTACCACTGAAGTTTATAACACTACCCTCCAACATTTTTAGTCTCCATTTTTTATTCTTTACTGGTGGACTTTCTTCCTCTGCTTTTTCATAAAATGTGAGTATCACTCAGTGGTTTTGTTAGTTAGTTTGTTTGTTTTTCCTCTTCCTTTTCATCTTATTCCTTCTATCTGGATAAAGTCCTGCATTCCAGTGGCTAAAAATACTATCTATGTACTGATGACTTTCAAACTGTTACTCTGAGATGTTTTATTTAACTGTGTTTTTAAGCATCCAGAACTGTACCTCTCTCAAATCATTATCTACTGTTATATTTCCTACCTCAATGAATTGTATAACCACAAAGCCTAGTGATCAAGACAGAAACCTGAAAATGTTCTGTTTATCTTTTTTTCCCTTTCTCTTCCAACAGTCAATGCCTATGTTCTCTAACTCTGGGAGAGCATAAACAGCTGTTTCCTCTTCGTTATACTGCCACCACCTCAGTTCAACACAAAATTATCTTTGTATTTCTAAAATAGTCTCACAAATTGTCTCCCTATCCATCAGCCCTTCTGAATATATAGATTCTCCAAATAAACTAACAGTATACTTCTAAAATAAAAATTAATGTTTCTTAAGTCTCTATTTCATTTAGTATGATTTTAAAGACATTCTAAATTTCTTTCAGTTCTTACATTGTTTCCTTTACTGGGTGCATGCATTTTTTCTTCTCTTTCCTCCATCTTCTTTATTATTTTATTGAGTAATTCTGAACAGCCCTTCATTCAGAGAGTAGACAGGGCTTTCATGCCCAGTTCCTTTCTAATCTCTCAGAACTTTATATGAGCTACTATAACACCCTGCATTTACTATCATTAAACTTATGCTGCCTTATAATTCACTGAATTTTGTGTTATTTACTAAAAACTCAATGAGTACAGAAATATATATATCCTTTGTCTACTTCAGCTGCATATTATCCCCTTAGTGACTGTTAGTGTGTGCCTGGCAGAACTTCATTAATATTTGTGTTTATTTTGGTAAATACTTAAGACAGTAAATGGTTAAAATAGTATAATTAGGTTCTGATTCTTTAGTTTTATTTCTGTAAGGAAAAAAATGAGTTTTGGTACATGATAGTTCACTAGCACCTCGCTGGTAGGTTAACAGAGGGAAGAAATGACATTGAAGCATGTGCTCAGAAGAACAAACTTTGATGTATAGAAGAAGGGTGGCCATAGGAAAAAATAAAACTATTTAAAGAGAAGGGTGTTAGCCATACATTCAAGACCATGACAAAAACACATGCTTTGGAAGATAATATGCTTTTTAGGTGGCCATTTTTTACACCTACTTGGCATTTTATTCTCACATATTGCATACTGTTTATCTCGCACTCTTTCTAAATAATATAACATCTCCCAAATGAGGACATGATGGACAAAACTGGTTAAAAGGTTTGGACACTTAATAGTAACCTTTTGAAATAGGATGATTTTTTAAAAATCTCTATTTTATGGATGAGCAAAGTGAGCTTCAAAGAGGTTGAAGCACCAGCCCAAGGTTACATATTTAGTTGCAACAAAACTTCTGATTCAGGTCCAAGTTTTTATTGCCACCACCCTTGAATGTCTGCTTTTCAAAAGCAAGCGTTATATTACTGCCTTTCATACTCTACAATTAAATTTTATATTGAAGCAGAGACTTTTAAAACCATGTGAATCCATCATATATTCATTTATTCTTAGTGACTCCATCCTAAACATTCATTTTGTTCAGTTAGAATTAAAATGGATAAGTTTTATTATTTTTTCTTTCAAAGCTGACTTAATTAATTCTGAATTATGAAGATAGTTATTAGAATATTTTATGAGTATCTCAAAATATATTAATGAAGAATAAAGAACATATCAGAATGTAAAAGTAAAATTTAAAAGCTGTCTAATCTGAATGCAAAAAACTTGAAGATTCTAAATGCTTAAGATGTACAATAAATATGATATTGCATACTAACAGGAAAAATATCTCTGCTTGATATCAAAATTCCAGTTAAATCAAACATTTAAAATAGAAAAATCAGAAGAAGCCATGAAAATATAAGAGAAAATATAAAGCTATGAGCATATAAAAATATACATGTGTGTATGTTTTCTGGAAGTGGTATATGTTTCTTAGTATGAAGAATTATTTCTGTCCAGAAACCACACATAAAAGCATAAAATACAATTTCTCCTCGGCAAAAACCACTCACTATAAATAAAACTGAAATTAAAGCAAAAACACTGCAGTGGGAGGCAGTGGAGTTAGTAAAACAGCAGCAATAAATGGCTGTGATATTATAAAAAGAACAATCCACTTAAAAATATAAAAGAAGTATAAACTTACAGTTCAGAAAAAACTAAATTTAAGTGGATCTTAGGAAAGAAGATGCCGAATATAACTTATAATTAGGTAAATTTAAATTAAACTTATAAGACTTTTTACATTGAAAAAATGAAAATTGAGATTGTGATAGTGCAGAGAAGCAAATATTTTCCTATTTTTTTAAAAGTGAGAATAAAAACTGTTCGGACTCCTCAAAATAGTATTTAGGCATCATCTAATGAATTTAAAGTGAGCATAATTTTGTAGCAGTATATTCTTTTATAGGAATCTATCCTATAGCCATTGTAAACTTGCACAAAATATTGTATTTTAAAGGACATTCAATATGGCACTCGTAATGATAAATTACTGGAATTAGTGTCAATATAAATGCACTATTAAATAATAAAGCATTAAATAAATTATGACTTTTATATAATAGTAACCATGAAGCTACTTAAAAGAATGAAATCTCTCTTTTGCTTTCCGTACTTGTATAGAAGCGTATCAAAGACACATGATTAAGTGAAAAAAAAAAAAGCACGTATATGTTCTAGAATGACTCTATAAATATGTTCATATATACTGTTATGTGAATGGAATACCTCGGGAAGGATACTGAATTCTGGACAGAAGCATTATTATCCAAGACAAGCAATCCGGCCCCGTCTCAGCTGCCCTTTCGGTGCTTGGAGCCAGCTGCTATGCGTTTCCCAAGAAGAAACCGAGAACCACATGGGACCTGGCGCTTTCCATCGGTTTGGGATTTGCTCTAACCCTCTATCCTGTGTTGGGTCTCGCAGGTGCCCCAAGGATCTGTGAGACTTGCTGTACGTGCTCCTCTCTGGTGACTGGCCCCAGATGCCCAAAGGCAAGATGACAAACAGAACTGCTCTGAGGTCCATAAGACATTTCTTCCCTCAGATCACTTGAGACTGGGTGGCCCAAATGGTGTGGATATGCTAGTTCTGGTGACTTTCCATCAGGACACAGAAGGACTTTGGGCTACAAGCTATTCTCCATCTGCCGACCCTAAGACTTGAGCACTGAGTGGGCTTTCAGAGCATTTCACTTACCTGAATTCCCACTGGGAGCCGGACGCATCCGATAGCTCCCAGGAGGAAGTGTGTCCTTCTAGAAGGTGGTTGGGATTCATTACCTCCTGTATCTCTCGCACTGGCACCAAGAGCAGTAACCTCCTCATCCACAAGCTCCACCTTAATGGTGTCTGCCTATCTGCGTTGAGGCCTGGAGATTATAGCTCCGGAAGGCTAAAAACATGCTTTTCCTGTTCATACCCTCTCCTGCCACCAGTTAATATGGTGATATTTCCTTTCCTGGGTTTGTCTCATGCTGTGTTTGAGGAGGAATGGACACTCCTCATGCTTGTAGAGGCCACTCTCTCTGCTCCATTCACTGGGCCCTCACCATTCACTGGACCCTCTGATGCTCTGTGGAGACAGTAGTAGAGTCAATATGAAAGGACCTATACATAGCCTCTTGAAAAATTAAACAAGATTTAGTATGAAAATATGTTATTTTATATTTATGCTACAAACTTCTGAATAGTAAATTTAGCCTGGCTAGAAAATGAAAGATTGTCCCTTCACATTTTCCTGAATATTCTGGGTAAGACTTGCATCTGTGGTCACCGTCAAAGGAGCACAGTTACAACCATTGATAGAGTAAATGGAAGCCAGTATTCACAGGTGGCATGATGGATGATGCAGAATATGAGTAATGATGAAAGCAGAATTAAATAAATGATAAGAAGGAACTGAAGATGCAAAACATTCTATATACAAACAGGCTCCAAAGAGCCATGCATTGCCACATGAGATTAGTCAAGAATGACCATTTGACAATAGAGAACACCAAGAAATAGTTCCTGGACCTGAACAGGAAGAGATGGTACCTAGAAAGAATCTTCATGTGTACTGACTGAACAATAATCAATACCTAAGATCTTTTTTACTCATTATTCTAAATCTCTATCAATAAATCACTAGTACTTCATGTGGACCTGACAATTCTGAACTATTTAAAAAAATATTTAATAAAAAATATTTCTCTGGGACCCCACACACCTCTTGAGGTAGCCCTTGGGAGGGGAACAGATTGATATTATCAAAATGGCAAACTTACTTTTAACTCTCCATACTTTCTACATTTTGTTTTTTATCTCATGTATATATATTTCTTACTAATAGAAATAAAATAAATACATATTTACATGAATAAACACATTGAAAAAATTTAGTTATGTAATTATATATGTACCTATATATGCAGTTTTGAATAACTATTGACATTGATATTATTCTGAGAAAAATATGTAAATTATCAAGGTTGACTCAAGAAAAAAGAGAATACTTTAACAGACTAGTAAACTAAAGAATTTGGAGTTGTGGAGCAGTGGTAATATATTTCACCACATTTGCATACCCATCTCCAAAATTAAGACTTGATATTTTTATAATTAGTTTTATCAACCTTTAGGTAAATCTATAACCACTTTTATGTTGAAAATATTCCATAGACAAAATTAGCTCACTCATATTTTAAAGCTAGTATGACTTGACTCAAACAAAACAGAAATAAAAAGAAAGAAGATTATGTGTCAACTTACCTGTGAACATATATGCACCTATTATAAACAAATGGTAAATAGAAAATAAATAAATAGCAACAGTACATTTAATAATCATGATGATGATAATAATAATACACCATGACTAAGGAGAGTTTATTCTCATGACGGAAAATGATCCATATTAGCATACTAAAGTGGGGTGGAGGAAAGCATTTCAATAAATGTAAAAATAATTCAATAAGTGGACATTAGTATAGAAAATATGCTGTGCAATGAATTTAGACATAATCTAAAATAGGCAAGTGATAAGAGATTTTTGTTCTTGGTCAATAATGTCAAACATTTGGAATTTGACCACAGACATTTAAAAACAGTAAATTATTTAATGGTAATATTTGTCTTCAGCAATGCATTTAGCCATATGCATATATAAATATGTATTATAAATAAATATGTTATATACACATATATAAATAAAATATATATTATAAAGACATTCATGAGAGACTACAGTGATAAAAATGTATAAATATAAACAGTTCTACATGTGTGATTTTAATTATTATTTTAATACTAGTCTATTCTAGAGTCTTTACATAATTTGCCTAGTCATGACTATAAAATATAAAGCCATTTTTACTTTTTCTCCTAGAGAACTACGTACTCCAATGCAATGATATCACATGTACACACCTACACACCAGCGTGATATTTTAGAGAAGATACAAAAAATTATCTTCTCTTTAGATAATTGCTATAAGTTTGTTGATATAATCTTCATAATGGTATGTATAAAGTATGGTTGTTAAGCATATAAACTTCCATATTATAGAGACATGGTTTCAAATACTGCCTTAAGAATGTTACTAATCCTCTCTAAACTTCATTTTTCTTGTGTATAAAGTGGCCATTATAATATGCTACATAAATGTGATGGAAAGCTGCGGAAGTATAATGCATCTAAATCACTTATATCTAAAAATAGTCAATAAATGCATCGTTTTAAAATTAAAAATTACTTTTTAGCAAAAAAATGTTATTAGAAATTGAGATTTTTAAGGCATCTGTAAAGTAAGAGAATTAAGGAGAGAGCTTTGCTCTGTTTCATTTTAGCATGTGATACTACTACCTTTAGAGAGACCAGGCTTTGGCCCAATGGGATTCCTATCATGTACGCTCTGGTAGTGGGTCACAACTGAGAGAATCGATGAACAAAGAGAAATGCGAATGATACGAGGATAATTAAAATCACAGCTACAGATTAGCCTGTAAGACATTCAGATCTTATTACAAATCTTTGTTTCTTTTCTGATTGAAAGGCTTAATGCTGGAACACATAATTATTAGAACTAAATTAATAGTATTTACTTAAAGAATAAAGTATTAATAATTAAAAAAGACATTTACGTTAAATTTAGAACACATAAAACCTTACAGAGCAAATAAAAAAAACTCAGAGTATAAATATTATATAATTATTTGACTCTTCTTCATTTAGATTTCTTCTTGTGTTTTTGCCAAAAGATGTGATTATTTCATGTAACTCTCAACAGATTAGCAAATAAGGATTCCAAAATTCTGTACCTGCTCACAGGCAAGAGTAACTATTTCTAAATCACCTTTATTAATTTATTGTTTTAAGAGACTTTTTAAAAATGAAGTCATGTTTTGCTTATATCTTTAAGATTTTTCTAAAGAAAATTACCTTCTGCAAAATTCCTTCTCTGTTTCTTCAGCACATATTTTCTAATTTTTAATTTTTCCCTTTAAATTGAAGTATATTTCCCAACAAACTTTAATCAACTCATTTTACCTCTTTGTGGTTAATTTGGCAGGACTTGGCAAACTAATTTTGTAATTACTGTTGCTTAAGAAGGAAAAACATTTTTTAAATTATTTTTAAATAATGTCATTCCATCACATATTAGAAATAGAACAGATAGATTTATTCAGTAGCAATCTACATTTCTAGTAATTTTTTTTCCACTTGACAAAGGAGCATATAGTATTTGAAGCTGTTTCTATAATGATAAAATTTATTAGTAAAAGAAACAAATAAATATGTTATTCAAATAATGTTTGTCAGTTTAAAAATGGATCATAATCAGCATTGAATTATCCTTAGCTATTAAAAAATAATTTCTATTTCATAATGATTTTTTTCTGAATAAAATATTTTTTTAATTTTCGAAATACAATTTATTCTGCAACTCCTTCAATAATCATAGAGGAGAAGAAATCAGTAAAGCAGCTAGTTAATTGTACAAAACAATTCCTTGATGGAAATTTCTTTCTGTCCCAACTAGGGAACATTTGTGCAGCACATTATGAGTATTGATAGTTTTATTTGTGCTGTAATTAACCAATATTTTAATCCTCTTTGATGAGGGATATGAAAGGTAAAGGCTGTACCCTTGTTAATAGAGATCAATGTTCTGGAAAAAGTGAGAATTAGTAGGCACATTCAGTACTGCTTTCCTCATATCCTAAAATATTAAGACAAATAACATGTGAAAATAAAATGCCAAACAATAAAATCATAAACACATAAAAAATAAATAAGAATGATGAAGAAATTACCCAAACTAGAATTTATAGAAACTATCCATGGATATTTCTTTGGAATAAGATAAGTTTAATACTTTATTTATTACAAATTTATCAGCTCAAATATAATAATAGTCAAATATGTTTGACCATCTATAATGGCGTAGGATAAGCAGTGACAAAGATTAAATATATATTTTCATATAGTCTCAGCCTTGGTAATGCTGAGAACGTGCGCAGCAATCCCCTGACTCTAAATTTTGGACTTTAAGACAACAGACCAATTACAATAGATAGAAGCTATATTGTAAAATTTCTATGCTTTCACTAACTTGAAAATGACCTCTCTCTACTAAAATCCAGTTATTTCACCTCACTTCCAATCTCATTTCTACATTGAAATATGTCTCAAATCCCTTCCCTCAAATCTTTCCACTTCTTCCTGTCTGCATACCTAATTTGTAAGTTTAGACCACCATAACTTCTCAGACTTTCATATGAATTTCTGTATTAAACTCTTTAGCTATGTTCTGTAGTCTAATCTAACAATATCCAAGCCATTCTCTACATTGCAGTTAGGATACTCTTTCTGCAGTACAGATGTGATAATGTTAGTACTGCTTAAAACCCTTCGATAGCCACTTCAGTATCCTTCCTTTGGGATAAATTCTAAAGCATCTTAAAATGGTCCAAGGATTTTCTTACAGTTTGACCCCAGGGGATGCATAGAGCAGCTTCCCTGACTTCCCACATTCACCCTTATGCTTCAGTCATACCAAAATGCTCTTAATTTTTCAAACACACAGTGTTTGAGGATCATATATTTTCTTTTTTCTAAGCCATTACACTTACTTTTTCCTCTGTCTTCTCATATCCTCCCCTTGTCCACTCTTTATTTAGCTGGTCATGACTCATTCAGTTCTCATTTTTTTCTAGCCAGCTTGTTCTAACCCTTGAGAGATTTAGAACATTTCTCTTTTATGCTCTTGCCTGATTTCAGTTTTACTCCTTTCCCAGCACTTATTCCGAAGAATTGCATACTAAGATATGAGTTCACTGATGTTAGGGACCCTGTTTGTTTTCATGATTTTTTTGTTTGTTTGTTGCTGTTTTGATGTATTCACAGGACCGAACTCAGAATTTCGAACTCAGTCAAAACTCAATAAATTTTTATTAAATTAATCCGGAGCAATGACAGTCTCCTTAACCATAAAACATGTGCAAGGAAGGAGGGTGACATAGCCATCAATTCACACTGCACTGTTGTCTAAATATGTTTTTCTCTTCAAACTCCTAAAAATATTTCTCTCCTAAATGTGTAGAAATATGTATCTAAATAAACAGCTCTGCCCCTAAATTGGCAGATGTGATAAGGAGAGGCTAGGGTCAACAGGGGATAAAGTGACCCCGTTTCTCTTTTGCCTAGCTCAGATAGTATTCATGGAATTTAAAAGGAATTAGTTTCTACATTCACTAGCCCTCTAATTTTTGTAATATATCTCAGATAAAATAGTGATTTCAAAAATGCAATTTCAGTAAACATTCTTTGATCAAATATTTTTAAGGAAAATGTTTTTAAATTTTATTTTCTTTTATTTTAAGTAGTCTTTCTTTGATGAAAAGGGTTGACAGTTAATGCATATATAATGAGATTTTAATTTTCTTCACAGTAAGACATTTAAAAAAAATTTTTGGTCTATAATCTTAGCTTGATTTTTGAGGCTATTTGAGAATTTATCATTCTTGGTAAACTCCTCAGTCATATTTCCAAAAACAAATCACTCCAGTAAAGGTCTCACCCATGGATAGGCCCTCATTTTCAGGACACACACAAAAAATGTCTACTTCAGGTGAAAACGGAGCCTGTCAAGTGCGAGTGATTCAGTATCCCAATTACCTCCTCTCAAAAACAAATTTATATAAATCACTCCTGGTTTTAATCTCTTTTAATTCCAGGAAAGAGAGACAACTTTGCATGGATCTCGCCTGCTTCCCCATTGCATTTCCTCTAGGATTTTGTTTTGTCAATCAACATGTTTCTTGTCTACACTGCTGGCTTCCTTTTTCTACTGGTCCTTGGCCTGTACTTACACATATCAAACTTATATCTTGTTTTTTCCATCCCCTTCCAAGCTCATTCAGGTTGTTGACAGAATTCAGTTCTTTGCTGCCTGGTGGTCAGGGCCACTCAGCTCCTAGAGGCTGCCCACACTTGTCATTACATCCCTTTATTTTCAAAGCTAGAAATGGAAAACCTCTCTTGTGTTGAGTTACCATACATCATACTTTGCTTGTTTCTTCAGAAAGAGACCATCCTCTTTAAAGCCTTATCTAATTAGGTTAGTTCCACTGAGAATATTCTCCCTATCTTAAAGTCAGCTGAGTTGGGATTCTAATATCTTAATAACATCCGAAAAATCCCTTCACAGTAGCACATTAGTATTCAACTGAGTAACTGGGAGGTGTGTATATACCAATGATGAGGAATCTTGGTGGATACTTAGGATTTTGCCTACTCATTTCGTCTTATACTTTCCCCATTTTGTGCTTACTTACCTATTTGTTTTACATGTTTTATTATATAGTCAATGGTTTATGGCTTGGTATTTTTGAGTTTCTCTTATTGCCTTCTTTTATCAATAGGAATGCTATATTTTCTTCTTAACAAAAATGAGGATAGGCTGCAAAGTGTTTACTTATTCTAGTTCTATTGGAGCTTTTTTTTGTCTAAATTTTGTGTTCATAGGCTGATAGACAACTAGAGGTTTACATGTTTTTACCTTTTATTCTGTATCCAAAATCATTTTGAAATAAAATATACATAATTTATTATTCATTTTTTTAAAATGCTATTTTAAACAAGTGCTCGCATTTAAAATAGGCCTTTATATAATAATATTTTTATAAAACAGTATGCTAATATTGGTAATTGAATGCTTTGAAAGATATATAAGTGAATCTTACAGTTTTAGGAGTTGGGTTTGTAATTATTAAGCTGACATCAGTGTTAACTAAGAACATTTTGAATGACCAATAAACCATTATGTTTACTAAGGAATTAAGACTTGCACATCACTGCAGCCATTTTCATCTCTGACTCTCTAATGTTATAATTAACTGCTCTCAGTCTTAAAGGTGCAGAAATATTAGGGGAACATCAGAAACCAAATAAATGGAAAGTTACATTTTAATGACCTCTGTTTCTAGGGAGGTCTATCTTCTTGATGTAAGATTGGCCTTATCCTGCTGTGAGAGACATAGAAGATCTTTCTTCAGGTTCAATGGTAGTTCGATGGCCTGCTGTGATTTCTCCCTAGTCAATACTTGTCAGCCAGTCTGTTGACTATCATTTGAGATAATAAATCTTGATCTTCACCATACCAGAAGTCAATATCCACTTAAGTTAACAAAATCACAGTGTTTTCTTTTATTGTAAAACAGGAATTGTCTTGACCTGGCTTGACCTAATCAACTAATCTATTTCCTGTGGTGAAACCCATTCTGACATGACTTGATTGGGTGAAAAGAATATTATGGACAGTCACTAAAATGTCAAGATACTGTGACTTACTTCTCAAATACTGTTTCCAATTTAGATGTGGAAATTCTTACAATGAAAGTTATAAACTCAGATTCACCGGCTTTACTATTTATCGTTTGTGTGAAACGAAGTGTTTATTTATTTGCTAGTATTTTAATTTACCTTGAAAAATATAATTACACTTAGACATAACTTGGAATAATCACTTCACCTTTTATTAGCTACTTAGTTGTAAGCATGATAGTTAAAATCTAACCTTTCCAAACAACAATGTTCTTATCTGTAACTTGGTAGTAATAATTACACTGTTACTGTGAAAATTAAATATTATATTAATTTTAAATAAATTTTTGGCAAAAAACTCCATAAAAGGCATATCATAAAAATTGGTATTTGTTTTTTTTTCTTAATGTGCCTTAAATTCCTTATTCACTTACTGTGTATAGATACAGTTGAGACAGTAATATACTCTACCTGACATTCCAGATAGACTAATAATGAGGATCTCATATCAAAGTATTTTACAGTAATTCAGCATCTCTTTAATTCCTAATTCCAAACCAGCCAACTAGTAATTGATCTTTTTTCTTTTAATTTAAATTATCTCATTTTACATATCTTTGTATGTTCTGGCCACATTTACTTTTGTTTCTCTATTGTTGTAATATATTTAAACTTTTATTCTGCTCTAGGGATTCCCTTCCCCCACCATCTACCATTTCAAAAGTCTAGGTTCATACAGAGCAATATTTAAAAAATAAAAAATCTAGGTTTTCATAGGATAACGGTGGCAGCTAATCCCCGTATCTCTCTACTCTCAAAAGACATACATATCAAGCAAAGATGGTAAATTAAACTACTCATAGCTTACATCTATTAATAGTAGGATAATATTCTAAAATAGCAAAGCATACTCCAGAGACCATTCCAGAAACAAGTTAAGTGAAAATTGCATTGAAAAATAGGAAGACTGATTAAGCATAATATTATGAGAGTTGGGATCCATATTAAAACACCTGCAGAAAAAGAGTCCCACCTTTATAGGGAAATATATGGAATATGTATAATATCTAGAGGTTCAGATATCAGCCGCTGGGAAATCAAACGAAAGGGTCTGAAGTATAGGAAAGGCACTATTTCCAGGGATAGAAGTGTCCCTTGGAGGTTTGATGATAAAGGGGGAAAAAATGGAAGCAAATTATAAAGATGAAGAATCTAGAAGGAATAAAATAAAATGACAAAATTCAGAAGACATACTAATTTTTCAAAATGGCATCATTGATTAGAGAAATTGCATTTCAGTACGCCAACAAAAGAGAGCACTCTTGAACTAAGAAATATAGTTAACAATTTTACTAATAATCTTGTTACTGTTAGTTCAGAAATATTGCATATCTCCACTAGTTTTTGATCACTTCTTTACTCTTTGGTGGAACAAGATGTTCCGGGCTAATCTTGTATTCTTCAGGCCCAAGTCCAGGAGTAGGCCATTTCTCCCAGAATGAAAATTATTTCTAAAGAACAACCAAAAGCATAGAAAAACTGAAACAATATATTGCAATCTAAAATTATGTTTCTTTAAACAATTATTTACTGATATGCAAAAATATCTCAAATAAAAAGTTTAAAAACTCAGAAAAGATATGTACAAAAAATCAATGTAGAATAAGAGTCAAATAAATTTGGAAGAAAGAAATATTAAAAAGAACAAAATTAAAACTGAAATAAATATAAAATTATAAATTTCTCAAGAGATTATAGATCAGATTAGAATTATAAAAATAAAAATTTCCAAAAAAGTAAAAATAAAATTAAGAAATAAAAGATGTCAGAAAATTATAGATAAGGCAGAGAAAAAATATCTAATACATATATAATTGGAATACTTGATAAAAATATTTTTAACAATTACTGTTTATCTTAAAATTGTCCCATAATGATCAACTCTCAGACATATACTAGTTATTAGATATTAAATATAAAAATAAAATCTTTTGGTCTTAGACTCAAGGTAAAATAGATTAAATCTAAGGAGAAAAATTTTTTTTATCAATTTATCCTCAGCCTTCTATTCAGTAAGCAAGGCATGAGTGGATGAATATTTCTATGAAACTCAAGAAAAGAGTGGAATACAGAACTTACTAAGCTGTTCTTCAAATATCAAGACCATAGAGAAACAAACAGACAAATATTTTTAAGCATGTATGAATTCAGGAAAAATTATATTCATGAATCCTTCCTGAAGGCAACCAGAAAAAATGTTTCACTAGATGAGGGGGTAAAATTTGGCAAAAGGACTAGGGCCGAGGAATAACTATGTTAAGCAGTTAGGTAATCATGAGCAACAGGAACGAAGGCCCAGCTCTGTAACCATAGAAACTTCCCTTAAGGACCTCCCTGGAATACCCATTTTATAGTTATAACTCACCCCTGCATCCAGAGGAACAAAGGAATGAAGGGCCATTAACTTACAGCTGGCTTAAAACAGCCACAAACACATGTGCAGAGAGTACTACCCTAACCTGCCTATAACCTAAGCCTCATTATACCATCATTATAATATCATACATATTCCCACAAGTTCATCAATCTAATTATAATAGGCTGAATTCTGGGTAAGCACATGCACAGTAGGCAAAGAGTTATATGAAAGCCAACTGTCAATCGAAATGACCTCACATGCCAATCATTTAGGATCACCCTTGAAACTTCCCATCATAGCCCAAATATAAACAGACCTTCCCACTTCTGAGGTGTTACAGCTCTTAGCTGAAACCTGCCCCTGCCTTGGAGCATACTCTCTCTTTTGTCTTTGCACTTTCCAAATTCCACGGGGCTGCAGCCTTCCTTGGTGTGCCCATCTCCTTCTAAAAAAGTACTTTCAATAAATCTTACTGTTTCTAAATCTTGCTGACCGTCAATTCTTTACTGAGTTGGCAGGGAAGAACTGAGGACCCCCAAGTGTTACCTGGGCAATGCTGGATTTCACATTATCCCGTGTGGTAACAAGACAATATAGGAAAGAATTCCCTAGAAAAGGGAAGGAAGAAATGGGACAGATTTTATATACAAGGCCAAATAGCTAAGCGATAATAGAACTCTATAAAAAGTGAATGAAAGTTACCTAAGTGTTTGAGTTGAAAAAGAAGAAAAAATGATTCACTAGAAAAAAAGGCTGGAGAAGGATGCTCTTATTGGAGTAACATGAAGATGAATATCAGGGAGCACAGACTTTGAAATTTTTTGCTTCTGAATATTCAGTCTAAAAACCAATGTGTCATTGGTTTCATAGGTCAGGGAACTGATGTAAAAATCCTCCAATAAACATAAGAGAATCCGTTCTTGATAGTGGATGATGTGAATACCACAACTATTTTAATATTCTGAGTCATGAGAACTCATCAATAGCAGGGTATTTGTCACTTCCAACTATTTATGTATTTAATACTTTAAAGTTTTAAATTGTATTTATGTATTCTCTTATTTGACCTCTATGATAGAGAAGTGAGAGGGTGAGGCAGATAAAGATACCCTTATTTTTCAGGAAGGAAGTAATTGAAATTCATGAATAGGGGGCATTCCATACAGAAAGTGGTAGGGTACTCTCAGGGGTTGTACAATGAAAGGCTTTTTATAGGAAAAGGATGGAGCAAGGGAACTATTAACAGGAGGAAAGAAGATTATTTTTATACTAGGACCTCTTCTGAGGGGAGGGGAAGAGAATGACAAGAGTTTTAAACAGACTCTTGTTGACTCTCACTTCGGCCTTTCATTTTTAAGGTAACAGTATAACTATTTTCAGGTTTGTCAAGATAAAAAAGAATGTTGACATAAAATAAACCACATCTGTTGAGTAATTTACTCAGAATTGAAAAGTTTTCTATAGAACGGAATCAAAGCAAGATGCTGAAGGTAAAGAAATCTGAAACAAGAAAGGAGTGAACAATGTGATCATCAAAGTAATGGAAATTAGAGGGGAGGCAGAGAGATACATATAATGATATCAGTAATCATTTTTTAAATGTGTTTTACACTTTAACACTCCTCTGACCCCTGGAGGTGTGGGGGTGCGATATATAAAACCTTCCTCCCACCTTCTAAGTTCTTCTAGTTGAGCTGATAGTCAAATTAACACGAAAGAGATTAATAGGAGAAAATGTCCAAAATTTATATTAGGCAATTCACATGGAGATGGAAAAGCAAATGTTTGGTAAATAAATGTTTTTGGGCTATCTTTAACAATGAGATACAGAGAGGACTTCGAACAAATGGGCCTTGCTAGGTTCCTCTCTGTCTATTACACACTAGTTTATATTAAACCGTAGTTATCTGTGATGATATCTCCCTTCCTGGAGCAGGTAGTTAGTGTGGAAATCAATTTTCTTTTTTTTTTCGTGAGTCTTTTGTTTCTTAAAACCCTCCTAAAATCCATATCCCAAGGGGTGTATTTTGAGGCGGCAAACTCTGCTTCCCTTCAGAGTAAAGGAAGCCAAGTCAGGAGAAATTCCTGTGTGAAACTGTAAGGTAGCTAGTCAGATTAGAGTGGCAGGGAACAAAGAAATAGAGGCCCAGCCTAGAGACTGCCCAAAGAACATCCTATTGGTAGTTAGAGAATCCCTCCTGCATCCCCAGTGACAAGAGACAGGATGGCCATAATCTATAGCTTGTTTAATCTTGCCTGTGAAGAAAGTACTACCCTAATTTGCCCACAATGTAATGCTCATTATACTGTCATAATACTACGTTTATGCCTGGAAGTTCATGAATCTAATTATAACAGACAATTCTGGGATAGCACATGAGCAGTAGGCAAAGGGTTATATAGCAAGCAGTCAAGTGTCAATCAAAATGACTTCATGAACCAATCACCTAGGAATGTCTTTGGAACCACCACTCATCACAGCCCAAATATAAACAGACCTTTCCATTTCTGAGTTGTTACAGCTCTTCTTGCTGAAAAACCACTCCTCCCTTGAGGCATATTCTGTCTTATCTCTTCACCGCCCAAATTCACAGAGCTGCAGCCTTCCTTAGCGTGGCCCATCTGTGGGCACCAGGCCTGTCTGGCTGTTTTCTAAGGCCTGATTAATCCAAGGCCTGACTGGCCCAAGGTATGGCTGGTCCAAGGTCTGGCTGTGATCCAGGCCCACAGCTAGGAATAGGACCTCAGATTTAGAAAATATGTAAACATACATCAGCTTATTGTATCACACATGTGTGGCTGAATGCCACTTTTGTACTATACTATATGAGGAGCCATGCGGTCTCCTGGAGAACACAGAAAAGGGGAGCAGGAGAAGTGCGCGCAAGTCTGTGCGCCCCGTGCAATAGACTGCGCTCCCCCTAATAGAACTGCGCTTCCCAACAGAAGCGTGCTCTGCACAACAAAGTTGTGCCTACTGTTTCTTCCTTATGTCTGTCTCTTGTGTGTTCCTCCAATTGAGCATTTTGCCATCGAATCTTCCCTTCTCAGTCAGCAATACCCCGACACTTGACAGAGCGGACATGAGCTGCTAGGCCTTGACATCATCTCCTTCTAAAATGTACTTTCCATAAATCTTACTCTTTCTAAATCTTGCTGACCTCTAAATCTTTGCTGGGTGGGTGGGGATGAACCAAGGCACAACACATAACACCATGGTCCTCCCTCTGTGCTGCTGGGGCGACACTAGATTCCACATCATTTCAGCGGTAACAAAACAATACCAATGGAGGATGGCAGGATCAAAGGGTTTCCTAAAGGGGATACTAGGAAGAAAGAAAGAGAGAGAGAGGGAGGGACAGAGGCAAGGAGAGAGAGACAGACAGACAGACATAAGACAGAAAGAAAGAAAACATAAGCTTTCCAGTAAGCGCTGATTTTTCGTTCAGTTAAACATAGTCAGTATGTTTGAAAATTATACCTTAATTAGAAGAAAAACTCTAATTTTTCCTGGTAAATTTTAATACAACATAACATAATTTTGTTTAGCCTTGATAGAATGACCTTCATTAAATTAAAAAACAATGGCAAAGTGAGAATGAAACATCCAATTTACATTTGATTTCTAAACCATGAGATATTTACTTCAAGTTTTTAAAGGATCAGTAATAATTGCTAAAACATTTTGGAAACTGTATGTATGGCCTTTGGATTACATTTGTTAAGACCCCTATTTCTTTTAAGAAGTCAGTCATCTGTACAATAGGGTGCAAGTCTCCAAGTACATTTGGGCATCACATAAAGTTATTATTTTCTATATAAAGACTAAAGAAAATTTTGTCAAAAAAGAAACAATGCAACTGAAATGCTAAAACTCTAAGATATTTTGCATATTCATAGGATACAGATGGTGGAAGCAGTTCTGGGAAATGATATGGATTTCTGTAACAAGTCAATACCATCAAAATAAGGTTATAATATAGAATCTGAGAACTCGTTTGGAGGCCTTGGAAAATGATCTACTTGTACACCCTGACCTTAAAAAGAGCATTTTACTCTTGTATAACCACCAGAATGATGATATCCATCTAGTCAGACAAAACAACTCTAGAAATCAATGGGATTACAAATTGTAGCCAAATCTCCCGCAGTTCACAAGGTAACAAATATAAAAGGGTTTCAGGGATTTGTTAGATGATGTGACAACATAGATAAGGATTCAACTGAAGTTATACATTAGCTGGAGGATTATTAGGTTGTCTCACAAGATATTTCAATCACAACACAGAGAGATTTCACTTTATCAGAGCAACGTGGCAGATATAAATGAAACCAGGCTTGTTGTCCGCCTCCCTAAAGCTAGCAATCAAGTTGGAAAATTACTGAGTGTGAAGAAGACCCAAGATGAGTTACACAGAATGAATATTATGAACTTCAAACCCAGCATTAGATACAAATAAAATAAACGTTAAGTACTGAGTATTATTACTATGAAAGTTGCTTGAATAAGTGAAAACATAGATATTAGAAAAAGGAAGAAATAATGCAAAAAGGAAAAATTACTTATACCAAAGCTTGGAGACAATAAACACATTAAATCAAAAAGAAAAAAAGTTAAGCATGGAGCCCACATAAAGAAATTTAAAAAAATAATAAGTCATTGAGATAGTAAGAAACAAAGCCATTTTAAAGAAGTCAATATTAGTCTGTGAAGTTTAAAATGAATATACTTGACCTGTGGGAGTTTCTTAAACTCAAACACGGGCAGGTCAATAAAGTTTGCCCAATTTACTATGATATAGTTTAGAAGTGTTTTGCAAAGTGGGTTGAATTGGTGAATGGAAGTGCAGGAAAAAGAAATACTGCTTAGAACCACAAGGTTTTGAGAAATCAAGTTCATAGTGGCTGAAGGGAAGGAAACGGTTGTGAAAAGCTTTATAGCATTATTTTACTTATTAATTACATAAATTAATAAATAATTTATATATTAATCATATAAAGTGAATTTTAAAGACTACAATACCTTTATACATTTTTGGAAAAAAATTAAAATACTGCTTTAATTTTTTCTTATTGTTCTGTTGCTCAAACATATGCATCTTTAAGATAGGGATAATCGTAGAGGAGATGTCTCTTTGTAATCTTGTGATAAATTATCTATTATTTATTTTTTATCTTTCATATATTGAACTTTAGAAGTAATCATTCAGTGTATGTATTTTAAAATATTTTCAATTATTTTATTTTGTTAAGTTCTTTTCAACAAATTCAACAGGGCCAAGAGTAGGGATGTCTCTAAATCTCTCCCAATGTAACCACCATATAGTTTCCCAAAGAATTTCTACCAATTTAAACAGTCTCCAGCCTTTTCCACAATCCTGAACTGCCATTTTAATAAAGAAAAGATGAAACTTGAGAATTTAAACGAACGAAACATTTCAATAAATTTAAATTATTATTTGGCATGAGAATCACAAGAGGAAAAAGTTGAATAGAGTCTCAAATTTGGTGTTAAAACCTTTACATTGTTAGATAGTTTCAAAACATTCTTACAGTTGTTCAAAAGAATAGTAATTCTTAAGACAAGGGTCGAAAGCACTGTCACCAGAAAGACTGAGAGAGAAAAGTTGTTACTTGTGCAAACAGTGATTATGTTCTTAATGGATAAAGGTATGTGTGAAGCTTCTATAATTTTCTTGTTTTATCTCTAAAACCATCCTTTGAGTTAGAAGCCATCAATCCTATTTTTATATGTGAAGTTGAAGCTTATGGAATTTAAATATTTTTTGCTAAGATCAGAGTTAATATGTAGCACAGCTAATATTCAGTAGTTTCAAAATTATGTCTCACAATATGATTCCTAGGTATATTTTTCATTATGCTATTATTATGAGAATATTTTCATTACATTATTTATTTATTTATGTGTGGCAATCCTTGGTTGACTTCACAGATTGAAAGGACCTTGTCAGTTTACAATTCCTTATTTTATTTTTTTATTTTTTACGTCTACAGCACCTGGTCTCCCATCCAGGTACTAACCAGGCCCGACCTTGCTTAGCTTCCGAGATCAGACAGGATCAGGCTCATTCAGGGTAGCATGGCCGTAGACTTTCATTACATTTTTAATGTGTTACTGTTTTTGTAGTGAAAACCAATAGTTTGTATTGATTTTATTTCTCTATTTACTCAACTCTCTTATTAATTATAAAAATTTTACAAATGGGTCTTTTGAATATTCTAGGATTTTTGTTTTTGTTTTTTTTTCTATTTTTGGAAAGCACTTGGTCTCACAAAGATATAATTTAGTAGAAGTGTTTTTAAATACGAGTCATACCATTTGGAGAGAGAAAGACAGAGAGGGTGTAGAGGGAAAGTTAAAACCTCAAATTAGTACTGAAGGCGAATTTAAAGCTCTGATTTAAGAGTGTAGCCATGGAAATAACAAGGAAGACAGAGATAAAAAGGCATTAAGAGGGAAAAAAAATGTATATAAATTCACAGGTATTTTGACAAGTTAGCAAGAGGTCATTAATCATGTCTTCAAAAGCTTACATCTAGATTCTCAATGTACAAGACCAAGTTACAATTAAAAGTTAGAATTGGAATCTATACCCAGATCTTCTCTATCACAATAATGTGTCAAAAGTGACATGGCACTATATGATTGAGGAAATGGAAGAGTTAAAGCAACAAAGATAAATGAGATAAAAATGATGAATACTCTTATAATGAAAAAAAAAAAAAGAGGAAAGGGAAAATAGAGACCTAGAAACAACTCATCGTTGTGAAGGAATAGAAATCATTATGTTTAAATTTAAAACTAAGTCTCATTATTATTCCTATGCTATAAATTAGCCATTGTGCTACAAGTTATTCTCAAGATGTTATGTTTACATTGTTATGAAAGCAAGGAACACAATGACATTTAACGTTTGAATCTATTTCAGAGAAACAATGTGATTGAAGAATCCTTAATGCTCAGTAGATGCTTGTGGTGGTAGCCATTATAACAAAATGCTACCTATAATTTTATTTATAGGAAATGAAGTTTAAAATTTTGCTGAGAATATTAGTATGAAACATACCTCTTGTGAGAACAAGTAAAAGTTCTTTCACATACCTAACCGCTTCGTTTCATCCTCATAATATTTATGATATGAATAGATTAGGAAAATTAATTCTGGGGATGTTTAACCATGAATTAAATTATGCTACTTTCAATAGAAGGTTGGGATCTTAAATCTGAACCTTCGATTAGTCTCTAAGTAGCTTGGAAAAAGTTTTACTATTATTTCTATACATAGAAATAGACTATATATTATAATGATTTATCTTTCAATACATAGCATTAGAAGTCTTTTTGTCTTTTGTCCTTTTCTAAAATCTTTTGTTACAAAATTTCAATAATTTCAAGCTGTTTCAATTTGTATTTATCCTTGAACAGAATATTTTTTAAATCTGGATGCAAAATTTAAATGGCATAATCCAATAATATTTTCAGGAATTATTTTCTTATTTAAAAAAATTTACACCATTTCATAGAGTATAGATATGAATTTTTATGTTACAGATTTTTATTTATTTCAAATTAAAATGTTTTAAAAGTAAGTCATATAAGAAAAAATTAATATAAGAAAAAGTTTTTACAATTGTCTAATGTTTTAAATGTGTTTCTTTAAGTTGCTTGTTTTTTGAATAACAATGAAATCATTAAATAGGCAATTCAAGGTGAACATATTCTGTGCAAACGCAGTTTAAGTGTACTCAGATTCTAGAAAATAACTTCCTTACACAAAGAATAAAATACAGATTTTGTTTCTTAGGGATTACCTAAACTGAGTGCCACTTAAAAATCAATTGATTGCTTAAAGGTAACCAGAATTTAATTATAAATACAATTGCCAAGTGTAAAATACAAAAAGTTCAAAGTTGTATTATTTTTCAATAAATGCAAAAATGTATTAGGTCCAAATATTGTTTCATAATAAAAAGCTACCAGGCATTAACTGAGTTTCAAGCTCTCATATATTTAAACAAGGAGGAAAGTTCAAGGCATTTTTAAATTGCTTGTTCAAAGTCCTTTGCCTCTGTAAGCCAGAGGCTTGATGATTCATGTATTACCTTAGCTTTCCATTTATAGAACTCCCAAAGGAAAAGGCTCTCTTTTCATGTAATTGTGGGGGTATTTTTCTGTGGGGGGAACATTAAACAGAAAATTTCAAACTAGATTAAAAAATGGTAGAAGCCACTGTAATTTTATAAAACATTTAAACAATATAACCTATGTGTTGTTATTTTAAGTTTATAAGTTTCTTATTTATCCAAAGTTGAGAGTGGAGATCATCTGTGTAGCACAGATTCAATTTAACCAACATCATATTTTAATATCTCAAATCTCCATTTTTTTATGTTCCTGTGAATTTTACAATTCCAATAGTGACTATTTTGAAAATAATTTAATTATGTTTACATTTTTCCAGACTATCAGCAACAAAAAGTTGCTGCCCTCTAGTAGAACAATCTGCTTCTACATTAAATGACCCAAGATTTTGTAACCATCTTTGTTGACATTAAGATTTTTAAAATTCATACATAATAAAATTTAACTCTGTGTGTGTGTGTGTGTGTGTGTGTGTGTGTGTGTGTGTGTGTGTGTGTAAGCATGCAGTTCTACAAGTTTTAAGACATATAGATTTAGGACACCATTACTATAATTGTAACACAGAAAGCTTCCTTTACCCAAAACAACTTTCTCCCACCTTCATCTCACCCAATCTCTGGCAAACAGTAATCTATTCTCCATCACATATAGTTTTGTCTTTAAAAAATATCATAAAAATTAAATAAAGTATGTAGACTTTTAAGACTGGCTTGCCTCACTCAACATAATGCCCTTGAGATTCATCCCAATTTTTTGTGTGTACCAATAGTTCAGTCATTTTTTGGCTGAGTAGAATTTTATTGTATGGCTGTTTCATCATTTGTTTTTCATTTGAAGGGTGTTTGCTTTGATTCCTGTTTTGGGCAATTATGAATAATCACTATATAAATGTGTATGTGGAATTTTGTCAGATTTAAATTTTCTCTTTCCTATGGGGAATAGCTAAAAGTAAAATTTCTGAGTCAAATTTAAGTTTTACTTTAAAAGAAAAATGACGAACTGTTTCCTAGAGTAGCTATACTATTTTGCATTCCTAGCAGTAATATATGAGAGTTCCAGTTTCTCCACATACTTGTTAGCATTTGGTATTGATTGTATTTCTTCTTTAATCCATTTAAACTATAGATATGTATTAATAGTCCATGGTTTTAATTTGTATTTCTTAATGGCTAATAATGTTGACCATCTTTTCATGTGTTATTGCCATTAATATATCTTTTGTAGTGAAATATCTGTTCAAGTCTTTTGCCCACTTATACATTGGGTCATTTATTTTTTACCGCTGAGTATTGAAGTTCTTTATAAATTCTGAATAAAAATCCTTAGTTGAATATGTGCTTTGCAAGTGTTTCCTACAAGACTGTGGCTTGTCCTTTTATTCTTTTGACTGT
>NW_011888793.1:7953880-7955799 GCF_000151845.1 Pteropus vampyrus | reverse complement strand
TAGTTGAGATTGGTTACAATGCCCAGATAATTCATATTTACATCCAAAATTCTACTAAGCAAAATAGAGTCTAGGGCTGACAAAACATATAAATGCTTTGACTATGTACAAGAAATGAGATAAAATTTTGTGACAACTAATATTGATTATTAAACTGCTTATTAAGAAAAAAATAAGTAAAATAAAAACACGGTACTTTAACACAGAAGTAAGTATTTTCTCTCTTGCTCTCTGTCATCAGTCCGGCTTTAAAAATATTTGAACCTTTGGATAACTACTTTGTAGATATAACTGTTTTACAATGAGATTAAAAGTTTTTGTAAATGAGTTATTCAAATTTTGGTAGCATTTTATTCAAAATTGTGAGAATCTCTATTCAAATTATTCTGCAAATGAAATGACAAAACTTCAACTTTTGAAGACTTTGAATTTCTATTTATTGAAAAAGCGTTCATAAAAAATTTTTGAAATTCATCTCTATAGAAGAGAGAGGAATTAAACAAGTAAAATGATTAGATGTCAAAATTGTTATAGATTTAATTATGAAATTACATTGTATTTTACACAATTTCATTTAGTAAAAAGAATTTTTATACTGTGCTCGTATTTAAAATTTAATAAATTTATATTCCAAATCAGACTGAAATAAATTTGAGAAGGTCTATGATTTCACAGTGACTAAATTTGCCAACATATTTTTGTTTAAAAGAGCTTTATGGATATACAACTGATACAAGAAAATCTGCATATATGTAATGTATACTATTTAATAAGTTTGGCTATATACAAGATGAATTAGTTCTAGAGATCTTTTGCACAGCATAGTGCCTATGGTCAATGATACTGTATAATGCACTTTAAAATTTTTAAGAGGATAGACCTCATTTTAAGTGTTCTTACCAAAAAAAATTTTTTTTTAAATTATAAAGACAGGCAAATTATTTGATGAGTTTGTATTGTAAACATATTTATTGAGGAAAGATAATTTGAATGGAGACCAAAAAAACAAAAAGTAGCAGAAAGAGTAAATATTATCTATAGAAAACTAGAATTTAAAAACATTCATTAATCAGAATTTGCCTTGAGTTTACCAGGTATCTCAGCATCTATAGAAAGATTATTTTCTTAGTTAAAAATGGGTATACAGAAAACAATTAGCTGAAAGTGTTAGCAATTATTTTTTTTAGATTAATGAACCTTAAAACGACAAATAATATTGCAGGCAATTCCAATGAATAATTTAAAATAAAATCATAACTAAAGAATTATTCTTTAAAAATTATCAATAGCATAGATTTAGAAACATAGGAGGCTTAATAACCAAATTGAATATACAATATACATAATTATTTTCAACTTTTACTTTAATATATACTTGTGTTATTTAAAATTTTTAAAAATTATCTGAATAGGATTATTTTTATCAAATCACTTATATAAACAAATTTTAAAAACCGATAAGGTTATGCAGAAGAGAAGCTAGAAAGTACTATTATTGAAAACAAAAAGTCAAAGACATAAAATCTCAAGGTGACAAAATATTGTGAAACATTTTCTCTAATGAAAAGACTATAAATAAAGAACAAAAAGCAGTAATTGAAGTCATCATGGAATAAAGTTTTTCTTGTCTAATTAAGAAAAAGTATAACAATTGAGGGTGCTTATCCACTTACTCTTTTGATATGATTAATTGAAAATAGTCACAGGATCAAGCAAATCATAGTCATGAAACAAAACAAATGTTTACTATGAAATATATTTATGTTGTAGGTAAATATATATCCTCAATGCATGTACTGGCATAGGCCCTTGGATGTCCATGTCCAAAGTCACCTTGTATTAAAGATGGAGAAAATACAATGTCATTGATTTCACCCTTCCATCCCTCACAATGTTCACCTCTACCTAAGTGAATTGTA
>NW_011888793.1:7940837-7953830 GCF_000151845.1 Pteropus vampyrus | reverse complement strand
TTTTTTTATGTTCCTGTGAATTTTACAATTCCAATAGTGACTATTTTGAAAATAATTTAATTATGTTTACATTTTTCCAGACTATCAGCAACAAAAAGTTGCTGCCCTCTAGTAGAACAATCTGCTTCTACATTAAATGACCCAAGATTTTGTAACCATCTTTGTTGACATTAAGATTTTTAAAATTCATACATAATAAAATTTAACTCTGTGTGTGTGTGTGTGTGTGTGTGTGTGTGTGTGTGTGTGTGTGTGTGTAAGCATGCAGTTCTACAAGTTTTAAGACATATAGATTTAGGACACCATTACTATAATTGTAACACAGAAAGCTTCCTTTACCCAAAACAACTTTCTCCCACCTTCATCTCACCCAATCTCTGGCAAACAGTAATCTATTCTCCATCACATATAGTTTTGTCTTTAAAAAATATCATAAAAATTAAATAAAGTATGTAGACTTTTAAGACTGGCTTGCCTCACTCAACATAATGCCCTTGAGATTCATCCCAATTTTTTGTGTGTACCAATAGTTCAGTCATTTTTTGGCTGAGTAGAATTTTATTGTATGGCTGTTTCATCATTTGTTTTTCATTTGAAGGGTGTTTGCTTTGATTCCTGTTTTGGGCAATTATGAATAATCACTATATAAATGTGTATGTGGAATTTTGTCAGATTTAAATTTTCTCTTTCCTATGGGGAATAGCTAAAAGTAAAATTTCTGAGTCAAATTTAAGTTTTACTTTAAAAGAAAAATGACGAACTGTTTCCTAGAGTAGCTATACTATTTTGCATTCCTAGCAGTAATATATGAGAGTTCCAGTTTCTCCACATACTTGTTAGCATTTGGTATTGATTGTATTTCTTCTTTAATCCATTTAAACTATAGATATGTATTAATAGTCCATGGTTTTAATTTGTATTTCTTAATGGCTAATAATGTTGACCATCTTTTCATGTGTTATTGCCATTAATATATCTTTTGTAGTGAAATATCTGTTCAAGTCTTTTGCCCACTTATACATTGGGTCATTTATTTTTTACCGCTGAGTATTGAAGTTCTTTATAAATTCTGAATAAAAATCCTTAGTTGAATATGTGCTTTGCAAGTGTTTCCTACAAGACTGTGGCTTGTCCTTTTATTCTTTTGACTGTTTTATGTAGAGCAAACATTTTTAATTTTGATAAAGTCCAATTCATCGTTTGCTTTTATATGTATCATTTTTTTATCAGTGTGCTTTTGGTGTCATGTCTAATAACTCTCTGCCTAAATCTAAGTCACAAGTATTTTTATATATATTTTTCCAAAATATTTATAGTTACATATTACATGTTTTGACTTATGAGTCGTTTTAAAATCATTTTTCTATAAGGTATGAATTTTAGATGAAGATTCATATTTTTTGAAGTGGATGTTCTTTTATAAAGACAACTCTTTTCCATTTAATTACTTTGTATTGTCAAAACTCAATTCACCATATTTGTATAGGTCTATTTCTGCATTTGATCTTAGACAAAAGGCTGAGAAGAGATGTATAGGTCTATTTTTGGACTTTCTCTTCTAATCCGTCATCAATCTATACGTCTATTTTTTCATTAACAGATCACTTAAAATCAGATGTTGATTTTAAAAACGTTTTTCTCAAAATTGTATTGGCTACTCTAATTTCTTTGCCCCTTCATATAACTTAAAATGCCTGTATCTATGAAAATTTCTGCTTGGATTTTGATTGAGATTGTGTTAAATCTGTTGGTCAATTTAGACAGAATTGGGATCTTTAGCATCTGAGTCTGATAATCCAAGAACACTATAAGTTGATAGATTTTTGACCAACTTTGTATTTTACTAAATTTGCACACAAATAGTAACTATTAAACATTCAATTAATATTGTTATGTATCATATTACAATTTGATAGCAAATTTCAGTGACTCAAAATTACACGTATTCATAATAGTAATAAAAAGCGTAGCCTACATCCTACAAATAACTGAATATACTTAATGGTTGCTTAGTTTGTACTATAAAAAAAAAATGATCAAAGCACTTAAAAGTAAAAATTAGTTTAAAAATAGTTGAAAAGAAGAAAATAAGAGAAAAAAGGAGCAGAGTCATCCTGAGCACAGTTAAACAGGGACCCCTGTATGTGTGTTAGAAAACTTTAATGTACTAAGATCAAAGAAATTTTAATTAAAATTCTTCCTCTTAAAGATGACCTGCAGACCAGATAAATTAAATGACTTGTCGAAAGTCAGTAACAATTCATTGTAAGAGCTAGAACAAACTTTCAATTTTCACTACTGTCTTATCCTCATTAAACTTTATGCAAACTACTGTATTATACATGTTGTATGGAAATCAAAACTACATATCTAAGAAATATTCTAAACCTCACAACATAGTGGATATTGTCAAAGTTCATCAAAAAAGATAGCATATTTATTTTAAGATGACTTTAACAATGTTTGGTGACAACAGAAACATAGTTCTAAAAGTATTAGCTTAATTAGCTGTGCAAAGAATGGTCACTGTGTTGAATGTATTTGGTCTTTATGAAGATAAATGAGACATCTAATTTTTCTCGACTGCAATGGGCTAAGGCAAATTTAAATTTGCCTTATAAGAACCATCAGAACTTTTCTATTTCAGAAAAAGTGACTTTGTTTTTAATTAAATAGAGTAGTTTTAATCTGCAGTTTGTTCATTGTCATATATTTTCTTATTTAAAGTCACCTCTTAATTTTGAGAAGGACATAGAAACTTAAAAGACAAAAATTAAAGAGCTAAAGAGCAGGAATTATTCCAAACCTTAGTTTATATTTCTAAACACTTTCCACATTTAGTGGAGGATTGGCTAAAATCCATTTGCTGTTGAATCATAGCAATTTTGGAATACAAATTACATATTAAAGAGTCAAAATGAGTTCTGAAGAGGAAGTTCTAAATACCAAAGATTATACAATGACTTTGTCTATATCAAATTGCCAAACACCGTGCTGGAAATCTTCCACTTGTCTTCCCAAATGCATACTCTATCTTTCCCTACCTTGGTCTGTTTTCTGAGAACCTGAGCCATGTAGCTTGTATGACAGAAATACCTTGTCCCTTCTCTGTCCCTTTGGATCCAGCCAAAACAGAGTACCAGAAGGTTGGAGGGAAAGAGAGTGAGGTTAGGACATTTATTTCTCTGGCTCACTTCTTGAGAGGTTGCTTCAGGCTGGCTATACCTTTCCATGGGAATTCTCACCTCCTGTAATATTCTCCTCACAGATGTCTCTCTCCACACAATCCTCTGTCTCCTGGATGTAGTAATCGTTCCCTCTCCTCACACCTTTAGGTATAGAAATGGTACCAGAATATTACTAACTTGGAAATTTCATTATTACTTAGAGTTATCTTATACCTAAGATTTGCAAACGTTTTTTACTTAAAATTTCGAAATAATTACTTTTGTCTTATGGATTTCTTCCTTACACCTTACCTGAAATTTTTCTCCATTAAAAAAACAAAACAAAACAACTTTTAACCCTCTTGGAAAGCTCAATTGCATTTTTCTTTGTATCCAAGTTCTCAACAGACTAACACAGAGTTGTAGATACTCAACAAATGTTTGATAAATAGTGAATACCAAAGATATAACTTATACCATTTTTCAGAATGTTATCATAGTAATGATTATATTTCATTACGTTTGTTCTTTTTTTTAATATGCCTGACTTCTCAAGCAAGCGGTGACCACCTTGAGTCCAGGATAGAGTTGATAGATAGAATATAGGACACCCAGTTAAATTTGAATTTTAGATAAACGACAATTTTTTTTTTTATAATAAATATATTCCAAATCCTAAAATGAGTATTTGTTGTTCATCTGAAATTCAATTTTAAGGGCAGTCATGTATTTTTATTTTCTAAATATTATGACTTTATGACTGGAGCATATCACTTTATTTTTTCTGTGTTGAAATAGTAATCATCAAACACTTAATCAGTGTTAGTAAAACATATGATGTGAGGGAAAGAAAATGTATAACATATTCAAGGGAGAACTCAGGGGCTTATATGGTAGAAGCATAATATGTCAGGGAAGCCCAAAAGTGAAAAAGAGTTTAGAGGTTCTTAAAATTCATATCTGCCTATTTTAAATGCTGTAGAATATTGATCCTGAGTATCAATAAGCAATAAATATTAAATATTTTTCTTAGATTATTACATTTGTGTATCATCTCAATATTATTCATATTATTTAATATAAATTATACTGAGAAGAGTGAGTTGTTTCAGATTTTTACTTTTGGATATATTTTCCATACACTATAGACATGTCTCTTGATAAGACATAAAATAGGTCTGCACAATATGCTCACTCACAGTAATTTATATCTGGATGAGACATAAAATTCAGGCATACATAAATTAAGACTCCATCTATTTTGATGCCTTTTTTTGCCAAGTAATACATACTAAAATGACCATCTTTCTAATAAATTATCTTTAGTGTGTAGTCAAGCTCGCATTTGAAAAGAGAATCAAAGAAATATCTATGGCAATTTATTTAATATATCACAAAACAGATGTCTTCAATGTGTGTTGTTGCACTTGATAAAATGAAAATTGGGAATTGTCTCTATTGATTGATGGTCATGCTATCAAGCCCCTGGCAGGCTACATCAATACTAAATATTTTGAACTTTTCATCGAGTTCTGGAGATGAATAGAAAAAAGAAGAAAAGAAAAAAGTGTTGTTTTAAACAAGTGCTTTAGGAAAGAAAAGCCTCTTACAAATTTTTAACCTCGTAGCAATAGTCATGATAAGAGCTGGAGCAGAATAAAAGCCCTTTTATATTTCTTTAGAACAGTGCTTTTCACACTGTGGACAGCAGACACTTCCGTTTTAACAGGCCTCACAGAACTGTGAGCCTAGAGTTTGCTGAAACATAATCACAATCCCATGACCTTACCAAAAGCAGATTAAGATTTAGAACTCTAAATCTGATATTAGTGTCTAGTCTGATATTCATAAGTTTGATGACTATTGAATTTAGTGTGTGGTTTTTAAGTGACACAATCCTAGGATTAATTTATATGCTCAGATTTTTTTTCACATGAAAGACATCATATAATTTTCTTTTAAATCATTATTAAACTCAAAGTTTAGGCTGGAAAGTTTAGGCTGCTTTCTAGAAAGACAAAGGAGCTGTGAGAAGGGCCTTATGTCCTCAAATATTTTTTAAACCTTTTTCTTACTGTAAAGAATTCAACACATATGTTTTTATGATGTTGGGTAAAAACTTAAAAACCTATTATGGCTCTGATATATAAAAATAGTATTGAAATTATTAAGCTTCATCAGTAAATCACAATTTATTAGAAACTACTTTGTTACATTATTTCTTGAGGGCTGTTTTTAAGCAGAAATGGAGATCAGAACCATTGCAACAAGTTGACAAAAGTACAGACAGAAGATAAGTAGTAAGAGATAGAAGTCTTCAGACAGAAAGAAGAGTCTGACCAAATTAATTCTAATGTCAAATGGCCCATTATATTTTACTTCTCATCAAAACTTACCATTCTTTCTTATTTCTAAGCATCAAGACTCTCTTTCTGCAGTCCATACAAAGGGTGATGTTTATGATGCTAGTAACACTAAAACAGACCTCAGCTTCAGTTCAAACTTTCAGGAAAAGGTTACCAAGCTTGGTTAAACGTCCACATCAGGTTCAATTAAATAATGCTAAGAGGATCCTGCTGTCACTATGTTGAAGATAGTGGGACAGTTTGTAGTGAACAAGGGGCCTGAACAAATTTCTAGTTCTCTCTACTACATTTTGCTTCTTACCTACACACACACACACACACACACACACACACACACACACACACACACACACACACACACACACACAATCTTCTTCCCTTACATTCAATACCCACAAAGTCCAATTACTCATCCAATAGATAAAAATGTACCTATCTCTTTCCCAAAGGGAAATATCCTACAGTGATATTCTAAAGTGATATTGGTAGTACAATGTCCTGGGGAAGTTTTTTTTCTGAGTTCTCTAAGAATTTAAAATTTTACACCTATTTTAGAGATTAGGCAGTATCTACTAAAGTTAAAAACATGTACATCCAAATCCAAGCAATTTTACTTATAGGTATGTGGACCCTGAGAAGAAAATTATCTAATGTGAACCCAGAGAAGGCATTTATCTATTGAGTTGGATTCAGACTTCCTAAAATTAATTGGGCTTAAATTCAAAATTAGAGATTAGTGGCTATTTGCTGAAAGGGACCTCTTAGGTACTCTGTATGCCATGAAGAATCACAAGTTGAACTATTGGTTTTGTACACTATGTCCTGTTTGTTTACACCTCCTGAATAAATCACTACAGAGATCTTTATTCCATCATTGCCATGTTATCATCCAACAAATAGAATGTGAGCTGTCCTGATCAATCAGAGCTGTACAAAATGTATCCTTATTTGCATTTATACCAACCAATCCAAACTGTTCACTTCATTTACATGAAATGAACTAAAATGGGAACCACAGGTGAAATTTTTTCTGTAAAAAGGGGACTCTCTTTTGTATTAGTGGAGCACACTTTGGGTTTGTACCAGAGGCTGTCTCCCTAGTTTGCAAACTGTTATTTGAATAAAGTCTCTCTTTTTTTCACTCTAGTGCCTTTTGTTGGATTTGTTTATAGGTATATATTCAAAAGAAATAAACCAAAAGACATTTACAAGATGTTCAGAGCTGTCTTATTCATAAATTATAGAATATTGAAAACCACCAACTATTTCTCAACAATAGAATATATTTTGCTATATTAGTATAATAAAATATTATTCTACAATGCAAATTTATAAACTTCTGCTACACACAAAAACAATTATAAATTTCATATACATAATATTTGCAAAAAAAAAATTGAGGCAAGAATGGATATGGTATTTAAAATGTGTACATAGTTTAAAAGAAAAAAACTAATGTAAGATGATAGAATGAAGACAGTAGTTTTAATGTGGGCAGGAACAAAAGAACAACAGCTACAAGAAAGGCTTCCATATGCCAAAAAGAGAAAAGCAGTCCTTGACTTGGTTCTATCAGCTGTAACCTGTTTTGATAAAATGAAAGACCTTCATATTTCCTCTGCAAAGTTATGCAGAAATCAATTTTGAGGAGATATATAATATTCAAATAAAAAAATAAACCAATTATGTGAATATTCAGGTAATGTACATTAGGTTATGTCAAAAAACATTCCAAAACTGTATCTTTCATAATAATCCTTTTAATCTAATATTATATTCCCCCATAATCATCTTATTAATGTGAAATTATATCTTACTAAATCCCTTAGTAAGATATTTTTTCCATACTACTATCACTTTCAAAAGTGATAGAAGGTTATTTTAAAAACAGATATTTTATATGTACATAAAAGCATCACACTTTTAATTTTCCCAAGGCTACAAAGACTTAGGTCATAACAAATAAATTAACACAGTATTCATTTGTTTGGGAAAATAATGTAAATTCAAATTTTAAAAAGGCGCATGTGATGGAAGTATAGAAAGGTCTTGGAAAATGCATTAGATAGCTTATTAAGATGTGAGTGCTTTGCCAGAAGAAAATATTTCAGCAAAACTATAAAGAAGTCTCCCCATCTAGAAGACCATGAGTAGAAATTATCAAAATCATTTACAATGATGTGGATAAAATAAAATAAATCTTTTTGAAAATAAGTTTCATGAAAAATCTATTGGCTTATCATGCCCCCAGAAAGAGGTAATTAGGACACCATATGGAGGCAGGGCATTTAGGGGAAAGGGCAGAATAAGCCCTGGAAATAACATAGCATCATGTCAAAGACATAGCTAATTTCTTTCAAATGCATCTACTAAAATATTTCAGAATAAACATAAAATCACCAGTCAGAGACACCCATCCCCAATCTTTCTCTCTGTCTGAGTCCATTGTAAGAGAGGAAAAGACAGAAAACAGAGTGTTCTAATTGATTTCTGCTCCTGCGTAATATAAAAAGTATGTAATTTTCAAATATTAAAACAACTATGTGAATGCTTAGGTACTATTCACAGGATGAAAACAAAGATTTCTTTACCTAACATATTAAATTAAAATACATAAAACTCAGCTGATTTACAATGGACCTATCAAGAGCACTGCAAATTCAAAGGAAGATCATTTTTCAGAATATATGATTTGGAGTTAAAAAAATCTAAAGCAATTGGACAAAAGATAATAACTAAATTATTTTCAGGGTTTAAACTAAATTCTAAATATTTCAACAGAAATCAACTTCTATGGATTTCATTCAATTGTCATGCTCTCAATTGTATGGGAATTTTTCTCAGGAAATACTAAACTAAGAACTTTTCCATATCTAAAGCTTTTCTCTAGACCAGGACACTAGAGAATATATGGAATAAATTCTTCTTATTCTTTTTTAAAATATCTTATTATCTTTCTTAATTTAAATTTAAACCTTAATAATCTTAATGTTGGTTGGTAGGCTAAAAACAACTAACACATGCATGGATCTAACAAAGCATAAATAATATTTTAAGAATTTTACTTATCCAGTTCACTGGGATATTGATTGGAACCAGAATAAGACACATGCTATAAACTGCCTGTCATATTGTATTAGTACCATCTTAATATCAATGAAGAATTAGACAAAACTTTGAACACAAGGGAGCTTACACATATATTTTAAGCAACTAATTTAAAATTTCAGTTTTACGGTGACTACAGTCTGATACAATGGGTTATCTATGCTTTAATTTAATTACTATGCTTAATTAAAATAATGAATCTAAATGATGTGGACAAGATGGGAATTCTTAAGATATGATGTGACATACAAATGAAATTATCAATACAATACATATTTAAAACAATGATTATATCTGTGTAAAACTACATTTGCATTTGGACTGAAGGAGACAGTAGAAGACACAAAAATCAAAATAGATCATTTGTTAAAAGAGCACATTTCAATGTTTTTCTTTCTTTTTCTGATTTCCTCCAATTTTGCACCAGTCTTTTGTCAAGAAAACAAAACCCGTGTTCTGTATTCAAATCACAGACTGTCTCAACACAGAAATTAGAAACTTGTGCTGGAAATGCTATTGGAGCAAAGGACAGGGAAGTTCTTACAGGAAGTCTCAGCTGGAAGCACAAAATTAACAATTAAGGCTCAAGCAGCTTATGTAGCTAACAACATACCTGCATCTTTCTGTCCATGTGACTGTCCATAACCATTCAAAAGAATAATGGCCTTTCATTGGCAAGCTGTAACCAAGATTTCCATGGAAAAAAAGGATTCTGGGAATTAAAAGCTCTTGGCCCTGGTTTCTCCTCTGTGATATAGAGGAAACCCTAGAATGAGAGGCAGTGATGCTGAATTGACTAAAGGCAAGATCATACAATTAATATTGTTCTATACCTCCAAGCAGTGTAAGGCAATAGAAAAGAGAGTTTAGATTATGGCAATCATCAGCCTCTGGACTCCCAATTGTCAGACTGATATAATTGTGAAAACTGGTGTTAAATCCCTGTCTGACACTATGGGCAATTTTAACTAATTACCACTTTATTGAATAGAGAGAATTTTCATTGATTTTCTCATTTATTTTGGTATAACATAATATTCATCATAGCTAACAATCTATGATTGTAAAACACACCATTAGTTTATGTAAAAAGTAACAAAAAATTTTTGTCAACAATATAATGATACACCATTCATGATTAGATCCATCCTGAATTCAGAGCATTAAAAGGTGATGAAAATATTCATTTTAGGATCAATGAAATCAATACACTATTCTAAATCAAAAAAGAACAATAGCATAAAAATATGTATCATTGCTACCTTGATGGTTAGTAAGTAATGTAATTAGATGTTCTGTGTATTGTCCCTATTCAAACAACTAAGTTCAAGCCAGTGCGCTAGCTTCTCTCTTGAAATATATAAAGTCAAAATCAGTTCTTGATGCCCTTTCATTACTACTAACTTAAGTTAGTCTTTATCATTATATAAATTCAAACATCATTCTAATTTCATAATTAATTCAGAGCATATTATGTTTTTTTTAGGTTTCTATGTAAATTTATCGTTTAAGTGCTAATAAGACTTTTAAAAAATTCTAATTTAGAAATTTCTAAATATTTATTAGTATTTACTATGTGTAAAGCACTTGTTAAATGCTGTAAGAAATACAAAGATGATAAGATATAGTCCCTCCTTTCTGAGAAATTACTATAATAGTTTGAATAGTACTGGGTCTTAATTAACTATCAGACTAAACATGATTCCTGTACTGAGAGAGCTACATAGTATTGGAGAAATACACTGGACACAAATAAATATCCATTAGGAAACATTTCCAACAGCCAAATGCTTTTGTTTAATTTTTTTCTGGCTAACGACATTAAAATATTTGTAGAAATAAATCATTGTTGTTTTAAAATACAATTAAGGAATACAAAATAGTAGGGGGGAAAACACTTCTCAAATATTAATAATGTGATTTTCGCCATGTAATTTCATGTTTCTATGCTTCAGAATTTTCAGGGTCATACTAGTGACAATAGTCAAGCAAATAAATTAACAGAATATAATTTGCCATCAAAAATTTTAAAGCTGTGTTATCACTGTTTGTAAACTCAGAACAGCCCATGTTACCATTCCATCTGGGCTTTACAATTTTTAGGTCTGTTCTTTTTCTTTTCATGTAAATTTTGAGATTACCCTTCAGTGTCAATCAATGGAAATTTGGTGCCAAAGCATGAAAGTCTAGGCTTATCTAAACTTCTGGTAAAATAAATCTAAACAAGAATAAGTTTCTTCTCTTTCCAAAGATACAGATAATAAGAAATTATTCAGTATAATTTTAAAAAAGATTTTCCTTGAAAATATTGAGGGAAAAACTGTACAATAATCTATACTTCGGAATTTATAGCTATATTCCTTGTGTATGTAACGTATTATCTGTGTTAAAAATAAACAACAGGCCCAACATGGAGTCACTAGGGCTCCAATATATACCTAACTTAACTGCACTTTCAACATTACCCAGGAATGTAATCTTAACCAGACAATCTGAAATGTCTTGGTCAGCATCCGTGAAGTAATACGCCTAAAAGACTGTTATTGTCTCAAAAGTAGGTGACCTTGCCTAAAATAATCCTTTTTTGTTGTTTATGACTTCTTTGTCCCACCCTGTCTTTGGCTTTAAAAATCTTTTCTTTCCTGTAGCATGTGGGAGCTCTTTTTATTTGTTAGATGGCATGCTGCCCGATATATAGATCACTAAATGAAGCCTATTTGATCTTTAAATTTACTCTTTAGTTGATTGTTTTGTTTTTTAACAGATTTGGTAGCAATTATGGTGGATCCAAAGCAAACTCAGATGGCATTTGGAGATGATAAAAACCACAGGCATGGTCCTTGAAAAACCTTTTTGAGTTCTCCTTCTCTCTGTTTCAGAGGACCATGGATAAGTTTTTCTCAGTTCTGAGTTCTGCTCTTTTTGCATTGAGCTCCTGATCTAATTGGCTTTCCAATATAGGGCTGGTAAGCTTGAGTTGGTGGATGATTCTTCCTAGAGTTTCAAAGAATTGAGTGTTCCACCTTTAGGCACATCTGCTTATTTTATATCTAAGAATTGTGGTCCTGGAAGCTGTAGATATCTACAAAAATGGCAAAATCTTACTAAGACAATCCGTAATGACAATGGCTATTATGGAGACATTCCAATTAGACAAGGTTGTGCAGTTAAGAAGTACTATTGAAAACAGGGTTCCTAAATCAACAAAGAGAATGGAATACTTATTTTATTTGGCATGCAGAAGCCTGCAAAAGGCTTGAGAATTCCAAAATTGTTTCACTGAAAGATTCATTGAAAACGTGAATGAACCATTAAATCAGAGAGGTATCTAAAGCAAAGACTGTAAGACTGATATGACTCCTACTTCTCCCCCTCCATCCTCCTTTACCTGAGTACTCACGGTCTACTAATCCTCTATTTGAATTGCCTTTACACTTTAAAAGAGTACAAGACTATTAACAAAAGTGTGACAATTTAGTGACCTTTAGTGACCTTGGACCTTGCAAAGTCCAAGGCCAGAAACCTAAAATAACACCAAGGCTTTCTCCTTTGCATCCTCCTAGAGGTCCATTATCAAAACACTGACCCAGAAATTGGTGTTCCATTTGCAAACAACTGGAAGTGGAAAAAAGACTGTTCGCAAAGGCTTTGTGCAAATCCTTATCTACTTTCAAAGGAGGACTCCTATATGGTCCTCTCCAAGGGTTGACAAGACTCTAAAAGATTCTTTAGTAAAAGTTAAATTGCTGAAGCCACTGAAAGTGAAATGGTTTTGATGTCCAGATGGAATGAGAAATTGAGAAGGACAATGAATTTCCAAATTCTAATTAAAAGAACAAATTTGAAATCCAATTTTTAAAAAATACTAAGTGAAACACAAACATGTATGTACACACACACATAAACACATAAACACCCACACATCTTTACAGAAACAAGAACAAAGATGCCTAGTAATGCCTAGATGAAATAATGACTGCTGAAGCATTGAAAGCTACCAGGTACTATGATGTGACTTTGAGATAGGAAGACAAACACTAGCAAAACAGCATAGGGTGATAGAAAGCATTTGAGTCCTTGGTAATGAGAAGATATTCTACCTAGTCATGTGGGGAAAATGTAAATTTGTTTAGTCACTGTTGAATTTGTTCCTATATATGGCAATACCTAAACCCAACCAAGCCACTGTCCTATCCTCTTTTCCTCTGTTACTCAAAGATTCTCCTTCTGAATTTCTGTGTAAATTTCAACCTGCCCCCTCTTTGCATTGTAACCACTTTTTCTCAACTAGTTATTTCTTTTTTAAATGTAAGTACAATAAAGTCTTACATTTCAAAAAAAAGAAAAAAAAA
>NW_011888793.1:7928508-7938432 GCF_000151845.1 Pteropus vampyrus | reverse complement strand
TTTTTTTTAAATTATAAAGACAGGCAAATTATTTGATGAGTTTGTATTGTAAACATATTTATTGAGGAAAGATAATTTGAATGGAGACCAAAAAAACAAAAAGTAGCAGAAAGAGTAAATATTATCTATAGAAAACTAGAATTTAAAAACATTCATTAATCAGAATTTGCCTTGAGTTTACCAGGTATCTCAGCATCTATAGAAAGATTATTTTCTTAGTTAAAAATGGGTATACAGAAAACAATTAGCTGAAAGTGTTAGCAATTATTTTTTTTAGATTAATGAACCTTAAAACGACAAATAATATTGCAGGCAATTCCAATGAATAATTTAAAATAAAATCATAACTAAAGAATTATTCTTTAAAAATTATCAATAGCATAGATTTAGAAACATAGGAGGCTTAATAACCAAATTGAATATACAATATACATAATTATTTTCAACTTTTACTTTAATATATACTTGTGTTATTTAAAATTTTTAAAAATTATCTGAATAGGATTATTTTTATCAAATCACTTATATAAACAAATTTTAAAAACCGATAAGGTTATGCAGAAGAGAAGCTAGAAAGTACTATTATTGAAAACAAAAAGTCAAAGACATAAAATCTCAAGGTGACAAAATATTGTGAAACATTTTCTCTAATGAAAAGACTATAAATAAAGAACAAAAAGCAGTAATTGAAGCCATCATGGAATAAAGTTTTTCTTGTCTAATTAAGAAAAAGTATAACAATTGAGGGTGCTTATCCACTTACTCTTTTGATATGATTAATTGAAAATAGTCACAGGATCAAGCAAATCATAGTCATGAAACAAAACAAATGTTTACTATGAAATATATTTATGTTGTAGGTAAATATATATCCTCAATGCATGTACTGGCATAGGCCCTTGGATGTCCATGTCCAAAGTCACCTTGTATTAAAGATGGAGAAAATACAATGTCATTGATTTCACCCTTCCATCCCTCACAATGTTCACCTCTACCTAAGTGAATTGTACCCACTCACCTGTTTACTCAATCTAAAGAAATCACTGCAATTTATATGGATATGCAAACACAATTATTTATTCAACAGGTTATTAGTTACATAGCTTCATAGAATAGACTTTAGAATAAATCTGTCTGTGTTCAGATTTTGACATCATAACTTATTAGTAAGTTGAATCATTTTGGGTATGATATTAATTTTTTGTCACTTGTGTAAATTATAAATACCTTCTTTAAGTTTGAAACTTGTACTCTAAATTTCTTTAAGTTCCTTTATGAACAAATATTTTAATATAAGGAAACATCAACAATTTTATTTAGTCAATGCTTTTTGTCTTGATTTAGAAAAAGAAATCTGCCTATACCACTTTCTAATTGATAGTCCCCTTATATATTTTACTAAAGAGTTCAAATTTTTCAGTTTGATATTTAAGTATTTAATCTATCTGACAAAGATATTTATGTATAATGATAGGCAAGAAACCAATATTAGCTTTTTCTTTTCTATAAACTGTTTTTTTTTTTTTTTTTCAGCTTTTGTTGTGGCAATATCCTCCCTTTCACTTTGTCAAAATTCTATCCAAGCATAGGTCTCACCTGGGGCTGTTTTCTCCCTTCCATTGTCATTTTGTTTATCCCTTCACAAATACTAAAATCTCTTCGAAATATGTCCTTACATGATTTAGGGAAAATCTACCTTCCCTATTCTTCTTCACATATTTAGTGTTTATTTTTTGAGACGTTATTGAAGAATTTTAGTTTTATTTGAAAAGTAGAATGTACAGCAAGATTATTAAATTGTCCAGGCTCCTTCCAGTGCAGTGGGTCCATGTGATCTTTGATAAAAAGATCAAGAACTGAGTCACATGCTGAAGTTGCTCATTTTTGAGCTCATTGCTGCTGATAAAAATCTCATGAAGTTTAGCATTTTTATTTTGTCATGGGCATAACATATGGAAATGTTCAGGATTAGTACATTAATTTACTGTAAACATCACTTCCTATGATTGCTCTTCTCTCTTTTCATAGAATCATCCCTTCCCAGACTAGCTCCCCCTCTTTTATGTGTCCTTTGTGTCTGAGCAATTTTCCTTCAGTCTTTAAATTATATTAATCAGTCACTCAATTTTTCTTTAATGTTCATCTTCCATTATAGTATGATTGACTTGAGGATAGCCTATATAAGTCTGGTTCATAATATTCCCAGCAGTAGCATAGTTTTGACATATAATAGATAATATATATATTGAAAATATCAACCAACTATCATTTTCTCTATATTTATTCATTTAATAAATATTTATTAAATGTCTGTTATGTCATACATTATCCAGGCATTTAAGACATATAAATGATCAGAACAAAAAAAAATCCTTGTGTTAGGGAGGTTATGTTCTAGTTGTGTGAAACAGAAAAAAATAAACAATAAATGTAATCAATTTAAGTCATATTTTATGTTGATAAGTGAGAAGTATTCAGAGCAGGGAAATAGAATTTGAGAATGAGGGGTGGGGATGAAGGTTATAGCTATTAATAGAAGAACTCTAACTGTAACTATAAATAGGAAGTAATGTTTTGATCAGTCTTGAAAAAAATAAAGGAGTTAGCTATGGAGATTCTTGGGGAAAACATTTCAGGTTTTCCTGAATAGCCAGTTAACAAACCCCAAAAAGGGAGCCAGCTTCAAGTGTTTGTGGAAAAGCAAGCAGACTAGTGTTGCTAGACCTGAATAAGCAAATGGCGGAAATGGTTATAGAGTGAATTATTTAATTAGCACATAGTTGAAGAGCATTATGGTAAAGTTCAAAATTTTTTTACTTTAAGATTTATCCATTTGGATAAATTTCTCAGAGGATAAGAATAGACTGACATTATGTTTCTTCTACTGAATTCAGCAATTCTGGAGAATATTTGAACTGAAGAAATATAAAAGAGATTATTTATTTTACTAAGCATAGCATCTACCTTACTGTTCTTGTAAATTTAATTTAAAAGAAATTTATAATTACTTTCATTATATGGTGCATAATTCAATATCTACTAATAATTGACATTCTACTTTTTTTGATCAAAAATATATTCACGTTTTACTAAATAAAAATTATATTTACAAAATAAAAATTATAGTTAATTTATCGAGTAAATAATCAAAGTTATGAAAGGTTGAATCATCTACAATAAACTGAAAATAAAACCTTGAAATTAGTAATAAAACCAAACAGAAGAGTATATGGTTCACAGACCACAGAGAAATAAAGTTAAAAGGTCAACATGTTACAGTTAGAACAAAGACAAATTTTAATAAACTCTATAACATGAAACTCAAATAATGCAGAGAAACTATGTTAGAAGGATTTCATATTTCTCTTCATATAATTTTTGTTTTGGTCAAGCAGATGTGAAATATAGCTAGACAGAAAAAAACGAAAAGCTCTCATCAACATTTTCTTTAAAACAATATTTATACAAAGGAATATAAATTGTTAACTTAATTAATCTACTGAATATTGCATGTCTACATATATATGTTACTATACCAATTGATATTTTTGAGATATACTTGACAAATAATATTATATTAGTTATATAACCATGTTATGTAATTATAATATAACCATAATATTATAACACTTCTAAAAATATTTTATTCTTTGTGCTAGATTTTTATTACTTTAAATAAGAGAGGAATTATGTATATGTATAGAATTCTTAGAAAATTTAAGAGACTTGTAAAAACCCATTCCGATTCTGATTTTAAGGAAGTAGAATTTTTCTGACTCTAGTTCTATACTTAGATGGAAAAAATGTATTAAAAAGTAGCATTATAAAGTGATTTGATTATTTCTTTATAAGTAAATTACCATTTTTATCTGCTACCATTTTCACAGATACATATTTAATAATATTCCAGGTTGTGAATTTTCTCTTACCACTGTGGCTATAGTTCACGTAGAATTGTATTGCTAATGAAAGCAAAAATACGAAAGATGCATGGTGTCCACACTAATTTATTTCACGGTCTTAACTATTCTTTACACAACACAAATCATTTGACTCGCAAATATTTGCAATTCTCTATAGTGATAAAATTTGCCATATCAAAAAAAAATGTTACTTATACGGGTGATTTATATAACTAGTACCAAGAGAGAAAATAGTGCAAAATTCTGTGATGTGAGGGTGTGCATTAATATGAAAAAAAGTATCCACGTTTGCATTAAATCCTGTAACCATAAATTGATTTAATGTTTACTTTTCATAAAAAGAAAAGCCCTATATTAATCATACAATTTTTGTGGTCATACTTGCTAAATTATTAACTTACAGTTTCTAATCTTGGATAAACTTATTTTCCAATCTAATAGCAATTCTCATTTCCTTGCTTTTCTTATAGTTGCTCTATGGTAAAGAAGTAAACAAAAAAACAGCCTCCAAACAAACCAGCAAAAGTAAAATGGTACAAATGGCTCACAGAAAGTGATGGTGAAGAGGAATTATACTGGGTATGATTGGAGGGAAAATATGGTAGTTTGATATTGCATGTCGAATCTTGTGCACAGGCTACTCTAAAGTCCTTATGTCTTTGGCCTTTTGGAAGCAGAGACTGATATACAGTTAGAATTGCAAAAGGTTTATTGATGAGTAAATCTGTGAAAGATAGAGGACGAAGCAGGATTAGGCAGGGGAGGCCTTCACACCTAGAAGCAGATTTGACATCCATGTTAAGGAAAGGGGCAGGCGAGGATTTGACAGGGAGTCTCTCATTTATAACATAGTGGTAAACTTAACTATTTCTAAGATATCTTCTATTACTAAATTATTGTTCTTTACTCTGTAAAAATTGTACGTGTTTGTGTTTATGTGTATCTGTATACATATGTGTGTTGCACTTAGTGCACTAATCTCTGCCACTCATTACAGACTCCCAATTTAATACTGTGGAATCTTTCCAAAATCTCAGAACCTTTCTGGAAACAAAATAGTTTTCCATAAGGATGAAATTGGATTTCTAAATTTATCCACTTAATTAGATTTAGGAAATTCAATGTCCTTCTCAATCTCTCATTCCATCTGAACATCAAAAACCATATCACTTTCTTTGGCTTCAGTAATTTAACTTTTTTTACAAAAGAAAGTCAACCCTAGGAGAGACCATATAAGGTCTCTCCCTGTAAATATAGGGTGTTTCGGGTAATGTCCAAGGATTTGCACCAAGCCTTTGAGGACGATCTTTTTCCAAGTGGACCTCTGTGTCTTTAACGGTTCATTATCCTTTCAATGAATCTTTCAGTGAAGCAATTTTGGAATTTTCTAGGCTTTTGGAGGCTTCTGTACCCAATTAAAATAAGTATCCCATTTTTTGTTAATTTGGGAACTTTCGTTTTCAATAGTACTTCTTAAGTGAACAATCTTGTCTAATTGGAATGTTCCCTATAATGGCCATTGTAATTCTGGGTTGTCTTAGTAAGATTTTACTATTTGCATAGATATCTACAGTTTCCAGGACCATAATTCTTAGGTATAAAATAAGCAGATGTGCCTAAGGGTGGAACACTCAATTCTTTAAAACTTGAGGATCACATGTCTTTATCTAAGCCTTGGGTCTCTTTGAGCTAAATTAATACCTAAGAGGGATGTGCTGTTGGGTTGGGAAATGTGTGTTTTACAGTGTACCTATAGGGTTGCATGGAAATTTTCTTGAGATTTATAGGTGACCTGGTATTAATCGAACCTGTTCATGGTCAACTTTTCATAGCATAGGCATCTTAGAATTAGGTGGCAAGAACTCTAACAGCTCTTAAGTGTTTGACCTTTGTCCCACCAATTTTGCAGTTTTGGCTCTGAGCTTCCCATTGACAATGGATCAATTATTCCTTTCAGGAGCAGATTTCTTTATAGTAGTGGATACCCTAATGGCATCTCCAAATCCCCGAGGGGTTTATGCTATGGACATACCTTGGGCTTTGTGAGAACTCTAATCTCTGCCACTCATTACAGACTCCCAATTTAATACTGTGGAATCTTTTCAAAATCTCAGAATCTTTCTGGAAACAAAATAGTTTTCCGTAAGGATGAGAGAAACAGTAAACTCAAAGTGTTCAGTGGGTACTTCACCTGTGCATCTTATTGTCCCATAGGCCATTCTTTGTCACATAAAAAAAATGTTAAAAAATGATTAAAGACAATTTAGGTCATATAAACAAACTCTTTTGACATTTCATCAAGTGGACAGTCTCCTTTTGGAGAACTGCTAAATGGGGGTGGGGGTGGGGCGGGGAAGGCAAGAGCTTTTACAGAATAAAGAATAAAAAACAAGGAGGAGAAAAACTGAAAATATCTTATTGTCTGGCACCCCATGTAAGCTTTGCCTGAGGTGAGAAGGAACAGGAAGTAAGTATAATGTCCAGAGTTGGTTTGGCATTTGGGTATCGGCTGACTGGATATATTGCATTTCTGGTCAATCGGAGCATTTAAAGAGTCAGGTGGCAGGAGATCTAACAGCTTTTAAGTGCTTGACCTTTGTCCATTAATTTTGCAGGTTTGGCTCTGAGCTTCCCATTGACAATGGATCTGCTATTCCTGGATTTTTCAGGAGAAGATTTCTTTATAGTGATAGATGTCCTTTACAGCAGTTCATGCCAAACTGAAAATTCTTCAAGACAAAAGAATGTGGCAAATACATACACACACATATATATACACACTCACAGATATACATATAAAATTCATAAACCATGAAAGCGGATTGATTATAACTATAATTTTTCCTGCCCATATTTTCTGCCTGTAAGATACCAATACACCTTGTGGAAACTGAGAACAAGTAATCCTCTGTTCTTTGTTTACACTAGGTTTCTGCTTTTAAGTTAACACACCAGTTTACAGACTAGTAATTAAATGAAATTAAAACAGAAGCAAAAGTATAGATTATAACAATTAAATGGATATTAAAAATATTACATATTAAAATAGAATATCTTTAAAAATAATAAATTCACCATTTTAAATTTGGATGAAATCCTGGGAAATTATTAGAAAATAAGTGTGAAGACAGTGTTGAGAGGTATAGAAACCAACAATGATTACAAACTCATATTTGAAGACATATTTACAGTTGAAAAACTTGGAAACTAAAGGTTTAAGATTTTTAAAAATATATATTTTATTTTTTTTACTTTTCTTTTGGAGAACTAAGGTAAAAACCTGAAATCAGTCTCCATGTGTCTTCTTGGAGGATGAGAAGAGGTTCTAAAAATTAAAAGGTTTCTCAGTGTATGTTAGGTAATCCCTGCATACTTCCTCAAGCTAGTTCAAGAATAGAATTCTTTGATTATCCCACAGTGCTGTTGATAATAAAGAATTGAGAAAATCAGAGTTTGAGCCAGAAGCAAGTGTTCTAAGTATAAATGGCTTAAGTTGAAATATGCCTTAGCACAGACAGCAAAGTCTGAGGGGTGTTAATATCATATGATCTTTGTAGTTGTCAATTCCAGGTAGGTTAGGTTATGGATAAAAACATTAGAGAAGTATGAGCTGAAGGGCGAGTTGAACAGCTGAGTGTGCAGGAATCTGAGTAGGAGGATGTGGAGTGGGAGAGTGGTAAATGCAGGAATTAGCAGAGGATAAAATTGACTTTTCACCCTATATGTTATCCAGACTGCTTTTCTCTGTCAACATATCGTTTATTGTTGCTATAGTGTTATAAATTGTATTTTCTCTACTGTTACTGTTAATTTGATTGAAAATGTCCCTCTTCTTTCCTTAAATAAGCCCTTTTCTTGTTGAGACAAATCTTATAAAAGAATTTTGAAATGTGAAATGAAATGACAAAGTTCTTTGATGCTTTACTCTTTGCACCTGAAAGTCCCATGAATTTTCTCCAAAGAACATTTTCTAAAGATATTTTGTTTGCTTGTTTTGTCATTCTTCAGTCTGACTAAGGATGCTGAAATCTATCCCAGTCTTGGAGGCAAGTATAATTTTAAGAGTTTGAAAAAAAAAGCCATATAGGAACCAAAGCCAAATTGTGCATATTTTCCTAAGTAACAGAAAGGAAAATGAAGAAAAGGGACCATACAGATCAAAATATAAAATAAACAGTAGATCTCACTTTGCTAGTGTGAAAATTGATAGAATATTTGCCATTACTGATAAGACTTTGTTTTAACAAACACTGTAGCATATTATAGAATTAATATAATGTTATAAAGAATATAGATGATTATACTTTGGAGTCATACCTGTTTACAGAATATCTTTACATAAAGCAGATGGTATATGAATAATCAGAAATTCAGAAGGCAGAGTGTTATTTATATATTTTAGCAGAAATATGGTCCTTATTGTTGGCAATAATCCAGCTGAGGTCTGGATTAATTTATTTATTGCTTAAGTGCTTTACACTATGTTAAGTGATTAACAATTTGGAAAGTCATGTCACTGACAGACCCAACTAACACACAGGAGATGATTTCAGGAGATGATTCAGAATTATCACAAAACACTAACTTGTAAAGAGATTAGATGACTTTTTTTTTAGCTGCACAAAGCACATTGAAGAGAGTGTGAGATAGACCCCCCACTCAATATTTAGTTTAGAAGTGACACTAAGGATTTCACATATGTACCGGGAAAAGATGAAAACTTCTCCTACACACATAACGAGGCTTTCTGTGAAGAGCTGGCCAAGTTCCAAGCTGGTCCAAAAATGGTTTGAGAGAACAGAGAAAGAGATTAGATTGGAATTTATGGTAGTTTTGGGTTGAAGCCAGGGTAGAGCAGGAGGAGCCAGGGCTTTCTTAATTTGAACCTCTTACTAGCACCAAAGGAGGGAGCCTACAATATTCCCAGATGTAGGGCAGAAGAGAAAGAGGGAATTATGGGGCTTGAAATCTGTCAGCTATCAAACATCATATATGGAGTCAAATCCTTTATCACATACCCTCTGTTTAATTACGAAAACTCTGACAGAATTTCAAAAGGGTTTTTTGAACTTATAAGCAATATCATTTTTAAATGCCTATAATGGGAGATAGGTGCAGCTTTTCTCAAATACATAGGTCAAGTGTGTTTTCTTCACATTTTTAAAGCTCTAATGTAGTGTAGGTGCAAAGAGAAGCTTAAGTCCAGATTCCTCTTAGAATAGTAAAACATAAGACTCTACAGAAAAGGATGCTAACTGATTGTATCGAGTATTGAGGACAGTGCTAGTTCATAGACCTCTGTGATTTTTGACAAGTCTTGTAACCTAAGCCTCAGTTTCCCATTCTAATATGAAAATAATCTCTTGCCAGCACTTGCTTCATGGTATTATTTTGAGCTTCAAATATACATGTGAAACTATTTTTAAAATATAATGCGTAATATAAAGAAAAATGATGTTACCTTTGTACAATTTTATTATATATACAACTTTGTCAAATGTTCATAAGTGAATAATGTCTTCAAAATATTTGCTAGAACTATGGACAAAGAATAAAAGAAGAATTTGTTCATTCTGCAGTTACTCTACATTTACACTGTTTACCTTAAATGTATCCAGCAGAGAAAACATCTGAAAATACAGTGACCAGAAGTATATACCTAAATATTCCATCTTCTGGAACAAGAAGTATCACTGAAGCCGACAAACATAGACAAGTTCTCTCTAGGTATTTGGTTTTAGTGTTCCAAGAAAACAAATAAGTCTCAAAAGCTAGGCCCCCTTATATATACAACACTTAAGATGACTACCAAGAATTGTGGACTCATGTACTATCCTTGATTAGTTATTTTAACACTCAAAGGAGAGAATGTTATAATTTGAAAGAATAGGAAAATTGTATTTACTAACCCTCCCAGTTGAATAATTATCATTTTTATATGCTTTATAATATGTACCTGAATATTGTGCAAAGGGGAGACATGCTCCCTGGGAAGAGACTA
>NW_011888793.1:7925920-7928458 GCF_000151845.1 Pteropus vampyrus | reverse complement strand
GAATGAACCATTAAATCAGAGAGGTATCTAAAGCAAAGACTGTAAGACTGATATGACTCCTACTTCTCCCCCTCCATCCTCCTTTACCTGAGTACTCACGGTCTACTAATCCTCTATTTGAATTGCCTTTACACTTTAAAAGAGTACAAGACTATTAACAAAAGTGTGACAATTTAGTGACCTTTAGTGACCTTGGACCTTGCAAAGTCCAAGGCCAGAAACCTAAAATAACACCAAGGCTTTCTCCTTTGCATCCTCCTAGAGGTCCATTATCAAAACACTGACCCAGAAATTGGTGTTCCATTTGCAAACAACTGGAAGTGGAAAAAAGACTGTTCGCAAAGGCTTTGTGCAAATCCTTATCTACTTTCAAAGGAGGACTCCTATATGGTCCTCTCCAAGGGTTGACAAGACTCTAAAAGATTCTTTAGTAAAAGTTAAATTGCTGAAGCCACTGAAAGTGAAATGGTTTTGATGTCCAGATGGAATGAGAAATTGAGAAGGACAATGAATTTCCAAATTCTAATTAAAAGAACAAATTTGAAATCCAATTTTTAAAAAATACTAAGTGAAACACAAACATGTATGTACACACACACATAAACACATAAACACCCACACATCTTTACAGAAACAAGAACAAAGATGCCTAGTAATGCCTAGATGAAATAATGACTGCTGAAGCATTGAAAGCTACCAGGTACTATGATGTGACTTTGAGATAGGAAGACAAACACTAGCAAAACAGCATAGGGTGATAGAAAGCATTTGAGTCCTTGGTAATGAGAAGATATTCTACCTAGTCATGTGGGGAAAATGTAAATTTGTTTAGTCACTGTTGAATTTGTTCCTATATATGGCAATACCTAAACCCAACCAAGCCACTGTCCTATCCTCTTTTCCTCTGTTACTCAAAGATTCTCCTTCTGAATTTCTGTGTAAATTTCAACCTGCCCCCTCTTTGCATTGTAACCACTTTTTCTCAACTAGTTATTTCTTTTTTAAATGTAAGTACAATAAAGTCTTACATTTCAAAAAAAAGAAAAAAAAAGAAACAGAGATTCTTTTTTGTCATATGGATTGCTCATAAACAAGAAGATAAAACCTGAAGTAGAAAAATGGGTAATACAGGGTATAATTTATAAGGATTAGTCAATTAACTTTCAGAAATTGATCAGATATATTCATAAAACAAGAAATGGCTATAATAATAATAACAATAATAATAATAATAAAATACTATTTGATTTGTTAAAATATGGCAAAAAGTAATTAAAGAATAGTAATATCTCATGTTCTGGATGCAGAAAAATTGCAGGTTCATTGAATGTGAGTGATCAATTGGGTCATTTGGTAATATATTAAAAAAAATAACTAAATAAATAATAGATAAATTTGCGTTCCAAGGCAACAACTTACTTTTCTGTTAAGAAAAAGATTAAATATTTAATCTTAATTAAATAGTAATTAATCTTAATTAAATATACAATTGCTAGAATATACAATCATATATTTAGTATAATCTTAATTATAATAACATTAATGTTCAACAATAAGATATTTGAAGAATGATTAATAATAAATTAGGTTTGTGGAAAGCTGGAATCATTAAGAAGCATTTTGAAAATGTATTTATAAACGCGAAAAGTTCACATATATTTGAAATATAGGAATAAGGCTATAGAAAAAGGTGCATATTAATTTCAATATATTCATACATATTCACAAAGTGGAAAACATTGGAAAAAGTTATATGAAATATTTCAAATATAATGGACTAATGTCCTGAATATTTTTTTTCTCTTTTTAACTTCTCAATCTTATATTTTATGCATTTAAAAATGTTACATTGAAAGACAGGAAAACTATCAGTGACAGTACACCAAATAAATAATCAAAACAGTATGTTACAGTGATTTCCAAAATTCAAATCAATTTCTAAAGACCAATTATCATGAGAAAAAACTCCATTTCAACCACTTTTTTGCAACCACTTGTACATTTTGACCACTGCTATTTCTCCCAGTGGCTACTGGATAGAACAAGTGATGAAAAATAGATACTAGATACTTTTAATATAATTACTCTGATCAAGTCGACAAAACCAAAGAGTTTTTATGTATGTATATTCATGCCTGCATTGTCTTTAAGCCCTCAAATTCTCCTGTAATATCATTACATAGTCCCTCTCCAATTCCCAGGAAATATGTTCCTTAAGGACAAACTATTCTCTCTTTGCTTAAATTACACTAAAAATTCCATTGTTTTCTACATTCTTGTGGTCAAAAAACATAAATATTCTGAAATCTCTTTTGAATCTCATTTAGTTGAGTTATACCAGAAAAATCCTTAAAATTCTCAGTGCGATTCTGACTACACTATCATTTCATTACTCTTCACAAAGTTTCCTTCAAATACAATTGTAGCTTATATAAATCTTAATAACTTTTGGTAAATACTGTTAATAGTAGTTTTACTTAATAACAATATATTTACTTCCTTATTTTAAAAAAATACCAAAACAAGATAAGTAGCTGC
>NW_011888793.1:7880944-7924386 GCF_000151845.1 Pteropus vampyrus | reverse complement strand
TACATACTTAAGTAAAAACAAATATATTTTTCTGAATTAGTGTTATATCTGTGAAATCATAAAAGATAAAATTCAATAACTGACAACAGGTGTTAAAGTATATTATTAGTTCACTGCTAAAAGAAGAAAATGCTTATTTGGAAGTGTTAGGCTTAAAAAGAATGATTTTAGACATTTTGAAGATTATGTAGCTTGAGGAGGATCCATTCTAATATGCCATTTCATGAAATCTTTCATTTTTACAATACACTTGCACTTAAAAAAATTTTTGAATAATTATTATTGAAAAGTTTACCATGTCATTATTATATGAATTTTACTTACAATACATTGTTATAGTACAGACTGCTATTGCAAATGTGCAGTTAAACATTCAGTGAAAATATCTACTCAACTCTTTAAATTACAAGTATAATTGATATTCAACTATCCATATTTTATACATCATATAGTCCTTACATAGGTTTAAAGCAGCTGAATTGCTGTTGCTAAGCATTTCTCCCTATTTTTTTTGAAATTGATTTTCTTTGCAAAGGAGAAATGTAAAACTCACTTAGAGAAAAATCTATGCTTTGGGGGCATTTTATAATGAATGACTTGGCTTTTTTTGTGTGAAAATGCTTGTACTATTTTGAGAAATGGATATACAATAGGGTGGTTACCAGCAGTTTGCTTTGTTGTAATTTCTGAAAAGCAGCTTCCTGTGTTTCAGAGAATAATTGATTTTTTTAGAATAGTACTCAGCTATAGGCCTTATTTTATATCATTTTTCTTATTGCTTTTTTAAAACAGATGCTTAATTACCTATTGCAGCAGTATGAACAGTTATATTCCACAGTTGTATTTTTTCATGTTTAATATTGTTAAAAAATTAAAAAAATAGATGTTAATGATAAATATATTTAACATAGATTAGGAAAAAATATCACGTCAAGTATTGTCAATTACAATGTTCCATAAACAGTGTTAATAAACATACATGAAGTTGTGTCATAATAACATAATAAGTTTGGCATTATCACAATGTGAGAAGTTTTGGAATTTAGTAAATTTAAAACACTAAAGAATATTATCATATTGAATTGTGGAGATAATTTAAAGAAAAGGCTAAGTAGAAAAAATTTAATTAATGTCAACTGAACTAAAAGTTTAGATTTCTTTTTGCATTGTGTTTAATATTATTTAAAGGTGCCTATATCGATAGAGATGATAAAATATTTTCTGGCATTTCCAAGAGAGAAACAATGTCTTCTATGTGCATACACTATTTATTATTAAAAATATGAGTAGCTACACAAAATTAAGGGTAAAGTCAGGATGAAAATTCAAATGGGTTGTATATTAAACAAAAATAATTTCAGATCTTAAGGTACTCAGATTATAGTATGCAGGTCTGCGTATATTATGTTGCTGTTCCATAGTCATTATCATTCTGCAAATATTCATAAATATTTTCCTGTCTACCTACATTAGTTACTGCAGAACAAAGATTTGATTAATGATTCTTTTTACCATCACTGCCTCAATTTTTCCTATTTTTCCTCCTACCTCCTTATTTGTTTGTTTTTTCCTTTCTCATTCCCATTTATTTTTTTGATTTTTTTAATTTATTTGTTTAACAGGTAAATCTTCATTTCTGTAGTATTTTCATCAATCCATATACCAAACCAAACAAAAGAAAACAGTGATTTTATCTAACCACTATTTACAAAAAAAAACATTGGTTTAATTAGTAAAATGCATGTCCATAAAAATCACCAATTCATAGAATTAAAGCAATTCACTCATGTCATCTCTTTTCCTGAGGACTCCTATCTTCTTTACTCACAGTTAGTAATTTCACTTAGCTAACTTTCTATGCTAGGCTTTGTCTGTATTAGAGTCCTTGAAGAAATTCATATTATTTGTTTGTCCTTTATAAATATCTTTCCCTTATTTCATGCTTTCTATATGTTTACAGAAGTTGCTAATTTTGGTCATTATCCTATCATGTGTAAAATGTTCTCATTTATAATGTTTTCTATAATTCATAATGGATAAAATTACTAAAATTTTATAATATTTCCATTAATTATTATATCACTTCAGTGTCTAAACCAGGATTAGCCCTAATATGATGGTATATAATTCTCTATTAGGTAGTTTTGTGAAACAACTAACAGAAAAACACTATAAAAATTTACATCATAACATTGCATTTCTCATGTTTAATTTTATTTATAGTCCTCTAAATATATTGATATTCTATACACACTAAATAAATGTTTTATTCACCTTGCCCCACTCAACTCCAATGTAGTTTATTCAATATAAGTCATTATATAATTAATTCTCAAATTATGCAATTACACAGATCAAAAGGATTTACTTCATTAATTAATATCCATAGGATTTTAGGAATCTTATAGGAAGAGTTCAAAGTAGTCCAATTAAGTCAAATTCAATGTTGTAATATAAGTAAAATGTTACAAATTATACATGAAATTATATAAATAATGTGGACTGTGATAAGTTAAAGAGGCATATTTTAAACTCAAGAGTAACTACTAATGAAAAAAACTATAATTAGTAGGTCACTTAAAGAGATAAAATGGAAAAATGGAAAACTACTCAGCTAATATAAAATAGGGAATTAAGAAATAAAGAATATACAGGAGAGATAGGTGAATAAAAACAAATCAAAAGTTGACATATTTAAGGTCGGCCATATTGAGTATTACTTTATTTATTTTTGTATTAAGTGTAAATTGACAAACCATTTAAAATTAAGAGATTTTCATAGTAGATAAAATAGCAAGACAATTATATTTTGTATACAAGTTAGTTCATAAGGCTGTTTAAGTTTTCTATATCTCAATGCTTTTTTAACTGCTTCTTCAACTAGTTACTGAGAAAGGAATGATAAAATCACCAATTAGAATTTTACACGTCTTATTTTCCTTTAATTTGTGTCATTTTCACTTCTTTTATTTTTATTATATGTTTATGAGTATATATGTTTATGCACACATATACATGTTTCTTCTTCAAGAATGTACTTTTTTAGTACACAAAAAATTAACTTTATTTCTATCTACTAAGAATGAAAACATAGGAAATAAACTTTAAAAAAATCAACATTATCAAAAAATAGAAAATATTTAGGAATAAATATCAGAAAATAATGAATTATTATTACTTAGAAAATAACAAAACATAGCCAAAAAGTTAAAAAATACCTAAACAAATGGAAAGATATAACATATTCATGGATTAAAAGGCTAATTATCTTATTATTATTTTTATTATTTAATTTTATTATGAGTTTCAAGTATACAGTGCATTGGTTAGACATTTATATTGTTTATGAAATGATCCCCCTGATTACTCTCTCTTCCCTCTGGCTCTACATGTAGCCATTACATTATTTCTGTATTCTCTATATCGTGCTGCCCATCCCTGTGACTTTCTATCAACTATTAATTTGTACTTCTTTAACCCTTCGCCACTTTCTCCCAGTCCTTCACCAGTTTCCCCTCTGGCTATCACCAGATTGTCCTCTATATTTGTGAGTCTTTTCAATCAATATGTTCTTTTTGAGGAATGCACTTTTTGTTAAATGTAATCTCTCTGTTATTGTAATGTCTTGTCCAAAATATTACTTTGTTTAATGTTAATAGAGTCACTTCAGCTTTCTTATTACCATTTAATGTTTGTATTTTTCCATGTTTCCATTTACCTACTTGCTTCTTTATAAGTTTGTCAAAATTAGTTTTATTAATTAACTTTATTGTTCTGTTAGAATTTTATTTCATTAAATTATTCTAATTTTTGCTTAACTGTCAATCTTTTTCCCCAATAAAAGCATTTGTCAAATGTATTGTGTTATTTTAAACTTATATCCCAAGACAAGACTAATGGCTTAAACATATGAAGAACTTTTACAATTAATAAAAATATATATGAACTGATATTCCATGGAAAATGCATGCATTTCTTTGAAAGAAAAAAAGTATTGAAAAATAACTACAGGAAAGGAATAACTTTATTAGCAATAAATTATATAAATTAAACAATAATGAGATGATAATCTCTCCCTATTTGACTTTAAGAAATAATTATCTATTAAGGACAGTACTCCAAGGAAATAAGCAATCTTTTAAATAGTTGGAGATACATACACACACATGGTATTTATTGGCAATATATATTAAAAGATATAAAAGTGAACATGGACTTTATATCGATAATACCCATTTTTATATATCTAAAATGAAAAATAAGGCTGTGAACCAAAATAAATTCATTGTGGATTGTTTATATTAGCTAATTTGGACACAATCTAAATGGCTTACATCAGAAAACATGGTATATTTAAAATGATTTGTATATAATTTTCAAAATATTGTTTTAGTATAACTCTGAAATAAAATAATTTAAAGTCACCATTACAAAAATGGGACATTAATGTTTTACAACAGCCTTCCAGGAGATTCTAATTTTAGAAATATATTTGTATGTATGATCAGAAATAAAATGTATAATATGATCACAATCAAAATATTAACAGAAGATTTTGTTTTTGTTGTTGGGGTTAAAATTAATTTTAATTTTCAGTTATTCACTGAAAAAATAGCTATTTAAATTTATTTAGCAAATGAAACCACCAAAATTGTTTTAAAATAATGAACAAAACATAATATTTGCATATTACAGTACAACCCATACACTATTTTAAATTAATTAATTTATTTTTTATGGTATATTGGTTAACGGAATCTGATGTTTCAGCTGTACATTTTAACAGTAAGGCATAAATATATTTACATAGTGTGCTCACCTCCCATAGTTAGATTTCTTTCTGTTATCACATATTTGACCCCTTTTATCCCATCTACTTCTCCCCTTCCCACAATCCCCTACTCTGTTTCATTTGAATCAGCTGTAGTATACTCAAAAGGAAGAAATTTAAATCTGTACCCTAAAAATAATTCAGATGAGATACAAGTTCATTTTTAATCCTTCCAGATAAAACAGTAGGATTTTGTTACTATCTTAACAATATTATCTATTCTTACAAGTCACTGACCTAAATATATTGGTATAATTTTTGAGCTTCTAATACTGATAATTTTAGTTTTACTATATGGTTTTATATTCTTGATATGAGCGATTAAACACTGTAACTTAGTTCAGTCTTTATTATCTTTTGTACAATAAATTTCCTACAAAGCTATATGGATATACTTAAGGAATATGAGCATTTGTTAGAAAATAGTGTTGCTCCATCTTTAAATTATTATAAGGATTATGAGTAACATGGTTATGAGCACTGAATTTAACTTGGAAAGACAAAGCTAATAGAAAACTTCTTATGTGATGTTGATCATGATAGTATACGTTAAGTCAAATTCTGGGTAGATATTTAGGGATAGATAGTATGTGACTAGTACTCCTTAAATCCTTGAATTTTACATATTAAGATATCATATATTACTGGCATAAATTTTTAAAAAGCTATATATAGAAAAATTCAAGTTAAAAATCAAAAGATTTGAAAACCTAATTAAATAAATAATTCTCATGTAAGGTTTTAATTATTAATATTTCTTCTAATTGGCTATAAATTACCTTAAAAACACAAAGATTAAACATCTTTTTATACTTAGTATCTATGATAAATACTGATGAGTCTCAATATATGTATGTTGTAAAAGGAAATAATATATTTTTGTTCAGTTCATTGAAATGCGCGTTAGATGTGATTTACTTTGATAATATTAAATACAAATTATGTATAAAATCTTTATTAAATATTAATCAGTGTACAGATTCCCCTGATGTCATTAAAATAAATATATATAATTCTAATATATGTTTGATATAAGCATGTTACAAACATAACCTATTGATATTAACAAATGATAGCTTTTTCCTATACTTTTAGCTTTGAGAAAGTGTTAATGGCACATGTAAATCAGGTATAATTTTATTAGGTTTAGTTTTGGTGTGGTGAATTGAAAGGGTTTATCTTCAATGGAGGAAAATGATTTAGTTGTAGTCTTGTGTCTAACTTTTGGTATAATAATTTAAACTTTGGTTGTTTCAATTTCTTATTTCCTAAAATGAATGAGATAAGACATATGCTGGCTAAAACCCCTTTCAACCATCAGTTTTATCAATCTAAAGGTAGCTTTGAAACATTGCATAACAACATATTGCTATCAGTAGCAGTCAGGATTCAATTACTAAAGAAAATTCACAGAACCCCAAATGTTAATCCACACAAATCCATCTATTATTGCAGGAAAACGATACAATACAGCAGAAGCATATAAAGTAAGACTCTGCATAAATCTGAGTCTGCTACACAGAAGGGATCCAGAGAAGTCCCAGGTTGAATTCTCCTTCTTCTGAGAGTTTTACAAGCCTACGCATTTTGCCTTCAGATTAGGAATCACCAACATACACACAGAACACACTGAAACCAGGGAGCCCGAAAAGAAAACTTGGCCAGGGTTTCTATACTCTGCTGGTCATGCTGGCATATTTTTGCTGTATAACCAGTCCTCCAGGGGAACACTAAAAATAAGTGTAAATCGCCAGTTTCACTGTTACCAATAAATGATGTTGACAGGTTTCTGCACATAGCCCTAAAATTCCTTAAACGCAGTAAATTTCATGCCATGACCAGTGGTCAATCCTCCGATGATACAGTTCTTCCTTTAGTAAGCAGCTCAACCAATTCCAAGCTTGCTCTATGAACCCTCACAAGATACATAATGACACATAGCAACATTGTCTGTAGTGACAGGAAAAATTAAAAAGTGAAATATCAAAAACATTAATCATAATTTCACAATTGTGTGTACAGCAAAGGAAGGAAATAAAGTTACAAAAAGAGTTTGGATCATTTATTCTATAGTTCATTTAAAAACATTGTTTATTGTTTTTCTACATTAGTTTAAAAGGCTTTTTGTAGATAGTAGGCTAAATGCTAATACCACATACAATTTATAATTTATTACAATAGTGTAATACATATTTTAAAAAAATTTGAAACTACCTTGGCAGAAAATTAAAGAGCTTTTCTGATTCGAAATTATCTATACACATAACTATAACCAATTTACTAAGACTGTGAGCTGACAGAGCTAAAAGTCTTTTTTGATTAATGTTATTATAACAAACATCAACAACAAAACTAGTACTTGAACCCTGAGAAACAAAAATTAATATTTACTTCAATTTCAAAGTTTTGGATGCAAATGTTATTATTCTTTTACTTGAAAACTGTATCTATCTATGGACATACATGAATGAAAAATGCTAAAGAGTCAAGATAGTATTTTATGGTGATCGGAATTAATTAAAAATATTTCACATATGTACCATATGTCTGCCTACTAAACATATTAAATAGCATCCAGATAGATTATATTGAATTCAGCTTTAATGAAATCTTTAAGCCACAGAGATTATCACAAAGTTTGATTTAGAAGTTCTCTTTACCAATAAATTCTTTATATGTTTGGAAGACAAATCAAATATGTTGCAATACTTCCCAATTGTTACTTCCAAGAACATTTTGGATTCTGTGTATTGCAAATTATTTTCTAACTAGGTAAACAAAGCCTCAATATCACAAAACTCACTGTTAGATGGTCAATCTCCTTAACAAAGAGCACCAGATTGAATTTCTACTATCAAATTCGGGAATACAGAAACTTAGTAAAGGATTCTCAAAACTTAAAATTATGAGTAAAAAAGCTATAGTTCTTTTTCAAATAAAATTACTTGGGAAATGAAGTCATCCTTAATACGCATAAATGAAGACATCAACTAGATTTTTAAGAAAGAAGTAAAATATTTTTATGAAAGTGGCTCACATAAGCTTTGTGTAAAAATGACAATAGGATTTTTGACCATGAAGAAAACTGAATTATCTAAATATATACATTGAAAAATTGGAATAATGATATAATTTGGCATATGTTCTCTCATTAAATTCTATACAAATAGTCTGTATATTTATTCAGAACCATTTAATTCTCAGAATCAGACCTAATGCAGCCTCATATATTGGTGCATTTGGCCACTGTTCATCTATATAGTACCTGAATTGAATAATTTAATATTTTTTCAAAAAATATTATAATTTAAGTTAACTCACTTAAAAAATCCTATCATATTTGGCATCTTCAGTAATAATAATGTGCATATGGACAAGAATCTATGAATTATATCTTCAATCAATATGATATAACCTGGAGAATGGTTTACAATATGCTTTAATCTCAAAATTGCAAAATTCAAATTTTAGCCATTAACTCATCACTTCCTTTGGTGTTCTGACAATAACGAACGCTTGACTATATAGCACTGATCACAAGGATGGTTATAATATAACTCCCTTTTTTGTCCATCCACCCCAATAGTCCTGTCATTGTGAGATTTGGATATAGCCAGTGAAAATGTAGGTATCTGAAATAGGCTGTCCCCATTTCTGGTTTCTCCTCCAGCATTTAAAGAGCTTGGACGACATCCCTCCTAAACTTGTAGTAAAAAAAGCTAAACAAACTAAAATTCAACTCTTATATACATCAGAGAATTGAGGTGACAGGGCTAATCGATGCTCTGAAACTAGAGAAATTTGAACACAGAGAATCACAGCATATCGTGAGCAGAAGCCAGTGAGGTCAGTAACTAGTAAGAAAACTTCAACAGTAATTGATTGATTTCTGGAGGCTGAGCATGGACTAGCTTGAGAGTTAAAAACTCCTGGGGGACCAGTCATATGCGTGCTTCCACATCATTGTTTTTACATATAAGAACTGATAAGTTTCTCATAGTGATGATTGGAGAATAGTACCCTCTTGCATTTAGTAGGAAGAGAGGAAAAGTAACCATTTTGACTTTGCCTAGAACATTCTACTTTCAGCGGCCAAGTCCTGCCTTCAGAGATAAGTGCTTTACCAGAATCTAATATGTTGTAAGGGAAGGGCAATTACACAACTTGAGCCTTTCTACATTCTCTGTCATATGGCGGGGGTGGAGGGAGGGTGCTAAGAAACTCATCTGAAGGTCATGTCCAGGGACTATTGCCTATTAAAAGCTAAGATTTAATCATGTGATTATAGAGTACTTCCCCTCCCCAATACTTTATCACCTTATCAACATGACTCCAGTATAATAACGGAACCCAGATGGGTGAGCTATTAGAAACAGACTATTTTTAAAATAAGTTTCTAGAAAAGCCCAAAGGCAACAGTGGAGACATAACAAAGACACTAGAGGAAATTGAGGGCTCTGACAACTACAGCTACACCAATTATTAAACACAGTCTAACTCCTACTAGGTAAATATAAAACCTTACACTAACGGCCTATTTATCTTTTTCTATTAATGAGTACATTATATCTAGCTTTCGACAAAAAAATTACAAGGTATGCTAAAATCCAAGAAAAACACAGTCAGAAAAAACAAAGCAAGCAATGGAACCACACTGATATATGGCAGATTTGGAATTTAAAATAACTATGATAACATGCTGTGTTCTCTATTGAAAAAAGTGAATGATATTCAAGAATAGCTATGCAATATGGGAAGAATAAGAAAAATTCTGAGAACGAATTAAAAAATGCTAGAAATAAAACATTGTAAAAGAAATGAACAACTTTGACACCTCAGTAGACTGGACATAGCTCAGGAAAGAATCAGTGAGTTTGAAGATGAATAAAAGCTTCCAAAACTGAAAGCCAAAAATAAAAATAAGAATAAGAAACAGAATATAGAATATTCAAGGAGAGTGAGTACAATTACAAAATGTGTAACATACATATAATAGGAATACTAAAAGGAGAAGATAGAATATAGAATGAAGCAGTAGAAATATTTGTAGTAATAATGACTAGAATTTTCCAAAACTGATGACAAATGTTAAACCACTAATCCGGGAACTCAGAGAAAAGAAGGATTAAGTAATAAAATATCTTTACTTGAACATATCATAATCAAACTACAGAAAAACCAAAGACGAAGAGAAAGTCTTGAAGGAAGTCAGTAGTGGTGGGATCTTACCTACAGACAAAAAAGGATAATAATTATGTTGAGATTCTTTTCCAAAGTCATGCAAGCAAGAAGAATGGAGTAAACTATTTAAAGTGTTGAAGAAAAATATTAACTTAGAATTATTTATCCAGTGAAATTATCTTTCAAAATTAAAGGAGAAAAAAAGACTAAAAATGCTGGAATTTGTTGCCAGTAGATTCATCTTATAAGAAATATTAAAATACGTTCTTCATAAAGAAAATATATCGGAAACTCATATCTGCATAAAGAAAGAACATTAAGGAAGGTATAAAAAAGTAAGATTTAAATTTTGTTCTTATTCTTAACAGTTCTAATAGATAACTTCGAAACAATAACAATACATAAGGCGATTATAGTTTATGAATAAGTGAAATGAGTGACATCAATTAAGTAAGGTATGGGAAGAAAGAATTAGGAATATTCGATTATAAGTTACCTAAGCTACATGTGAAGTAATATATTGTTATTTGAAAGTTGATTTAGATAGGTTGTAGACATACATTGCAAAATTTAGGACAATTATTAAAATTATTTTTAAAAGAAGTATAATTGATGTACGAAGAGAGAGGAGAAAATAGAATCATATAAAATATTCAGTTAAAACAGGAGAAAAAGAAAGAAAAGCAAAAAAAAAAAGAGGGAATTAAAAAAAGAAAATGAGCAATGGGTAAAAAACAGTTGCAAACATGGTAGGTAAATCCAATAAATCAACACTCAACCGCGAATGGTCTAAATTCACCAATTAAAAGACAATCAGTAGACAAAAGAACAAGACCCAATTATATGTACTCTATAGGATACTCATTTTAAATATAAAGACATAGACATATTAAAAGTAAAGAGATAGAGAAACATATATCATTCTATCATTAACCATAAGAAAGTTGGAGTTGGCTATATTAATTCAGACAAAGCAGAGAGACTTCAGAAAAATAAAAATTATCAGGGCAAAAGAGATATTACATAATTTTAAAAGGGTCAATTTTTCAAGACATCCCAATCCTTAATGTGTATGCATCGAACAACAGAACATTAAAGTATGTGAGGAAAAAACTGATAGAATTGTGTCGTGGTCTGAAATGAGTCCTTTCAAAATTTACATGTTGAAGTTCTAAACTCCAGTATTTTAGAAAATGACAGTATTTGAAGATAAGGGTTAGGGTTAAGATTAAGGAGGTCATTAATGTGTGTCCTAATCTAATAAGACTGGTGTCACCATAAGAAGAGGAGATTAGGACACAGATACACACAGAGGAAAAACCATGTGAGATTACAAGAAAATAGCCAACTACAAGCCAAAGAAATATCTTGAGAAAAAAACAAACTTTCTGACACTTTGATCTCAGGCTGCTAGACTCCAGAATTGTGAGAAAATTTATTTCTATCATTTAAGCCACCCAGTCTGTGGTACTTTATTATGGTAACCCTAGCAAACTAATGCAAACAGCAAAGAGAAATAGTCAAATCCACTATTATTGTTGAAGATTTCAACACCTCTCTCTCAGTAACTGACAGATTCAGGAGGCAGAAAATCGGTAAGGATATAGTTGAACTCAACAGCACTATCCATCAACTGGATCTAATTGACATTTATAGAACATTTTACCCAACATCAGCAGAATACACATTCTTCTCCAGTTCATATAAAACATTCACCAAGATTGACTACATTCTAAGCCTTAAAACACATTTTAACAAGTTTTAAAAATAGAAATCATACATAGAATGCTCTCAGACCACAACAGAATTAAACTAAAAATCAATGGCTGAAAAATAGCTGGAAAATCCCAAAATATTTGGAAAATATGCAACACACTTCCAGATAACATTTGGGTAAATGGAGTCTAAAGAAAAATTAAGAAATAGGCAGCCCTAGGTTTAAATTACCAGTTTTGTCAAGTGTGGCATGAATATTCAGCTTAAACTAGTGGGTCATCAGTTTCTATAATTGAATAGAAATGACATCTTTCTTTCAGGGTTGTAAAGATAATCAGAGATAATAAAAGCAATTCGAATTAAAGTTTGAGTTCTTTTTAGACAGTCAATCAATGGCAGCATTCATTAATGTAGCACCTTAAACACATTACACCACTTATTCTTTTACAGGAGTGAGGAGAGACTCATGCAACTTCCAATGTGTAGCATGTCAGACAAAAATGTGGGTAACCCAGGGGTCCCCTTTTTGTGACTGGTATCTAAAATGGGATCTAGTCTTGTGGAATTGAGCCTTTAACCTGTGAGATCTGTTCCAACTCCAGGTAGTTAGTGCCATAATTGAATTGTAGGACATCCAATTGATGTCTGGAGAGTTAGAGCCTTGGTTGGTATGGAAAATTGAGCATTTGGTGTCAGAAGTAAAGTGTTCTCCTTATATAGAAGAAAGCTGACACAGATTCTGTTTTCCTTTTAGTAACAGTGTTTGGCAACAGTAGGTATTCAATAAATGTTGAAGGGATATTAAATGAATGAATCAAAATTATATTTCTTGTGTCTGAAGTTTCTTAAAAACTGAGAATTTAAAAAAAATGTGACTTTCTATTATGATAATTGAAGAAATTCATCAAATTACTAATATATTAAACACTGTGCTGGCTTCAAACAATCTATCCATTTTAGGCATTTGGAGATAGAGCAGTGAACAAAATACTGAAATTTCTACCTTCATGAATCTTACATTTTCATTTTTGACACACATCTAAGTCCCTAAACGATATAAAGTGTTATCATGTGCTATAGAAATGTTAATGCCTAAAGCAATTGTGCCTGACCCTTAGGCTGAAGTCTCTATTATATTTTCTCAAGTAATATTGCATTTCTTTTCTACTTAGATCTTACCAAAATTAAAGCTTTATTTGTGTAATTATTAAATAAAAATTAACAAATTATTTTACTAATATCTGCCTTACTTCAGAATCCATGAGACCAGAAATCAAAATGTCATTTTTTTTCTTCTTCTTTTTTTTTTTTAACTTGGGAGACATTTATTTACTTTCTCGCATTATTGATATGTAGCTAAATCATATCTCCTCAAAAAATATAACACTATTGAGTGACTATCATATCCTATGGAGAACTTTAATCTTTGGTCACAGTGTTAAGAGCTCCTGGTTTTGGTCCCACAAGCTCTCTTTGAAATGACCTATTTTTTTTTTTTTTCATTTTATGCTCATTACTTAGCAGTGTCTCTCATACAGTAACAATCAAAGAAACATTCACTCAAGAAGTAAATGAATGAATGAATAAATTAGTGGCTTTATCTAGTTTTCAACTCTGTGACCTTAGAATAATTAATGAAAGATTGTAATGATAGAGCTAATAGAAAGAATAATTAAACAACTTGTTCCAATCATTTGCATAACAGGACCAACAAGAAAACCTGGTTTTTCTGAATATTAATATGATTAATTTCCCATTCCACACAGACTCACTGTTAAAAAAATATACTAAAATTTAAATCAAATTCTACAAACTCTGTGTATTATATTATAGTTAAAGCAGTAGAAAAATAAAGAACTGTACTAAAAATCCCTGCTCTTTTACAAGAGTATCTCATGCTGTCAGGGTCCACCCTAAACTTTCTATCACAGTATTTCCTAAAGTGCATTGTGTTTATAGTCCTACTCTTTTGATCACATTGATAGGTTTGGAAATATTTACCCAGCAAAGCATACTTTAGTTCCCTCATCAAAATAGTGAAAAACTGTACAATGCTAATATAACTTGAAATTTCTAGTTTCACGTAAAATGTGATAATGGTATTGAAAATTTTATGTGTATACACCTTAAACAGATGAGATACAGTCTAAGACAGTTAAACACTTCTCTGTTTCCATTCCCTGAATTTGTGCTCTTTTCTACCTTTTGTCATTGTAGGACATTGCCATTTTCTCCATTTTTCTCATGGTGTGTTGTTTGATCTGCTTTTTTTCCTCTGGTCTTTTGCTGTCTCCAGCTTGTATTTTCTTGCGTACAAAGACTAAAAAGAGCTGAATATATTTATTATTTCTCTTGATTGAAAACATGACAATTAATTTCAATAATATTGGGCCCAAAAGATATTAGATTCATTAGTTATCTATCATTTACCAGACACATTCTTTATCTAAGAAACATAATAAGCATACTGTCAATATTCATAGAGACATGAACACAAATTCATTTTGAATTACATGAGGAATCTGGGCATTTGGGCAATATTTATGGTAACTATGGTCACTAACGAGTATAAAGGAAGGAAATGCACATAGTTCCTCTGAAAATTTGGCAAAGTAGGCTTTTTTTGTCCTTATTCCACCAGAGTGTAAACTACAGGAGAGCAAGAATATTTTCTGTTTAATGTATTCTTACAGTATTGAGAACAGTGTCAAGTGTGTAGGAGGTACTACACTTTTTATTAATATAAAAGAACATTAGGTGGCTTCCTATGGCTTAGTTAACACTAGCAGTAATTCGTATAGCCATTGTTTTAGCTAAAACAAGCAAAATAATGATAGGTTACATTTCTTCAGAATTCATGATCGTATAGAATTAAGAAGGGAAATTTTGTAAAACCCATTTTAATTCACCAAAGTTGAATGAAACAATGTGCTATGTGTTTTGGCAAGCTAAAATACAAGTATTTAAACTCAACTGCTATCTAATGACTCTGTTGCAAAGAAAGCAGCGGGATGCAGGATGTGTATTAACCAGTTAACCGATAAAAAGAGAACAATTTTTATTTTTTAATTAGATTGAGGTAAAGATATAAAGTGAGATTAATTTAGAATAAACTCTATTATTTATCATGAGTAACACATTTATTTTATTGTTTGCTGATGATACAATTTGAAAAGATAAAGTCTCTAGTTGTCACCATTTTACAATTGAGCTTGATTTACTCATCTGAAAAGTAACCCTTTTGTCTGAATATTTTGCCTTGAGAAACATAATTTATATAATTAAAAAAAAATCATTAACTATGGCTAGCGTAGGTAAGAAAGAATTCCCATTAATTGTACCTAGTAGTGGATTTATTGCAAAGCTTGAGGTTTGGGGCCCTTCACCGGCTCCAACCCCATTCAAGGCCTTAGGAGAGGCCTTAGCAATGTGCTCAAAAGTCATCTGCTTTTGTAGAATTAGGAAAGTAAACTCTTGTTTAATTCTTCTTATAAGGATGTCCTCTAATATTTTATAAATTCCGGAGTTTACAAAGTTTGTACTAGTCTATTGTGCATATTGCTCATCACTTCAGAAACAAAACAATTTACTATTTTCTAAGCTTTATACTTTTAAATTATTTTCTCACATAGAGTTAGGTCCTTTGTTTCACTCTCCATGAAAACCACAGTGCAACTAATATTGTTTGAGGTATTTGTTTATAATCTATCTGTTTACAATTTTTAATTAAATAGAAGTGCTTCACAATTTTGTAGATATGACACTTTCATAGGTGAAAACTATTTTAGTGTCTAAGAATATCCAATAGCAATGTTAAAATTTTCAAAATTAGTTGTGTTAATATGAGATTTTTGTCTAAATTAGTTATCCTCCTACTTTTGAAAAATAAATTTTCTGGGAAGGGCACATTAGATAGCACTTCACCGGCCCCGACATTTGGCACATAATATGAAAGTCGGCATATTTATTTGTGTTACTTCTATAAAAGGGAAAAAGTTACTTGTTTTTAACTTGTAGATTTAACATCATTGCAGTAATAGTCTGATAACTTCTATAAGGTAAAAGAAATTCCAAGATCACTTTCTATCACATTAAAATTAGAATGAAGATTCCACTATTTATATAATACATAAGCAACTGCACTAGTATAATAATCTAAAAGAGAAAAAAATGTACTTAACTATTGATTCTCCTACCATACTGTGGAACTCCTGCTTATCCTTTATGATTTTGTGTGTATTGTATGATGAGCTGACACACAAAGTTAACCTGTATGTTAAATATATTTTAACTTTGAATGGCAGCTCATGAGATACAATACGCATAGAATCCTATGTATGTGTGTGTGTGTTTGTATCATATAAATTTGTCTTTCAATATCTTAACTGTAGATCTTGCTTGTGTTCTTTTTGGAAGTGGACACCACAATTTACAGATTCCTGTCATTTTCACATTTGATCCTCACAGGCTTTAAATAAAATTATGTATAGTTTTCAAATTTGAAAATATCTGCACAAATCTAGTTGTACATACGAGGTTTCAAACAAGATTTTTTTTCCATCTATCTGGAATCCTTGGCAGAGATGAGCTTTCTTTTTCTCTGTGCTATTACTGAAGATTTTTTTTTCAAATCCCTCTCTTTTGCTGAGAAAGTAGCCCTCCAGGATACCTGCTGAAGAGAGAGTCTCACTTCTACTTCTCTTCTTCACATGAGACATTGCCATGTTTCTTAGTCTTTTTTTCTCTATTTGGGTCTATTTTGGTTGATTTTGTCTTCTGATAATTGATAGAATTCAAATGAGTCAATGGAATATAAATGCAAACTTAAAATTCACTTTCTATTTGGCAAAACAAGCAACATTTTTTAGATGTAAGGGACATTTTTATGCGTGTTTGATACACAGTTTTTCAGTGTAGCATTTGCAAACATGATCAAAGATTTCAGAGTTTTGAAAATAAAAGTCTGACTTTGGGTTGTTTTAGATCAAAGACTTGATTTACATTTAATGGTAAGCTATTTTTCTATCCTTTATACAAACATATATTATACTTTCAAAGGAAACTGTAGAGAAAAAGTGTACAAAATCCTTAACATCTCTCTCAGTTAAGAAGAAATAGTAGAAAGAAATATCTATTTATTATTGGTATTACAAATAAAACCATCTGTGATAAGATATATTACTTTTGTTGACTGAGACTAAATATATGAAGAGCAGTGCCATTTATAAAATGAAAACAAAGCTTAACTATGTGTTTCTTAGCTCCAGAAATGCTACCTTCAAGTAATAATATTTAATTTTTAATTTTTCATGGAAACAACACTTAATATCCACTCTTAACAAAGCAGCTTGTAGAATTATTTTATATGTTTAAAATCCATGAATTTTCCTTGAACAATGGTTTTCCATGGAAGGGCTATCAGAAAGTGGAAAACGTACAGAGAATCAGAGAATATTTGGAGAAGAATTCTAAGTGTAATAAGTAATTTGTCAAATAGAAACAGTCCTTGGAAAGCTAGGGATGACTTGAACTTGTCTGTCATTCCTTCCTTATTTATATCTTTTTTACTGTTTTCCCCATGGATCAGTCCTTAGACTGTCTTCACCCTCTGATCTGCACTGTTAAAATGTACTCCATTCCCCAGTATGTATTCCTCTTATTATCGTTCGCCACAGTCTGTCCTGTGTCACAGTCCTTCAGGCCTTGTAAAATAGCAGGCTGCTTAACCTGATAAAACTGAGAAAATTACAAAGTTATATTTAACAAACTTGGCAACCAAATTTATTTTTAAATGATAAATTCAGGTTTCATAAACTGAATGACACACACCCCCTTCTAAACTAATCAACAGCAAAGAGAACGAGATTGCCACAGGTGCCTGTCCAGTCACGATTCACTTTATACACATATGTTTGAGACCTACCCTACCTGAAATCTATGACAGGTATCTGAACAAAATTGGGATTACTTTACTAAAAAGAATAAGGAGAATAGATACATTGTTAGCTAAGCAATCATGATTTTTTGTTTTCTTTGTTCTAGAGGAACCTCTGGTATCCTTTATCTTTCCTCCTTTTTAATACTAAAAATACAAGCAAGGAAGCAAACAAAAATAGATGTCCTATTTCTTAGCTGTTCTTTACTTTTAGCCTCTGTCCATTTAAATAGTAGAAAACTATGAAACAAAATATTTCTGCCCAACTGACCAGGCATGCCCGAAAATATGTAAATTTACTCAAATGTTGTTATAAGTGATGTGATTATAGAGATCCTTTCTTTGATTGTGGTTCCAAGGTTATTATAGACTGAACCAATGGTTGTTTCATATATGCTACATAGAAGTTTCATTCTGGATAAAATTGTGACAAAATCAAAATGCCCTACATACAAACTAGATATTCCTTTCCCTTCTCTCCCTGTCTCATTTAAATTATCAAGCAAAAGTTTAATGAATACATTGTTGATAAAATCTACATTCACTCTGTTATCTCCAATATTTTAATTAATAAGAATTCTATGGTGTCAAAAATGTACTACTCTTCACAATTGATTTTAATTCAATTAAAATAAATTCACAGAACAACTACAGATTAAAATGAGTCACAGTTAACATTTTTCACTCTATACCTATTATAGCTGCATTGAAGAGGAAACATGTACACATACTAATAAATATAAATGTAAACCTTTTAAATTATATAGTCTAATGAAAGTTGAGATATGTGCAAAGGAAAAAACTTAGCAATTTTAACTAAAGAAATTTAGGAATGCCTAGTGGAAAATATGTAAATTTGATTACAATATTAGAGTTAAGCTACATAAGGAAATATATTAGTGAGGATATTTCATACATTTTTAAGTATATGTGAGCACATTGATTTTGCAAAGCATATTGATTTTGCATAGTTCTCATGTAACTACATATATGTGATACCGCCAAGAAAATCTTGCTCCCTGACAACATATTTTCTTTGTTTAATTCTCTTACAGTAATATACACAAAAGTTATTCTGAAAAGATTAAAATAAAGTTAGTGCATTTAGATCACTTTTTACTAATTCAATTAGTACCCTTTTTCAGTTTGATAAATTTTCAACAATTTTAAAATACTGGTGGATGGAAAGGAAGAGATAGGATCTCAGCATTCTAGGCATAAGCTTAGGTGAAAAAAATGAACATAGAGATACAAAACTTCTCTAATATACATGCAGATAAAAATGGTAAGACATGCTGATGTACCAGGATTTGAGTGTTATTAAAAGAAAAGAAAATTAAGTCCAAGTTCTGGATTTAGCAACTGAGTGGATGATGGTGCCATTTAACTGAGACTTGGAAAGCCTGAGATTGGGGACTAAATGAGGAGTTTTATTTATTAAATATGACAAATAGGGAGTTCAATCAAATGACTGGTGCTTAGAGAAGAGTTTTGGAATACAAATATAAATTCAATACTCTTTTTGTGTGGTGACCTGTAAGGTTATGGGAGTAAATAAGATCATTTAGAGAAAAAAGTGTGAAAAGACAAATTTAGGAACTCAAGAAACAAACCTTATGAAGAACTAATATACAGATGTTAGATAGAAGATTTTAAAAATGACCAGAAGTTTAAGGTAATACAGAAGGCAAGAAGGGAGACTGTTTTAAGGAGAGTGGCCAACTCTGTAGAAAGAAAATTGTTTTTCAAGTGAATAAAATAGAGCATAAAAATGTGATTAAGTTACTAATGGAACTAAAAAAAGGGAGGGGCAGACAAGGCATTAATAAATAAAACAAAATTCTAAACAAAATAACACTATAGACAAACAATGATTAAATGTGATCATGAATACATAGAAAAACTATAAGGTAATAAATTTGAAACGTTAGATGAAATGCATAAATTTCTGGAAAAATATAAACTGCCACAGGTGGCGCAAGAGTAAATAGCAAACTTGAATAGACTTATAACTATTCATGAAAATGAAAGTCTAATAAAAGATCTCCATCTCGAAAAAACTCTAGGTAAGGTCTACTAAACTTTCAATAAACTGAAAATCCCTGTATTATAGGATTTGAGTGTTAAGACAGTGAAACAAGAAAAGCTTTCCAAGTCATTTCAAGAGGTTAGGACAGCCATGATTCGAAATCAACCAAGAGCAATATAAACTAAGATGACTATAGTTCATTTAATGTATGAGCAGGGATTCAAAAAGCCTAAGAACAGCATTTATCCAAATTTAATAGTGTACTAAAAATATCTATATAATGATTAAGTTAGTTTATACTAAGAATTTAAGGAGACTTCAACCTCACGAAATCAATTATTATGGATTTATTCTTTATATTAATACATTAAAGGAGAAAATGAATAATTCTCAATGGCTCTTAAGAAAGCATTTCATAATGTTAAATATTAATTTATAATAAAATATTTCAAGATAACTTCATAAAGACTATTAAACCAAAAAGTCATTGTAAACTTTTTGAAGATAATTTCATTAGGAGTCTTGTGCTCCTATGTATCTTGATGCACATGTAAGAAAGTTAAGGTTTCTTTAAATTCTCTTTATCTGGACCATTTTAGGATGTTAGATTGCAGCAAGCAATCCTGAGAGTTGGGATAATGTCTCATTCTCTTGCTTACTTCCTTTAAAATGATGTATTCCCCAAGCTTGGTGTTCCTCTACTATAAAGCAATCCACTGTTTATAAGTGTCTTCAGGCCTTCTCTGTTGATCTGTAAAAACTGGGCTCAGAAAACCAGGGCAAAAGTGTTAATGCTCTTGCTAGAGATACTGCTGTGTGTCTGATCCAGGACTGTTGGGTCTTCAAGAATTCTAGATGAAATTATGATGTAGAAACAGTGAATAAGGTGGTAAAATACTTGATAAAAGTGGCAAGGATATTGGTAGCTGATAAGAAATATGAAGTAGAAAGAATGAAAACGATGTGAACTATAAGGGAGCAAGGTAAGAGGGAAATAATTGCACAAATTACAGATATTACAGCACAGATTTCGGATTCCAACTTTACCCACCTCCTGAAGTATATTTTGCCTTTCCCTAAATCATATTTAAATCTCTTAAATATTTTTACTAAATTACTATTTGTTTCAAGTTGCATTCAAAATGATTAATTAATTATAGTACTATCCATTTTGCCAATATTCCAAAATAGTAGGAATGGAAATCATATCTTAAGAACAGTTTTTTTAAGAATGACTCCCTATCTCCAAAATAACTGTTTACTGGATTAAGAAATAAAAAATGCAAAACTCCAATATCTAAAGCTTTTAGAAGAAGGCATATGAATACAAAATTAACAGAGAAGCACAATATAATATACTGATAGACCTTGGCTGGCAGTGGGAGTCAAATGGTGGAATTTAGAATTTATTAAATGTTGAATAATTAGCAAATATTACTGATGATAAAATTAATAGTGGACTATGGTTGGTAGGTATTTTACTTTAGAAAAGGGTAGAGTTATTAGAAGGAGGTTAGGTCTGAACATTAGGAAGAAAAGATTGCTATGAATAACCTGAGAGGTCTGGAAGGATGATAGATAGGGCTTGAACTTCCAATACATGAAGAAATTAATATTGGTTGCATACATCTAACAGAATCAGGGTTCTACCTAACAGCTTTATAAATTAACAAAATCCATCTGTTTTCTCAAGAAAAAGAAGCCTCCTAAGGTTCAAGAGGCATATTAACTCCTTTTGAGTGCTAAAAAAATAATAATTCATATACAAATAGCTTTAAAATTATTACATTTGAGAGAGGAAGTTGACTAATTATGGCAAACCTGATAACTCCAATTATAAGTTTTACTGGCATTTAAATGACAACTATCATTTATAGTTCCTTATGCATTAATTTCTCCTGACATTAAATGATTTTCTGTTTTAACTTGTGTTCCATCAATTTTTCTCTAATAATGTCCAGACTTTTAAAAAGAAACAAAAAATTTTTGATAAAAGCCTGTTTTGACCTTTTCTTTCTGCAACCTGAATTTCACATATCTGTGCAATGTGGAAAGGCTATAGTAGTATATTACTTCTGCTTTTTTTAAAAAATAAATTTCTAATAAATTTCTAATTTCTATCACAAATATTATTAATTTAAATGCTAACATGAAAGTCTGGGATTTTATGACTTTAAAACATTTTGCTTTCTTTCATCTATTTTAGTGTAAATTTGAGATAGTTGGCATTTTAATGTATGCTCGTAAGAACTGTGGAATTAAAGAATGTGAAAGATATGTGCTCAAACTTAATTTTATGAATGTATTTTGGGGCTTGTGGTGGTGGTGGCATTATCCTTAAAAGCTAAGTTCCCTTTTGCAATAATGATCTACACTGAAGAGATACTCTGTCCAAGCTGTTTGAAAATTTCCAGGGTTCTCATTTATAGTGGTCATATCTGAGTACATGAGAAGGATAATCATGAGAAAAATAAGTAAGCTATACGAATATACAATTACAAATGTTAAATTGAGTCATTTCATTACTGCCAACAAGGTAGTCCTTAGTGTCTCAACTCAGATGAAATACTGGGTACAGATATTGACAGTAAAGAGCATTGCTTCTCTGCAAGAATTAAGTTGAGGCAGACAATCCTTGTGATAGGTTCGGTCTCACCATTTTGCCTTATCTGGAACATGTCCTGTCTGACCAAACTTCCCTTCCAGTGTTTCTAATCACATTCTTTTGGGGGAAAACTCCTCACATTTAAAAACATTTCCAAAGAGATCTTGTCCACTTTCAAACTCTGCTGACATTGACTCCAGACTAATACCCATTCTTCAGCCCTGTACCTAGAAATGTCTCCAAAGAACACTTTCTCTTCTCACATTTTCATACTCCTTAAAATGCTTAATACAAGGGAGAGTATTTGATATATATCTTCTTATCTCATGTGTATTTAATACCATACGTCTGATACCAATTTACCAATTGCAATCTGCTTAGACCACTCTCTCCCAATTCATCTATCCTTGAAAACAGTCTTCTTGATGTCAGAAAATCATTTGCATATCTCTCTTCATCAAATTCCATGGTATTATATTCACATGTATAAATCTGATATCAATGATAAATGGGTATTTTAATGCGGTCCCTGACATTTTGAACCCCACTGGGATCTATTCTTCAACACTCTTTAACCTCTTTTAAAGATTTTCAAATTTCTTTTCCCACTTATGTATTAGAGTCACATCTTCTAACAGAATCTTGACCCCAAAGCTAGACTTTTTTAAACGATGAATTCTGATCTATTCTGAGTCACTGAATAGGGTCAGAAGATAATATAGTACGTCCACTGTCTGCTGCAGCTGGTTTTCTACCTAGTGTCTTTTAGTGTCATTCATTCCAACTTGAGCACTGGTGTCTGGTTCTGTTTTTCAAAGATTTATCCTTTAATCCCTGCTCAAATGGTGTCATTTTATTGCATCTTTTGATCAGAACAGTTTCACTGATTTAGTCTCATAGATTTTAACCTCTTTTGTAGACTTTACATTTTTCTTCATACACAAAACTTAAGTATATATTTCTTCTTCTTTTTGTTATATTTAAAAGTATTTAGGTATAGGTCTAAAATTTTATCTAACATATATTAACAATCTGTAAATTTACTGAAATAATAGAAATTCTAACTTGAGAAGAATATCTACAATGAGAAAGATAAAAAGAAAACTGGTTTTGAATCATTTGAAGAATTTTTACATGGTTGGGATAGAATAAAATGAGGAGGGCGCACATTTAGACACAAAATTTAAGGGGGCATGGAAACATCCACAGTCATGTTCAATTATACATTACAAACCAAATGTGAAGTAAGAATCCATGATTAACAAATATAAAAATTTTAAATACAGTTAAGGTTATTGATTTTTTCCTTTGCCTTTATGTCCAACATGACTTAATATGGCACTGGATGAGAATGAGGAGACCATAGGCTAAATATCCAAGAACAGTGATCAAACAAAATAGGTACCATAACAAGTAAAAAGTATAAAAATATAACAACCATGAAAAGGAAAGAACAAATGTTACACGATTTACTTTCCTCTCGATTTTGCTAATTTGAGCACCTCTCATTGTAAGAGAACAAACAGAGTGATTTTACTTTTTTTGATGCTATTTTGAAAGAAACAGAGAAAGTAAGTCTGTGACAGAACAAAATCAGTTTTACACCAACACAGAGTTTGGAAAATGTGGAGAAAAGTTCCTTAGGGTCAATAATATTCGTTTGGAAAATCTTTTTCCATTTTGTTACTACAGATTTGATGTACTTCACCCATCTAAACATAACCTCTCAAAATGTTCAAAGTTCAATGCTTTTTTCTGTAGCTGTTTTTGATTAATCACATTTCTAGGAAGCCATGAGCATGTAGTAAAAAAAAAAAAAAAAGTTCATGTAGTTGGAATGGATGTTTTCTTTAGTCCTAAAATAGTAAAGTCATTAGAGCAGTTTGTTAATGGTATGTAGTAAGATATTCTTTCTTCTCCTTTGACTAATGTGTTCTCACTTTACTCTCTCATTTTTGGGAAGTGAACCAGACATTAGAGCAGTTTATGTATTGCATTTACAGTTCATAAACTACTCAGTAATGTGTGTGAAAACTAGAAGATATTATTTTAATTTTACAACACTTCAATTCCTAGTGATTAGGAAATTATCATTGCTTCCTCTTATTAGGGTAGAATTTCTGAAAAGATCATAAAATTATAGTCCCTCATTTGAATTGCTGGGTTCTATAATGGTTTATTATAATATCAAATATGTCGTACCAGGGAGATATACTTGTTTTAGAGCCAGGAGACATGGATTATGACTGGTTCTGTTTATATGTGATTGTGGATAATTTCAGTTTTCTTACCTCTAAAATGAGAGTTTTGGAATACCTCACGTCTAATTTTCTAAGAACTATATAACATTTTTATAAAGCTAGGCAATGTTACTTTTCTCCAAAATTCCAGATATACAATCATTTATATGTTTGAAGAAGTTAAAAAATAATAATTGATAACTAAATAAATATATTATGCAATTTTTAGATTCTTTAGCTTTGTGTAGTTAGTGCTATATCACCAGAGCATGTAAACTGACTTAATCAATTATCTTCCTAAACAAGGATCAACTTCTTTTTCGTGGTGGAAACAATTAAGATCTAGTCTCTTAACAACTTTGAAGTTTATAATACGGTATCATTGACTATAATCACTATGCTGTGCATTAGAACTCCAGGTTATATTTATCTATTAGTTCCCTATTTGTACCCTTAAACAACATCTCTCCAATTCTTCCATTCCCCAGCCCCTGGTGACAACTCATAAAAACTGTTTTTACAAATTCAGCTTTTTAAATTCCACATGTATTTTATGTCATACAGTATTTGTTTTCTTCTGACTGACTGATCTTACTTAGCATAATGCCCTCAAGGTCCATCCATGCTATTGCAAATGACAAGATTTCCTTCTTTCTCATGGCTGAATAATATTCCATTGCATACACACATATACACATATACACAGACATATCACAACTTCTTTATTCATTCATCCATTGACAGACACTTAGATGGTTTTCATATCTCGTCTATTATGAATAATGCTGCAATGAACATGGGAGTACAGACATCTCTTTGAACTCCTTTGGATATATATCCAGAAGTGGACTTGCTGGATCATATGGTAGATCTATTTTTTAACTTTTTGAAAAACCTCTGTACTGTTTTCTATAGTGGCTAAACTAGGGCTCTTTTTATTTTTATTAAATTTATTAGGGTGTCATTGGTTAATAAAATTATATAGGTTTCAAGTGTACGATTCAATAATACATCATGTGTATATTGCATTGTGTGTTCACCATCCAAAGTCAAATCTCCTTCCCTCACCATATATTTGACCCCCTTTACCCTTATCTACCTCTCCTCCTCCCCCGTTTCCTTTTGGTAACCTTGAAACTGTTGTCTGTGTCTATGAGGTTTTTTTGTTTGTCATTTGTTGCTTTCAGTTTTAAGTCCCACATATGAGTGAAATTTTTTCTCATTTTTTTCTGTCTGACTTATTTCACTAAGCATGATTATCTCAAGATTCATTCATGTTGTTGCAAATAGCAATATTTCATCTTTCTTATGGCTAAGTAATATTCCATTGTATATACGTACCACATTTTCTTTATCCAATCATCTACTGAAGGACACTCAGTTGTTTCCATGTCTTGGTCAGCATAAATAATGCTGCAATGAACATCAGGGTTTCTATATCTTTATAGACAAATGTTTTGACGTTTTGGAAATCTAGCCCCTCATTATGTCCTGATACCCAGAAAAGGGATTGCTGGGTCATGTGGTAAATAGTATGGAGGTTCTTCAAAAAATTAATAATAGAATTACCATATGAACCAGGATTCTTTTATTGAATATTCTTTCTTAGTCTGCAAAAATATGTAGACCTATATAGTTATCTACATTATCTCTCCTCTTCCTACATCTGTATTTTATTAATTCTTGGAAATCATATAAAGTTTATTCCTAACATTTTTGGAGGCTTATTACAATTAATGATCTGTGATAGATCTTGGATGCAAAAAAAAAAAAAAGGTAATGACATATTCTCTTTTATCAAAGAGCTTATAGTCCACTAAAATATCTGTTTATCTTTTTTATTATAGCATTCTTCCCCATAACACTTATCAATGTGAAATGAAAGATACATATCTATTTGTAGATAAGGTATAAATGTCTCAACTTTTCACAAATAGTTTACTCATTTTGATTTAGTTCCTAAATCAGAAAGTTTCATCTCTTTTTTCAACAGAAAATTATGTTATCTTATTAAAGTTTTCAAATAATTATTTATCTTTTTTTATTTTTCATCATTTGGAGTTTATTTTTGACTGGAGCAGTACTTGAGAGGGCTGTTGCTATGTGGTAAATTTGTCTATTATGAAAATCAGGATGACACTTTAATTTCCAGTGAGTCCTTTCAGCTTTAAGTTCTTGTTAATGAAATCTAGCCCCTCATTATGTCCTGATTATCCATAATCACATAATGTAAAAGATCACTTTACTTTCTATCAAAGGCTTTGTGAATTTTCTATCCCTTTTGTCACTCTGCATTTTACAAAACAGGATATTTATTTGTTTTCTCACAAATAACCTGTTTTCTCATTAGGGTTTTAATTCATACCTTACAAAACATTCTTAAGTTGTATAACTTTAGAATCAAGATAAAATTTATTTATTCTTTGCAAAAAAATTTAAAAATCTGTTCTGCTTATAGTAACTCTCAATGTTGCTAACCAAAAGTTTATTCTTGTAATTATTTTTTATAGAGTCTCTCTTAGTAATATGCTATCATCCTGCAGTACCAAATGGTTTCGGAAATGAGCCAGGTTAAAAAAATGTGGTGTTCTGTAGATTCTAATTGTTATAATTAAAAAGGTGATGTTCTGGATATGCAAAAATAAAAGTAAGACCTGGCACTCAACTGATTGCACATGGAAGTACATTTACCTAATGAAAAAAAAATTCATTTTACCTTAATGCATATGCATATTATACTGCACTGTATAATTTTCAGCAACAACCCTTGGGCTTCAAACAAATCGTCTTGATGTACATGTGTATCCAAATGATTCTGTTCGGAATGAGATCATGATTCAGTGACCTCATTTTATACACAGTTTGTGGATTCCACAGCTCACAGCTTGACTGGTTCTTATGCTTAGAACAGTTTGCTTTTTTCTGGTGGCTTAGCAACTCACTGGTGCAGTTATTGGCTTGCCTTATATTATCTGCTTAAATATAAAAATCTCAGCCTGTTCGTAAAATCTCAGCATGCATAGGAGCTTTAAATGAAAGAATGGGAATGGAGTATTTACAAAACCTTCAATTTCTGGTAACCTACTTTATACATCTTTCTGTAAAACATCATTTTTGAAACATAAAATTTACCCTGAATAGACAGATTAGTGCAGAAATATCATAAGCACTTAATACTTTAACCACATGACTGGTAAAGAAACACATGAATTATAATCACTAAGAAAGCCGTGTACATTTGTGTACAAAATTTTTCAACTTGCAGTATTGAAAAACAGTAACTCTAGAGTCAGTAATGGAGAAATTTCAAATTTAAATATTATAACTTATTTTAATGTCTTACCTATAATTACTATGCATACATGGTAGAGAATTATATCACCCCTGAATAATTTTCATTTTGATAGTGGATAAACCATGAAAAGAAGATTATATAATCAAGATATAAGATTATTCAGAAACTATGTTACAACAAGGGATGTAATCAAATCTTTCACTGAATTTCTTGCTGCTTTCTCATTTCACTGAAGCAATTCAGTGCACTGAGTGTCATTAAGTAAAATGGAGCTCAAAAGTCAGAGCAATTACAAGAGGGATGTTGAGAAGATTTAAATATGTCCTAAAATAAGACCCTGGTCCTGATGTTACACTATATGTTAATTTAATATCTTCATTTTAGCAGTTGCCCCACAGCAAACACAAAATATAAAATCAACTGGTTTGCCCTTAGGTTTTAGCACAACTCCTGATAATCATTTACTTCATCTGTGTGTTGAGCTAAACAGACTTTAAGATTGTACATTGAAGTCCAGAGCCACTTGGAGTTTATTCACATGTATTTTAAGCATCCAATTGAGGGTCTAGCATCTAATCTTCTAAATCAGTAGTTTACCCTGAAGACTTTACCTCAAGCATCACAATTAACCTGAAGTTTGGGTGTCTATTCCAATTCTCCACATGAGCTCCTATTAAACTAGTTCTTTGTATGTGTCTAAGTGTAAGTATGTGTGTATATTATAAACAGTAAATTGTTCTCAGCAGTTGTGAACAGGTGGTAAGAAATTCAAAGGATAGGGCTATTGGGACATTAGCCTTTAATGGAACTTCAAAGACAATTGCTACTGAAAATTACCTAGAGGAACCAAAGAGAATTCTCATCCTCTTCACTCATCTTGGCATCGATCAAGACTATTAAGGTTATTCAGAGGTATTCACTGTTCTACTATTTCTTTAATTAGTTTTATACTAGTTATAGTTGCTTAGATTTCTGGTTCTAAATTTGGCTGCCCATAAGTTTCTTTTCAATTGCATTTTGAAATGCAGTTATCTTATGCTTATCCTCAGAGGTTTTGCTTCAGTACTGGAAATTATCAGCATAGCATACCATGCAAATAAGGCATATAGTTTTCATTTTGAACTTTACAGACTGGAATTCTCAAATACTTATTTTTTTAATATGACCTACTCTCTTAACAGACATTTCACATGTGTTAACCTTGAAAGTGTACACTCATTCTTCAAGTACTAGGTCAAACACGTTTTTACTAAAAAGAATTTCCCAAATTTCCATGGGAAATTTAGACATTTATTTTATGCTTTCACTTACTTGAAACACACTGGCTTTATGATTATTGTTTTAGTATATTATAAATACACATATATTTATCTTAGAACAAGATCATATAGAAGAGATTCTGTGTGTGTGTGTGTGTGTGTGCGTGTGTTTTACAATACCAGAATCCAGTGTTCTGCTTGATAAATAATCTTTGAATTAATCAGCAAATTATGACAAGAAAACATTCACTCGCCATGAACCTCCATTCCAGAAATATGTGCCTCTATTCTCTAAATGACTATAATTTGATTATAGGTAACATACCAATTCTATCACCACCTTTGAATAAATATAAAATAAATGGTGCACTATACTCAATGTGAGTGAGTAGATACTTAGGCAGATACAATGTGACAAGTTATTACTTTTGTATTAGATTACACGGAAGTCATGTAGTCATTGTGAACACAGTACCATCACCACTGATCCCCTTATGAATCAAAATTCCCATGACTACAACAGTCTGAACCTCATTATCATGATTAATTTCACATTGTTTCTATTGGTTAAATGATGCTACCTGGTCATTCTGAAATTCTAGGAAGCTTTTCCAATGGCCATATCTCCTGTAAACCTCCACCTACAGAGGACAGCCACCACTGAGATTCTCAAATAAACTGGTGTGCATCTCACTAGTTGGTTTTTACTGCTTTCGTAAAAGGTGTACTCTAGTATAATCTAACAAAGTATGATCTCCTGGGGACTATGGCCCAGTGTGCTTTCTCTGGCCTCAAAAAATAAAACCATGCTAACTCTTCAGTCTTTCCTCCTAGACCTTACTTCTTCCTAAACACTCATCCAAAGCAGTACCAAAAATCCCCACCTCACCTATCGGCTCTCTTTGTTTTTAAGCTTCGAGGAACCATTTTCAGCAACAGATTAGTATTAACTACAGAAGTCCTGCCAGGGTATTGAAACTCTAGGCACGAGAGTGCTCTCATGTCAATAATTTACCTGCTATCCAGCATACTATTAATGATCAAAAAACAAAACAAAACAATTTCATAATCAACTCCAAACATATACACAAGTTCCTATTGAGCTATATTAGCCAAGCCTAGCAATCTTTTCAACATGTACCCTCTCCTCTCAGAGTATAGAATACAAACTCTATTGAGACTTGATCATTGGCCTATAGAAAATGGAGGAAATAATAACAAATTTGGCCTAACATTACATGCAACAAAAAATTCACATGTACATCCCAATATATACAAATATATAGCATTAGATGAAGATGGCATCTCAAATTACTAGAGCAAAAATGGACACTAAAAAATGATTTAAGAAAAACTATAGCCATTTGAGGAAAAATAATGCATATCTCACACCATACATCAAAATAATCTAAATACATTAGAAATTTAAATACAAAAAAAATAAAATTATGCAATTACTAGAAGAAAACGTTGAGAAAAGGCATTTTTAGTATGATTCAATATTTTGATGAATTAAAAGAAAGGGAGTGATAAACAGGACTAAATAAAATTAAATTAAGTTTTTTTGTTTTTTTTTTACTAGAAACACCAAGAATCCAAAGGCAGATGATAAAGTGGAATACACTATTTATAACATATCACAAAGGGTTAATATTCCTAAAATCTTAACAATCTAAGAAAAAATGATTAAAAAAAAAAAAAACCTGGTCACAAATGATGTGAAATTAATTGAAAAACATATACAAATAAGATTAAATTTAACCATAAGCGAAATGTAAACTTTAAAATAAAACGACACAGAAGTTTTATTTCTTTTCAATTAAAGAAACAAAAATTCAAAGTTTAACCATATATGTGTTTTTCAGACTGCAGGTAAAAGGTATTCGCATTCAGTGATGAATAGAATAGAGAAGATATAAAATGAGTGGGTGTATGTGTGTGTGTGTGTGTGTGTGTGTGTGTGTGTGAATAAAGATACACCAGAGAGTTACTTTCAGTATAAATCAAGTAAAAAAAGCTCATGGAGAAGATTGTCTACATAAGCACTTCTTTGTGTAAAAATAAAACAAACAAACAAACAAATAAATAAGCAAAAAGGGAATTGTAGTAGTTTAAAAATGCATTTGTTTGCTTATGTTGTCATAAGAATAATCAGAAACTAATGCATATATTTACTTAAACATGGGGCGGGTAGAAGTAGGTTGAAGGAGATAAGAAAAGAGATACTACTTGAAGGTAATCTGTTGGTATGGTTTTAACTTTTGAAATCATAATATTGTTTAAATATTTAAACAAATTTACAAGAATAAGAAAAAAGAAAACCTCATATTAAATATAAAAAGATATTTGAATATAATTTCATTTAAAATTTTAGCATAACCACAGATTTTTTTAAAAGAATCGATTAAAGACATTTAATAATTTACCATAATATATTAACTACATATCCTTAGCAGGACATCTTCTGAAGATAAAAAAGGTATTGAAAGATATGTTGAACTTCAGTAAGTTTGTTTTTGGTAATGGTGTAGCAATTCTGAAACTATTTCTTGCCTATTATAGGATTGAACAAATGAGTATTAAATTAATGTCTAGAGGAATCAGGTGTTTAATAATGGCAAAAACAAGACACAAATATGAAATGGGAATAGATTTTAAAACCTTTATATTTTTGGATTGAATAAGAGGTATTATTATTAGCTCACAAAAGCATAACATGATATAATCTATATCTTAATAGCAATGAAACCTAGCATCAATAATGACAGGTTCCAAATCGGTGCAGAGGAAGTATAAAGAACACATGAAACATTTTGTTGTGTAAGTAAGTAAGTGACTAAAAAGATGGGGTGATATCTACAGCACACAAGAGTTAGCTTGAAGGGTTTCTTATTGGACAAAATTATAAATATGGGTGAAATGTACATAAATTTTCATTTTATTATTCATGCAAAGTTTCTGTATGTCTGAAAATTTTCAAAATCAAAATGTTGAAAATTAAAAAATTCTTACTAAATGAATTAAGACAATTCATTTACTGATGGAAGTAATGATTCATCACCATTATTGCATATCATTATAATTAATCTATTTTTACTGTATTTCTGTCTCACATTTGTCTTTCCCTTGCTTCTTATAGATTCTGATAGAATTTTTTGGTTTATTTTTTTCTTCTAGTGGTTAGCTTTACATTATCTTCTATAATGCTTGTAATACATTTTTGTCATTATATACATTCCTAATTGATTTTTATATGTATTTTACTTTCTTCTATTAACTATGCAAAAATAATGTTTCTTTCACTTGCTCTATTCTCTCTTCATTTTCTTTTTGTCTTATTTCTACCTTGCAAATATATATCTCCATGTCATTCTCCTACACATTTAACAAGTTTCATTTTTGTCTTTATTTAAAACAAATACATTCATGCTCACCATCATATAGTCAGCCACTAAGAAGTTGCTCAAAGCATATCTTGTAGTATTTTCATATGAAAGGGCTCATGACTACATGTCCCCCTGAGTTATTTGTGTGTGTGTGTTTGTGTGTGTGTGTGTTTAAAAACTTTTTTGATCAGTTTTAGATTCACAATAAAATTCAAAGGAAAGTATAAGAGATTTCCTGTGTATCCTCTGCCACAGCACATGTATAGTCTTCCTCATTATCAACAACATTCACCACCAGAATGGTCTATTTGTTACCAAGGATAAACCTGCTCTTGTGCTGGTTGGAAAATTACTGTTTGGCTATCGCCCATGGGAACATAGGCTATCACCCATGGGAACATAACATTCTAACAATAAGCTTTCTGCTTCTGTACCCACCACTTGCACAACCGACCTGAGGGTTGACAGTTAGTAAAAAGAAGAAAAATAGACTTGTGTGTTCAAACAGGATGAAGAATGGGGTTTAGGGCTTAAAAACCCTGTACCTCTACATTTTGGAGTTGCTTAATTTGGGGTCTGCGTACTCCTGGTAGACCCAGCTAGCTGAATAAAGAGCGTGTTTCCTATAATTCACTGGTTTCTGGTGGTCTGTGTGTCTATCGGGGGCTGGCGGCTACAACACACTGACATATCAAAATCACCCAAAGTCCATAGTTTACTTTAAGGTTCACTCTTGGTGCTGTACACTCTATGGGTTTGGACAAATGTATAATGACTTGCATCCACTATTATAGCATCATACAGATTAGTTTCACTGCCCTAATAACCCTCTGTGCTCTGCCTATTCATTTTGAGCCCTCCCTATCCCTGGCAACTACTGCTTGTTTTACTATCTCCACAGTTTTGCCTTTTACAGAATGTCATATAGTTGTAATCATATAGCGTGTAGACTTTCCAGATTGGCTTCTTTCACTCTGTAATATGCATTTAAGATTTTTAAATGTATTTTCATGGCTTGATAGTTCCTGTCACTCAACATCCTTACCAGCATTTAGTGTTGTCAGTGTTCTGGATTTTGGTTATTCTAATATGCATGTAGTGGTATCTCTATTATTTTAATTTCCGTTTCCTTGATATATGATGTAAAGTACCTTTTTTTTTTTTAATGTTTATATGTTTATACTTTTGGTGAGGTGTCTGTTAAAGTATTTAGCTCATTTTTAATCAGACTGTTTTCTAATGGTTGAATGTTAAGAGTTTTTGGTATATTTTGGATTGCCGTCCTTTATTGGCTGTGTCTTTTGCAAATATTTCCTCCCAGTCTGGGACTTGGCTTGTAAGTGTCTTAACATTGTTTTTTTCAGATCAGAAATTTTTAATTTATGAAGTTTAGCTTATCAATTTTTTTTCATGGATTATGTTTTTTATGTTTTGTCTAAAAAGACATTATTATACCCAAAGTCATCTAGGTTTTTCCTAGGTTATTTCTAGAAGTTTTATAGTTTTGCATTTTATATTTAGGTCTGTTATCCATTTTGAATTCATTTTTGTGAAGGGTGTAAGGTCTCTGTCTAGATTCTTTTTTTTTTTTGCATGTGGATGTCTAGTTGTTCCAAAATCATTTGTTGAAAACACTGTCTTTGTTTTATTGTATTGCATTTGCTCCTTTTGTAAAAGATGAGCTGACTATATTAATGGGGAGCTATTTCTAGGCTCTCTAGTCTGTTCCATAGATCTCTTTGTCTATTCTTTTACCAATACTACACTGTCTTGATTGTAGAACTGTTTATTAAAACAAACAAAAACAAAAACATGATATCAGAAAAGTGAAAATGAAGGCCACAAAATGGGAGAAGGCATTTATTTGGAATACAATAATAGAATTCATATATATAAATACAAAAATGCTAACTCATCAATAGGCAAAGACTATCCAATAGAAAAATAGAGGGGATTTTAAACAGACACTTCATAATATAGGATATTCAAGTAGCCAAAAGCTTATAGAAATGTGATCAATCTTGATGGCAGCAGTAAAATGCAAATTAAAATGATAATGAGATGTTTCACATCCTATAGGAGTTCTTAAAATTAAAAGGCAGTAAATTTTAAAAGAATATTCTACTCATAGATTTCTGGTGGGAATGTACATCAATGCAAATTATTTCTGGACACAGCAGATTTTGTGACACAGAAATGTCATTACCTGGTACATAATCAACAAAAGTAGGAAACCATACAAATTTACTAAAACAAATGTACAAGAATTCCTATAGTATTCCTAAATAGGAAATAGCCATCAACACTACAACAGACAAACTGAGATATATCAATACAATGGACAACAAGCAAAACATGAGTGAATATTAAAATTGTAAGATTAGAAAAAGTTGCTAAAAATAAAAAGTCCATATGTTTGATTTTATTCATGTAAAGTTCAAAAATAGGTGAAGCGACCTTAGAATTATAAGTCAGGATAATGAATACCTCTATGGGAAGAAAAAAATGCAGATAAGGAGGAAATGGGAGGGTTTCTGAGATGTTGCTAGTATTCTACGTCTCAATTTGTTTGGTGGCTAACCTGGTATTTTCACATTGTTATGATTTACCTATGTCTACACTTATGAATTGTGTACATTCCTGTATTTTTCTTATATTTCAAGATAATATGTATTTAAAATTATTATGTAAAATTATTATTTACATAGCAACATTTAAATTAGAGTTAGTGGATAGATATGAAATAATCTGTTTTGAAGATTTTTTTTTTGGTAAGAGGATCTATAATGCTCTTATTTAAAAATGTATTACAATCATTTAAATAACATTAAAATAATGCCAATAGAATATATAATTTCAACCAGCAGTGGAAAATGATGAAGCAAAACAAACTATGTAATATCCTCAATTATTTTTAATGCATACAGAATGAAATATTTTCAGTAAACAGATAAGGAGAAAAACAAGTAGTTTTGTAGAAAGCAATAAATCTCTATTAGTAAATAGTGAAAATTTTTAAAAGTTCATTAAAATTGACTGTTAAGACAGATCGTCAGATTGAATTCACAAACATCCAAGTACTTCTTAACAGACATACCCAAAATATAAATACTTTAAAAAAATATATGGAAAAAAGAAACATTTATTCTAGGAAGATCTTTTCAATAAATGGGGCTGGGGAAAAATGAATCTAGACACAGACCTTACACCTTTCACAAAAAAATTAACTCAGAATGGATCACAGACCTATATATAAAATGCAAAACTATTAAACTTTCAGAAAATAATATAGGAGAAAATGTAATTGATCTTGCATTTGGCATTAAATTTTTAGATATAACACCAAAAGCATAATCTATGAAGGGAAAAATTAATTACTTGGATTTCATTAAAATTAAAAACTTCTTTGTGAAAGGCACTATTAAGAGAATGAAATGCAAAATGGTACAACTACTTTGGAAGACAGTTTGGCAATTTCTTACAAAACTAAACATATTCATAGCATAAAATCCAATCATCACACTCTCTGGTATTTACATAAATGAGTTGAAAATGTACTTTCAACAAAAACTTGCACATGGATGTTGATAGTGGCTTATTCATAATTGCCAAAATGTGGAAGCTACCAAGATGTCCTTCAGTAGGTAAATGGATAAACTGTAGTATATCTAGACAATGGAATATTATTCAAAACTAAAAAGAAATGAATTATCAAGCCATAAAAAGACATACAGGAAACTTAAAATGCGTCTTGCTAAGAGAAAGCAGCCATCTGAAAACGCTGCATATGATATAATTACAACTATATGACATTCTGGAAAAAGCAAACGTATGTAGACAGTAAAAAAAAAAGTTGGGAAGAGGGAAGGATGAGTAAGTGAGCACAGATGATTTTACGGCAATAAAATCACATTTTATGATGCTGTAATATAGGACACATGTCATTATATATTTGTTAAACATAGAATGTACAACACAAAGAGAGAACTCTAATGTAAATGATAAACTTTAGTTAATAATAATGTATCAATATTGGCTTATTGATTGGTAACAAATATACCACACTACTGCGAGTTTGAATAATAGGGAAAATTGTGTGAAGAGAGCAAGTGAGAAAGTGTATGAGAACTTTCTGTACTTTCTTCCCAATTGTTTTGTAAATATAAAACTACTCTGACAATAATAAAGTCCATAAATTAAAAAAATAAACAAATACACACGAGAGGAATATAATAGAAAACAAAGCTGGTTTAACTTTAAAAATGTCAGACAAAATGAGATTTTAAAATACAAAGCATTCTTAGGGATAGAAAGATTCAATACATAATGATAAAATTTTAATTTACTTTCTAAATTTATTTGTGCTTAAAATTTCCTTGACATATGAAATAATCATTGTTGTAACATAAAGACTTTACGTATCCAGCATTTTAAAGGAAGATTTAAAATCAGGTTTTTAATCTGTTGATACATTTACGGGCAAAAGTTGATAACCATAAGTAAGATTTGAGCAACACATAAATTAAATATAATTTTTAGAAATATGTAGATTTTGGTACCCCCAATATTAAAGAAAATCTATAATTCAAAAGCCCACCTGGAATATTTTAACAAAATACTTATAAGACCAGAAAACGAGGCTCTACCATTTTCAAAGACCAAGTAGTATACAGAAGGTGTTCTAGATCAAAGAGCAAGAGCATACAATAGAATATACAAAAATGTATTATTATAAAGTTGTATACCTGAAACTTACATAATGTTATTAACCAATGTTACCCCAATAAATTTAATTAACAGAAATACATTAGAAAAAAAAGTGCCCATTTGTCTGCAGATTAAACAAGTCACTCTAACTCATCAGTGTAAGGAAAATATCATAATTAAAATTTTAAAAGTCCCGTCATAAAAATATTAGGCCAAAATAAATAATATTTAAAAAGACATTAGGATTAAATTATATCAGAGAGTTAAGCTTTAGTAAAAGAATGCTATAAACACTTATGCTTACACATTTGGATTCATAATCTAAATTTTAGCAATATTTACTCAATCAGAAAGAAATACAAAATATTTTTTTATAATCACTAAATAGAAAAATCATCAGTTCCCACAAAGAATACTACAGGCTAAAATTGCTTCTCAGGGAAATTATTGTAAATTTTCAAAGAAGTTAAATCATTCCATTCAAATATAAATTATGCAGCATGTTACAAGAAGAAGATTATTTTCTATAACTATTTTAAGAGACAAATATAATATTGATATCATTACCATAAAATGATATGATAAAAAAGAAAATTTCAGGCTATAAAGGTATTTAAAAAAATATTAATATAATATTAACAAGACATCTTGCTAAAGATTACATGTATTTCTATATGTCTATATCTATATGGCAATATAGCCAATTCAGTTTTATTCTAGAATTGGGGGAGTAGTTTAGCATGAAAATATTTTACAAATTTCATTTGGTTGTTCAACAGATAAATGGAAAATAATGTAGTTATTTCAAAATGATAGAGAAAAGTTATTTGCTAAAATTCATCTCAAAGAACATTTGGGAAATGATGAATAAAGGAAACTTGTGAATATGACAAAAAACACATTTACAACAAATCGATAACAAATACCATTCTTAAAATTGTAATGTTAGAAGCATTCCATTTGAAATTAGGAGCAATACTTGTATTTGAGACTGCACAATGGGAACTAGACAATCCCTATACAAGAATACACCAGAAGGACTAGATAAAAAGAACCAGAATAGCTAGTATGTTCCGACTGCATAATTAGGTTCAAATAATCTAAAATTAATATACAAATAAAGTGACTTTGTAATTACTACCCAGAACAATTAAAACTATATATTAACATGACAATATTTGTAATACTACTGACAGTTAAGGTAGTTAGTGATATATAGAAAATGTGTACATACTTATTGGAAAACTTTTAAAAGTATAATTCAAATCAGTAAAAAAGGCTTAAGTAATGAGGCATATAATATCCATTGATATTTATTTCAAATCCATGATTGACTTATAGATTCACTGTGAGTTCAAGAAAAATCTCAAATCTCAATAGGTTTTTTAAAAAAAAATCTTAACAATGAATTCTAAAAGGTGTATTAAAAAAAAAAAGATCAAGAATAAATGAAGAGTTCTGAGAAAAACAATGTTTAGTTGGAGGTGGGGAGGGACCATTTCTACCTGTTGTTAGGACTTATTGACTAAAGGTAATTAAGACCAAGTGGTATTGAGCCAAAGACAGCCAACTGACCACTGGAACTAATAACCCAGAAACAAACCCAGAAAATTGGTTTAAGATAAAGACGGCAATGCAGATCACTGGGAAAAGGAGAAAATAATTGACAGATATTCTGAGACAATTGGTTATCCATAGAGAAAGGTAAAATTGGAGACCTATCTCACACTACACATAAGTCAATTTTCAATGGCTAAGCAATTACAAATAAAAGGCAAACTAAAGAAAATAATAAAACACCTTTAAAGTAAGTGTATATGAAAGTGTTTTTAAGACTCCCAAAGCCATAACATAAAGAAAAAAATAAATTATTAAAACTAATTGAAATGAAAAACAACTTTTAATTAAAATACATTTTTAAGAGAATTAAAAGATAATTTACATACTGAGAGAAGATATTTGCAACATATATGACTAACATTAGTCTAGTACATTGAGCTTATTATTAAATTATAATTAGACGATACATAAAAGACAACCAAATAGAAAAACAAGTACATAATACGAACAGGCATTTTACAAATAGAACTAGGAAAGTACTTACATGAAAAAATGCTCAACTACATTGGTAATCATAGAAATGCAAATTTAGATCGCAATTAGATAACATTATATTTCCACCAGGCTGGCTAAAATTTAAGTCTGTTAATGATACATATTGATAAGGATCTGGGTCAACTATTATACACTGATAATGGGAACGTTAAACTGACATAACTTTAAAAAATGTTGTCACTTAAACTATGCCCCCATCAATTCCTTTTTTACCTATATAATCGGGGGAAACCTATGAAGACTTTTTCCAGAAGGCATGTATAATAATGCTTATAGTAGCAAAATAGGAAGAAAAACTTCATTTACTAGTAAATAAATAAATAAATACTATATATTAGTAAAAATACATAGACCATAGATCTGTGGCAATACCTCAAAGAATAAAAATGTCCAAGGTAAAATTGGAAGCCACAAAATACTACATAAATTATACTACTAAAAAATTTTAAAAACACAAAACAATACATTACACAATGATACAATCACAGATTGTTTTATAAGCTATTATAGAAAAACAAAAAAAATAGGAAACATAAAATTCTGTATATACTTGATTTCAACAAGGTCAGGAAAATGGAAGAGAGAATGAGGGTGGATTCAAGAATATTTGTAGCACTAATCTTTCTAATTTTAGTGGTTCATTCATGTGTTTGGTTTTTTCGTTTGTCCATTTTACATTCATAACTTACAAATATGTTACCAGTTTTTCCTTTGAATGTATTAATAGTACAAAATAAATGCATGTGAATTTTCAAATTTCAACACATGCCTTGTCTTTAAAGGTCTTCACGTGCATTAAAAAGGATCAGGCCAATATGTAAAGCCTATAGTGCTTAGTAAAAAGTGATAAATACCATAAAAGAGTAGCAAAGGTTTTACTGTAAAATCTTAGGAAGGGGAAAGTTAATAACAGCCAGAATATCTTTTTGGAAGAGGTAGTGATATTAAAGTTGGTCTTGAAAAGGATGTTATTTACATATTTGAAAATGAAGATGCCAAATGTGTGAGTTACAGTTGCAGGAGTGTCTCAAGGAGTGTTTTCTGCTCATCATAATACATTATTTATTAGGCCATGTTGTAAATTGGGTTATAGTTGAAAACGGAGCAAAATTAATTAAATTGGAAATTGATTGAATATTTTTATGTAAACTTATTCTCTTGGAAAAACAGTTTGTTTCCTTTCAGTTCATCTTTTTTAAAAACATATTTCCATAATGATGTTGAGAAGTATCTATGTAGATGAACGAATCAGTGAAAATTGTCTGAATTTTTCAAAAATTAAAGACTCAGATTTCATTATTCTAATTTACTTCCCTCTTCCTAAAATGTATCTTTAAAAGCAACAAACCTTATTTCTTCATTATTGCTATTCAGTAATCTCAGATTTGTTCTGCCCTTTGAAATATTACTTTTGGCTGCTTTGCCATTTAGCACAATGAACCATAGACATCTTTTCATTATTTAAATGTACTTCTTAATTATCGAATCTACCATCACTAGGTTAGTATAAAGCAATTATAGTACACTGCTTTAAGTATTTCTGTTAAGTGTTTTGATAAACTTCCTAGAAAATCTATACATTTTATTCACCAGGTGACATTTATAAGAATTGTCTCACTGAGTTATAGCTTGATCTTTTCTCATCAATTAATTTTAAAAGTTTCAAAATAGTCACATCATACCTTAAAATAATTATTACCTGTTATATGTTTAAAACAGATTTGTGACATTATTCTTAAATATTTTTAAATTTTCTATGATGTTTTAAGTTTTAAATATTCACTTAGTAAATATATTGCATTAAAAATTAATCTAGAAGGAAAAAAATTTTCTAGCCATACATTTTATTACTTTTGTGTAAATAGCATAATTTTCCAGCAAAGAAATAACTTTAATATCTTCAGATAAGCCTATATATTTCTGTAATGATAGAACCAATCAAATTACCTTTTAGTTGATAAAATCATTCTATTTCTTTTGTGCTTACACTCAGAAGTACTTGATTTTCTGACATTTGTTAGAAGATTTTGCAAACTGCTACAAAACAATTTTATCATCAGTGATGAAAACATCATAGGAGCTAACATGTATTTAAAATTACTTTATTTGAAAAACCAAAATGTGCTTTTACAGATTCAAGATGAACTTTTCCCTCTCACTGACTTAAAACTTTTGAATGCCACATCTCATTTTTGAAATGTCAGTTACTTATCAGATATAGCATATCTCAATAAACTGCCTTTTAAATAAATTTAACAATAGGTAGAATTCCCCTTTGCACTGTTCACTAAGAGTAATTCATATATACTATAATCTAGATTCTTCAATTAAGCATGTGCATGGTACTTCAATACTCTGCTGATTCTCCAGTATTTTCCTGTGTTCTTCTCAGGAAACACTCCTATGTAAAGCAACCCCTAGCTCTTTTAGCTATTTAAAAGCATATTTTTGTCTTGTCATGAAATATATTTGAAATAGTTTGTCTATTATGGTGCTTGTGATGTAGATCCACTTTAGAATAATTTGTTACCATATTAATTGACTTTAGAGTGAATATCTATTCCATCCTTTTTTTTTTTTTTTTTTTAATTATTTATGCCTACAGCACTTGGTCTTCCTAGGTGGTCTCCCATCCAAGTACTAACCAGGCCCGACCCTGCCTAGCTTCTGAGATCAGACATGGGGCTTGTTCAGGGTGGCATAGCCATAGACCATAGACCGTGGCTCCACTGGGGCATGAACCCAGGACCTTCTGCATGTAAAGCAGACATGCTAACTGCTACACTATGGAACCACATCCTCTATTCTATCTTAAACCACATTCTCCTCACCCAGGGCAACACTACCCTCTGTCAATTTTATTTCATTTGTCACTTTAGTATTTGTTGTTTTTTTTTTTTTTTTTTTGAGGAGAAGTATTATGTTGTCCTTACTCTGATTGTGGCTTACAGACATTTAGAATGAGACATTTATATCACTAGAACTACTATAATCTAAATGTCTATTGATTTCTGAGGGAAAAGTTACTAAAGATACCAAAGGATTAGATACTCACATCATGCTTAATCTCTCTTGCATGTTTCTTTTTTTTTTCCCAAAGATTTATCAACTTCATATATACTATATATTTTGCTAACTTTTTATGTTTAGTGTTCATTGCCTTTCTCCTCTTGCAATCTGTCTGTTTCCTCATCATGGAAGATGAAAGGGATCTTTGCTTGCTTTGCTCATAGATGTAACCAAGCATCAAGATGGGTGTAGGCTGAATAAATACGTGATAAATTAATGCAGGAATGTTTGGGGCAAAGAAATATAGTCTCAGTTGATGTATTCAGACTTTTATTATCTCAGATGTCATAAAAACCTATTAGTTTATTTGAAAATAAATTCATACACATACTTTGGAGGAGAGATGGAGGAAAGTATTTCAAAGAAAAGGTTCCTGGCATCTTTTTTTCTTTACTTCAATTAAACAAATACAAATAGTTTCATTAAAAGAGACATTGAGACTTCCTTTTATCTTGCAAATGGTATATCTGTGCTTCTCCATTGTTCTTTTATTTTTCTTTTATTTTTGTTAAGTGCACTAAAATGCTGAGATGTGTATTATTTACGAAATTCAGAAACACATTCAGGATATTCTTAAACATTCTCTCCACACAAAATACAATGTTATACTCTCAATAGATTTTATAGTTTTCAATTCTCTTTCACAAGTCCTAAGTAATCTCCATTTCTCAAGGCATAATGTATTTCAGTGTATGCCATGTGTAACTCAATTTCTCCTTCTTTAAAACTGCTGAAGTCTACTTAAATCTCAATATCTTTGTAACTGCTATAAATTTTTCTTCAATTTTGCTATCATTTTAAGCTCACAATTTCCATCCTAAAAAGAATATATGTTTCAGCCAAAATATATTGTGACTCCTGACACTGTTGTAATTGTGTTTCAGAGTCTGTTTGTTCCCCCATTTTATCTCAATTTTATCAACTATATAAATAGATGAAAAGCCATACAGAATACATCTTAAATTTCTAAGTATCTAAACCACTCCCCACATATAGTTTTTGTTAAAGTGTGTCCCCAAATTCTTATTTTTTGGGTTTAATTTAAAAAATAAGCCAGATAAGGGAAGAATCTTC
>NW_011888793.1:7846714-7880189 GCF_000151845.1 Pteropus vampyrus | reverse complement strand
TATTATTTAATACTATCTTTGGCTATAATACAAGTAACATATATTCAACTTCCAGGACTTAAGCAAATAGCGATTTTTTCTTTTCACAAAATGTGTCTTGATGTAGGTAGTGCAGAGCTAGAGGGAAGTTTCTCAGTGTTGCAAATATTGCAGCCTCCTACTTTTTGCTCCAACATACTTAACTGTGCCATTTATTTCTAGGGTATTATAATGGTTCCTTGTGGCTTCAGTCTTCTCATTTCCAACGTGCAATGTTGGTAAAATGTAAAATGTTAAAAAAAAGTCTTTAGCTTTTTCACAGACATTTAAAACAACAAAATTAGACAACAACAATAAAAATTATATCTTGGAAATCCTATACAGAATTGCCATTTAACCTACTAGCCGGTATTGGATCACATGGTCACCACTAGGTCCAAGACATTATGGGGAAATGAAGGATGAAAGTGAGAACAGATGTGGGTTAGGCAACCGGCACTGTTTGCCACAAATGGTACTTTCTTTCTCTTGCTAAGAAGGTTGATTCTCAAATATCAGAAGTAAAGTTTGAAATAAAGCTATTACATCTATTTTATTATGTTTAGGTCCTTTATATACTTGCTTAACTGTAATTATTGTTCAATGATTTTTCATGTACTAATTCTCCTAGTCTTTCTACATATGTTAATGTTACATTGCATCTTTTATAGCCTTTCCTACATGGAGATAATTTCTGGGTAATTTAGTCAAAATACATTGATGAGTATTAAGTTTTCATTGTGAATGATAACTTTTAGTATTAAAATGTACTTTTAACGCTTAATACTCTTTTGACTTAAAGTAATTCTTTTAATATAAAGATCACTACCCTGATTTTTTTCTTGTTTCCAGTTTTCAGGTATACCTTTGGCCATCTTACTTTATGAGCCCAGGTGTAAATCTATTTCTTTTTAGTTGTGACCTGCAGAAATTAATGTTTACTGATATAACTGATAAATTTGGTCTCCACTCCATCATACTATTTTATAATTATACATAATATAGTACATGTGCCTTCTTTCTTTACCAGATGTATATTATTTTCTTTTAGGAAGGTTTGCATTTTTGTTCCAGTGGTTACCTTTATAACTATACCTTAAAAAGTTAAGTTCTGTTTTGTTTTAAACTATTTTGTCATTTTTAAAATATTACACTTTAAATATTACCTATTTTCCTTGCAAAAATCAATGAAATTATTCCCTTCCTCTGCTTTTCTCTCTGTTATCATTTCTTATTTACATTATTTTGTCAGAGCACATATATTTGTGCATTAGTTTTCCTCCTTCATAACTGTTTTATATTTAGCCTAAGATATATTAATATATAAATGTTAAATGTTCCCAAGAGTTCTTTTGCTAAAGTTTGCCCAGTCTTTGTTATATAAAGACTATCCTATAGTAGATTTCCCAAAAAAGTCTTAGAGGTATAGAATTTCTTAAGCTTTTGTATGTTTAATGAAATTCTAATTATTTTATCCTTATATGTTATTTGAACTTTGCCTGGAAGTATGAGAATCATTTTTTCTTAATTAATATTTTTTTCTAGGATATCTATCACAGATGATTGTTCTAGAATAATATTCCCAGGTGACTCCTGAGTCTTTTCAATATCAAGATTCAAATCTTTTATTTATTTATTGCAAGTTTTCTTGGATTATAGTGTCAGACATTAGTTCTAGTCTATTGTTTAGCTCTTCCTCCCTCCCCCACTGACATTGATTATAAAATGTTACTCTCTCTTCGTCTCTCTTCCTTCTCTAATTTTCAGAAACTTTTAACTCTTTATTTCGCTTTACTCTCTCTCTCTTTTACCTTTATCTAATACCCCTCATACAATTTTAATTCCTCTTTTGTCACTTTTTATTTGTCTTTTCCTTTTATTATTGTTTGAGTTCAATAAACCTTTGTTTTTTGTGTATATTTTGTCCATTTGTTATGAGTTTAAAATAATTCCTGTATCAGTGTGTTTTTTATATCCACAAATTTGAATATACTTAGTGTGTTATCCTACTGAGTTTTTCTGCTTCCTCAGAGATTTTAGCAAAATATTTTTATCAGATAAAGTATGTTGGTCTCATATTCTAATTTTTAAAAAGAAATTTTTCAAATTTTTGGCATCAAATCATACATAATTCTCTTCCCATCACTATTTCTCAATAGCAGCACTATTATTCTTTGTTGGAGAAGCCTGCCTTATGCAATGTAGTATGTTTATCAGTATCTCTGGCTTTACCCACTAGATACCAATAGAAAGCACCTATCCAGTGTGCCAACTAAAAATATCTTCAGACATTGCCCAGTGTCTTCTGAGGGAGAAAATGTCTCTAGTTGAGAATCACTGCTATAGTCAGTGCTCTGGTTTACTAGGACGCTTTTAAAAATATTTTACACTTGGGGTAAACTTAAAGACTGGAGTTTTGGATAAACCTGGATTTCCTTCACTCACTTCCATTAAGTTTTTATAAGACTTTGTTTATCACAAAAGTTTGCAGTGGGGCTGAGAACAAAGTTTGCAGTGGGGCTGAGATTGTTCATTGGGATTTGATGTTTTCTCTTTTGTTATCTATATTTTAAGTTTAAGAAGGTTGTGTGTATATATTTTGTACAGTTTTATTTCCTCTTCTTATTTTGTGATGTTTGGAGGAAATATTAGTTATTTTTCTTCTGTATAAATATAAGAATAGGATGTTTATATGTATTATCAATATAAAAAGTTTATTAATTCTTTGAAAAACTACAACTTATTGAAGAGTAGTTTCTTTTTTCAAGGATAGTTTTTACTGTTAATGGAATTTTATATACAAATTTGGAAACTGGAGCTCCACATACAGCTAAGGAATAATAAAAACTTTGTTGAGGAAGAACAGTAATAAAACTATCAATGCATTATTATAATAGACAAACTAACTTCATTGTGATGAAATTTCTCAAAACAAAATTCTTGTCATTGCAAGTTTTCTAGATTTTTCTGGGCTCTAAGAAAATGTGTCCTATTAGGACACTTCCTAATAGGACACTTTCTATCAAGTGTCCTATTATCTTGGTTTACATTTGAGGGATATAATTGTTTTTAAATAGGATAGTTTCACCATTTTACTAATTAATTTTCAAACTAGAAGAGAAAAATACCTCTTTATTTTTCTCTCCACATGATAGGCTATTTCACTCCTATGTAATCCCAATCTGACATCAAGTGTTTATTGACTAACGGCATATGTAAGTTATGTTATGGTTAGAAAATATCAAATAATTTTCAGTCCAGGAGTCAGGAATAAAAAGTATAATTTTAAAACAAGCCCAAAGCACAATACATTAAACAGTGTGAGACTAAAATGTTTAAACAAAGAATCATTTTCTTACAAAAATGTAAGTGATAATAAAAATAAAAGGAAAGTAGGTTATAAAATATGCATGTAAAGAAATAAAAGTTAAATATAAAATATAAGAAAACCTCTTGATTTATCTTAAATGTAAAATATGAGAAATATCTTGGTAATGATGATAATTATAGTACTACTGCTTTCTATTAATACAATGAATTATATGTGACATGTACCAGACACTATAACGAGCATTTAATTCTCACAAATACCCTTATGAATGATGGCACAGTATACCAATTTATAGATAAACAAATAGGCAAAGGAAGAGTAAGTAGAGTTCCCAAGTTCACTTATCTAATAAATGATGGAGCCTGGTTTTTAATTAATGCAGGCTAACATCCAAACTCATGTTTTAAAGAGCGTTTCTAATTTCTAATTCTCTGTCTTCAGTTTACCAAAACATTTTATCTAGAATTTAAATTGGAGACCATTGTGTGGGGGTTCCTTGACATTTAAAAAAACTAACACTTTTCTAGACAACACTCATTATTTACTGTTTAGAGAAAAAAATAATTTTAGTTAGAGCAGATATTATTCCGCAAAACCATGGGTCATGTTACTTAGGAAAATAAAATGAAAGAAATATTAATACATTTCTAAACTTGCTTCTGTTTTTGAAATCCATATTTCAGAATGTGGCTAGCCTACTCACATCTCTAAGGAATTTTCCTTCATTTTCACTTCTCTACCAGAAGATATTTATTTATCTTTACCATTTTCTTTTACTTCTTTGTAATTCAATGACTCTGAAGATATAAGCATTAAAGTAATTTTAATAAAAATGCAGCATTATCTGAGTGAACATAGTTACTTCAAATTTCTACACAAGAAAAGAATGAACACTGAATTTATTTTCTTTAAAAACCTATTATTGTGTGGATTTTCATTAAAAATATCAGTATTTAGCACATAATGTCAAATGAGTCACATATATCTTTATATGGAACAAAATATAGTAATGATCTTCATTCTAAATATTTCTTTTGAATTTTATTTGAATTGTATTCTTCAGCTTATATCTATCTAAATGATATTTCCTGTCATTTCGCGGAGTGTATATTCATATAGTTCTTTTGGAAGAAACATGTTTACTTGTGTACAATATCTATTTGAATACCAACTATCTGTGTATATTGTGTATTATACAAAAGGTGCCATATCTATTGAATGTATAATATCTTTTTTACATTATCTGGTTGATGCTATGTTAAGTGCTGTGTGTGTGTGTGTGTGTGTGTGTGTGTGTGTGTGTGTGTGTGTGTGTGCGTGCACTCATGTGTATGCGTAAGCGCATGTCTGTCTATTTAGCAGTTGGTTCTGCTATCTCAAATATTCACCGTTATACTTTATCAGCTATAATGTGGCTCGCACTTTGGAAATGATGTTTTACAGTTCAATTCGTAGATTCTAGAAAACGCAGTGATCTATAATATGAAATAAATCTCATAAATGTATTCTGTGAATTTGAATTTTATGCCTTGTACACAAAGAGGAAATTTATTTATAAGAAAAATAGGCATCGCAGCCTTGTTTTAAAGTGTAATGCTAAGATTTCCTCCATGTTAACTTTAATATTAAATTCTCAGAAGATCTCATACTGCCAAACACATGTATTAAATATTCAGTAAAATTATGATTTGTTCCACTGGTTTTCTAGATATAAGATTTTGACTTGTTAAAAGGTTTGTAGAGATTTTATGAAAGAATATCACATGAGTGATTTGCTAAATAAAAGTATTAACCAGAGTATACAAATTTATTTTAAAAACGTAGATTATGAGGTTGCTTGTTTTATATAAAAAACTACAAATGTGAAAATTGTCAGAGTGGAGAATAAAATGTAGTATTTAGTTATTTTAGTCCTTTCCAGAAAGGAATGTTGTAAAGTTTTATAACACAGACACACTACGACTGCAACTTCTGGCTGAACAGGCTGAGCTTCAACACTTAGGCATAACCCATTATTCCATAAAATTAAACACATTGCCAAAAAAAATCATACTATAGTGATTTTAAAACTACTCCTACAGTTCTCCAAACCTATTTCAACATTTTATTGCTTTATTTAAAAATGTTAGTATTATATCTTTCAATCTTCCATAAGTCAACTTATAAAAGTTTTTTTTATAACAATATTTCATTCATATGTATAATCATACTCTCATAAGTGATCCATATAAAAATAGAGCAGAGTATATTAAAATGTTAAAGTATTACTTAACTTGTTGGTTAGTGATATAGTAATAACTTTAATAAAAGGATACAAAATATATTTTTATATGTACATATATAGGTAGATAGATACAAAATGTATCAAATAAGGCCAAATCATTATGCCAAATGTTTATATATTAAGTGTTATCATAGTATGCCCACTCCACCCCCCAAATATAGTCACATCTTAATTCTCGGAACCTGTGATTATATTACTTAATATAATTAAGTTAAGGATCTTGTCATGAGGAAATTATTACAGGGTTATTCATGACAAAGGCAAGTGAGTGAGACATAGAGTGAGACAAAGAGATACGATGACAGGACTAGAGAGCAAGAGAGAGAGAGGTTTGAAGATGCTCTACTAGAGGAAAGGGCCATGAGCCAAGGAATGTGGGTGGCTTCAGAAGCTGACATTAATTATCTCCTACATTCTCTAGAAGAAACTCTGACAACATGTTGAATTTAACTTCTGACTTCCAGAACTGCAAGATAATAATTTTGTGTCTTAATCTACTAAATTTGTGGTAATTGGTTATAGCAGCAATAGAAAATTAAGTTATTTCTGTTTAAAGTTACTTTTACAAGTTTAATAAAGTTATATGTTTTCCCCAAGGTATCATAACTAAGTGGTAAACACAGAATTAGAACCTCTGTCTGACATTTCCTGAAACCATATGCTTTCCATGGACTCATGACTTTTAAGAAGTACTAATATTTGTGTTCTAGATCTTAGAACATATTAAAATAAAAAGTTCAGTAAACCATACTTCATTAATTACAACTTATTATTATATGACAAGTAAATGTTGACTATTGAACATCTACTTTATGTCATGTACTATGTTAGTTAGGTGCTTGAGATTGACTATATAAAATAGCTAATCTAAGGAAGACCATACACCTCTCCTGAATAGTTTCTTTCCCTCACCCAAGGCAACGTTTTATAGAAAGAATAGTTTTAATTGTAACAAGAACTAATAAACACAACTACCTTTAAGTTAAACAGTCTTTTGTAGGAGGCTTAGTTTTTCCCTAAACAAGGTAATGGTAAATTCACAAGCATGATGAACTGGTTTATCATTGTAGGTTTACTTACATGTTCTTGAGCTAAGAAATCAAAATTAGTTGTTCTCCTTTTGCACAAATATGAAATTGGAATATTTGTTTTCACTGTTCATGTAGAAAACTATTTTCTTTGAAAAAATATAATTTATTTTTATTCTAATGTATCTAGAAAGAGGTTAATTTCTTTGACAAACTCTTTGTAAACATATATAACCTTTAATTTTTAATCTATTTTTGTCTAGTTATCAAGTAAATAGAAAAATTAGAATATATGAATTTCATTTCCATGGTTTTATACATGCTGCAATTCTCAAATAATTTAATCATGGATAGAAATGCTACAGACATATGTTAAAGCAACCATTTAACCACAGAAGGAAAAAGAGGAGAGAGGTTATTTCTTTCATTAAAATGTGTTTTTTTTTTTTAATTCATAATGATGAATCTGTGACAACAACAAAAAAAGTTTAAATGGATTTTACTCAAAACAAACATTTATACCAATGTTCCCACTATTCTTCAGAGTGACTCATTTGAACACTTCTTCCATTTCTCACCTTTTTAAAATATTTCCCTTAGTAAAGGTTAAGTATGCTTAAGAGACTCAGACTAGGAAGTGGGAAAATAAATCAATGGTATATATGGGTGAGTAGGTAATTATATAGAATTTTTGAGAGTTGATTTTTTGATTATGTAGAACATTTTCAAGATAGTTTTCACATCAGGTTAGATCTCATATGGAAAATAAATTACGTATTTGCCTTTTAATAAAATATATACAGAGAATTTTAAAATATTTTTATTTTTAACAATTATAGATATGATTAATATTTTTCAACATTATTAATTCATAAAATGTTCACAACAAATATAAACTTGTCTACTTAAAAAATCTCAGTTTTTCTAAAGTTAAGGCTGAAAAAATGCCACTTGTTAGTAGGCATTTGGTGGAAGCATCTGGTTAATTGCTTATGTTCTCTTTTAAATTTAAATTTTTTGTTTTCAGTTGTGGACACAGTCAACAACACCTGTACAAGAAGGAAAAAATACCGCTCATCATCTTAGTTTATTTTTTAAAGTCTATTTTATTCTTTAAGTCTCTAAGTCCCATTAAGGTCACGTGCCTATGTTTTGATGGTCTGCAGCACCTAGGTGAGTACCAGACACATGGTAGTCAATCAAAATTTTATTTTTTGAAACCAAAATAGATCTATAAAATGTAAATGCTTGGAGCTAAAGGAAGAGCTTAAGAGTTCTAGGTCATTAGGCTGGTGAGGTTAGAAAGAAATTTATAAACAGAGTTTTTAAATTTCATGATTTTTAAACTTTAAGAGAATTACAAGCTATTGGAGGGTTTCAAGCAAATGAGAAACTTGTAAAGATTTCAGTATTTTAATTATCATTTGGATGCAAAGTAGTGAATAATTGGAGCAGTATTAGAAGAATTGCAGATCAAAAGGTTAAGAGGCTGTTGATTAATTTCAGGGAGGAGAGATGGTGGACAGTGACAATGGAGAGAAGTGGATACGAGATGCACAGGGGTTATAATAATAGACTCCTGACTGATTAGAAGATTTGGGAAGAATAATAAGAAAGAAGAGTCTGGATGATTGCAAAGTTTCTCGACTGTGGGTAGAGAAATGGGGTGACATTTATTATCATAGGAATGCTATAAAGAAGCAGACACACTTTTGAGGTATTACAAAAATTCGAATGTACTACAGATATAGATGGGCAGCTGAAGTAGATCTTAGGAGAAGGGACTGTGTTGTATTAATTCCCTACAATTCATAAATATATCCAGATGTAAGATCTTTACATATAGGGGATATTTAAAGCCTTGAAAATATTTGATATGTATAGTAAGAGTCAAAATGATCCTTTAACTGGTTTCCAAAGAACTAAAAAGAAAATAATTCACCCTAAAAAATAAGAATATAAAGAAATCAGTAATGCTTTGAATTATTATAGCTACTTTCTGGAGAAGAAAAGGGAGTCAACAAAATCAAATGGTATTGTCAGGTCAATTAAGATAAAGATTAGTAAATGCCTATTAAATTCAATAACACAGAGAAGATTGCTGGCTTTAGAAAGACCTTTGGAGCTTATGGGGTTGGAAAGCAAAAATACGTGTGGCGAGGATTAAGAGAGAAGGAAATAAATAGTGAGACTGTAGAGAATTCACTGCAAATTTGGGCTATGAAGGTAAAAGAAAAAAGAGAACGAAGGATCTAACAGGTCTCATGGGCAAAAGAAAGATTGTTTCACCGGTTTTGTTGCAAGTATTTTACATATGAGTTTATGAAATACACATAGACATAATTAAATGTTGATGATAGGACAAAGTGCAAAGATGATGAAGGAGAATGCCTAGACAATCTGAGAAAGGTGCAAGGTGTTTAAGAAGAAAGATCAGGCTGAAACTAATAATATGTAGAAGGATGTATTTGTACAAACTATTTGAGTGCAAGGAAAGGTAGGGACTGAGAATATTGGAAGAATAAGAGATCCTGTGGGGGAGGGCAGGGATGTGAGTATTTTGAGGAGAGTAGAAATGGTTGAACTAGACCTTATAATATTTGAAGAGTGGGCTTATTATGGAAATATTTGAGCGTTGAACAGTGCCTTTGGGTCTATTTGAAGTGTCGAATTCAATGCTACCAATTTTGTTAATCCTGTGATTTTCTTCTGCAATGATCAGCAGCTTGGGTATTATCAGATATCGTGAAGAACAGCAGCTACAATGATCCAGTGCTGACATATTGCTGGATCAAGAAAGCAATGAAAATTTGAATGCAAGTAGTTTGTTTGGTAGGTAATCCCAGGACATGCTGTCATAGATTGAAAAAAAGAGACAGATAGGGATGAAAACCAATAAAAAGTAAATTATTTAGCAAGCTACCCCTGTTCCAATTGGAGATTAACCATGCTGGGAACTGTGGAAGACCATGTAGGACATCCCTCATAGTTTACATGCCCGAGAAACAAAGGAGTTGGGGTCTTTATCTACTCTTACTGCCTTTCTTTGGTTAGCTTTCCCTGAACAGTAGTCAGAAAAATTCTTTAGGCAAATAGGTACTAGCATCTGGAAGTCAGGCCACCTTGCATGGGAAAGTTAAGTGCCAAGAAGTTGTGGTGAGCCACTGACAGCTTCTCTTAAAAGTATTCTCTAGATTCATAATGGATACCTGAGGACTATTTCATTAATGGGTGTCACTTTTTTCTTTCCTGATGTTTTCTTCTTGTAAAGTAAGATTAAGTAGTATAGGTTTAGGCATACTCCACCATTTTAACTCATTCAGCATTAGGGAGATCATTATGGTGTGAATGTTTGTATCCCTCCAAAACTCATATGTTGAAATCCTAGTCCCCAAGGTAATGATATTAGAATGTCTGTCTTTGGAAGGTAATTAAGTCATAAGGGCAGAGGCCTCATGAATGGGATTAGTGCCATTATAAAAGAGGCCTGAGAAAGCTCTCTAGTCCCTTTCACATATTGGGACAGAACAAAAAGTTAGCAATCTGGAACCTAGAAGACAACTTCACAAGAAGCCAGCCATGCCGGCACCCTCATCTTAGACTTCTAGCCTCCAGAACTGTAAGAATAAGCTCCTGTTGTTTATAAGCAACCCAGTCTGTTGTATTTTGTTATAGCAGCCTGAGGACTAACAAAGAGATAGAATGACTTTTTTTGATAGGTGTATTAAGATAATGGATGTGCCTAGCTTAGCTCTGTGCTTCTTGGGTGCACATCTGACTATAAAGACCAAGCTTTCTCTTAATCTTCTCCATGTTATAAAGTGTGCAGAGATTCTGATCTAGTTCTGCATGAGCTGAGTCGGTGCCTCTGTCTAAATCTAGAATTCAGGTAGCAGGACCATTTGGCTTTTACACTAAACACCCTCCAACTTAGATTTAACTGGTAATAAAGATGATGACTTTATTTTTTATATTGATTCTATCTGAAATTAATTTACATTTAAACAGTATCACCACACATGTCTAGAAGCTAGCATATAATTGTACAGCACATGTTTAAGGCTCCTATAAAAGTTAAATAAAAGGGGTAAAAGTGAGCCTCTTTGACTGTTTCACGGTCTCAAGGATGAAAGCTTTCAATAATTTATGGTTAAATACAATGTTTGCTATAAGTTTTTAAAAAATACATTAATCTGATTAACATTAATTCCCTACAATTCATAAATATATCCAGAGTTTATAATTGTTATGAACAGAAGGATTAGTATGAATATAAACTACTCTAGCTTTCCTGGAACTATTTTACCAATAGTATTAAAAGATAATTTTACAAAACGTCAAAACCTAGGCAGCTAGGCTATTGAAAACAAACTAGGCCCTTTTAATTGAGAAATCAGCCATCAATCTACTTTGAATTTTTTTTTTTTAATCATCTGCCTTTCTTTTGGACTTTGCTTTTAAGATGTTTTCTATGGTTTTTCTGTTCTTCATTTTACTATTATATGTCTATTTACAGATTTATCATTTTTTTTTTAGCTTTTCAGAACTGAGATGTTTTTTCAGCAGTTATAAAAAACCCTCAATTATTATTGCTTTATTTTCTCTTTCACAATTCTTCATGATATTCCTCTGGTAATAAAATAAAATAAAAGTTAAATCTTTTAATTCTAATTGCAATATGTCTTAATCTTTCCCATTTCCCATTTCTTTGTCCTTCTAAATTAGCTTTTTGTTCATTGCTTCATATCTAATATATAGCAGACCAGTTAGCAATTCAGCTTGGTCTCATGTGGTTTAATTCATTCATTAATATATAATTTCAGTTATTAACTTTTTAAGTTTTAAATTTTCTAACTTTTCAAAATTTCTTGATTTTTTTATGGAGTCTCCTTTTTCTTACATATTAATTCCATTAATTCTTTCTTGTAACAAATTAAATAACATTTTTTCTGTCTCATAATTCCCATATTGGAAGTCCTTTGGGCTTTTATTCTGCTCACATTTGTTTCTCCTAGCTCAGCCTAATAATGTTTCTTTCTTTGTGGTTTTGAGTTTTTGTTGAACAATTCACTGAAATTATTACAGATGAGCTGAAATTTTCACTCTTAAAGTATCTGCTTTTGTCTCTGCCAAATGGTAACAGAAACTATTCTAGATAGTACTAAATTAAAATTATCTGCTTGGGTTCCCCATCACACTTCTTCCCTGCCCCACCGTAATGTGAAATTGTGTGTGGGCCTGCTTATGATCATGGATTCTTGGTAGAGAATTATTTCTCTTAACCCAGTATTAAGGTCAAAGTAAGCAAGTTGCTTCCTGATACCTTCTTTTAACCCATAAAACTAAGGTATATCTTTTTTGGAATTTTTGCTTTATTCTGGAATGTTCCAGTACCCTTCTCTCTTGGGCTGCATACCATATTTTATCACATGTCTCCCATCACTTCAATATGATAAAGATTCACTGATATAGTCAGGGTGAAATCAGGTTTTACATTTCACTAATTCCCAGGACTTCCACTTTCATTTCACTTTTGGCCTCTTATTTTCTTGGTTGCTCAGTGATTTAACGAATTTAAAAATCCAGGCAGCATTTAAGTTTTAATTGATAGGTTTGTTCTGAACATTTGGTACACCATACAATGGGAGATAATAATCATATTTTTTTCTATTCTTCTTTCATAGCCCAAAAAATGGGTATCTATAGTAGATATAAAGTCTATGTATGTGTGAAGATATGTATATGTGTATATGGATGTGTGTATATATATGTATACATTCACAACTCATTTTAAGTAAATTATTTGGAGGAGTATTATAAAAATGCTGTTTTCCATTATACTTTACAGGTATATATCAAAAGTAAATGCATAAGAATATGAATGATGAATAATACTTTAGGGCAAACAGATAATTTAATTGTCATTTCAAAGTAGATAGCATGTTCAACACACTATTATAAATATGAACACCTTATACAAATCGTAAAGCACAAAGTGTTTTGTATTATGCTGAATATTTATTAGATTTTGAATCAAATCATCTTCACTCTGTGTGTCAATGGAATAAAACTTGATATGCTTTTATAATACCCAACTGACTTACCTTGTAGGGAAAAGTTAATGTCCTCATTACCATATAACTACAAAAGAAAAATAAAAAGTAAATTAGACTCAACAGAAAGCTCATGAAAAAGTGACTGTTTTGACAAAAGTGTGTCCACATGGAATAGGGATGAAAATCTAGATCAATAACTATAGATACTATTCATTCTATTATGCAAACATTAAATGCGAACAGCTGGTGGAGTGATGAAATTACCATACCTGGTAGTTAATATTTAAGTTGTTATATAAACACCTTTCTTAATGTGGGAAAGTAATTTTCTTAAATCAAATGCTTCAATCAACCTTCATAAGATTGTGTCATGTTTCCACAAGCAAAGAGATTATTGTTTTCCTCCATCCTCTATTTAGACAAGATGGTAAACAAACTTGCTCCCATAATAAGAAAACTTTTTCTAATCATTATAAAGAGCATGGTATTATAAAGATAGTAAGAAAATATAATATTGATAACATAATAGTTTCATAAAAATATCTGATTTTAGAATCATAGAAACAGTACAATTAAAAACAACACTTGATGGAGATTTGTAAAAAGGGAAAAGAGAACGGTCATTTATCAATTGCCTAAAAAGTGTGGGCTCTGTGGTAGATATTTTAAATATATTACCTAACTAAATTCACTCACTAGCTCTAGAAGTAGCTATTATCTATATTTTACATATGAGAAAAGCCAGCCTCAAAATATAAATGGCCTGTACAAAGCTACAGAGGTACAAAAAGGCACATAGGGTTGCTAGATAAAATTTGCCACCAAAGTCTTCAATTCTGATTGTCTCCTCAATAGAATTATAAATTTACATTAAAATAGCAATGGAAAATCAGATTATTATAAAATTGTATATTTAAAACATATATCATTTATTTTAAGGTGATTATAGAAATAGCCAAATAAGTGATGTTTCCAATTAAAATAGAGGCATTAAACCATTTTTCAGTAAATAGGTCACAATTTATTTGCCTCTCACCATGCTTCAAAAACAGTAATTTTTACAAACACTTATATTTAACATTTGTAATGCCAGTGTTAATATTAATGACATTCTTATTGGCATGTCCTAACATGAGTAAAAACCAAAACTGGCTTCAATAAAGGCAAAATGAGGCAAGTATGGCTAGATGAAGTGAGAAAGGGGCAGAGGGCAGAAAGTGATAAGAGAAATAGTAGGGCTTAGCTAATGTAAGTCACTTAGATCAATATGAAATCTTTGTTTTATTCTGAACAATACAGAAGGCCAAAAGTGGAATTTGATCCTGAGTGACATATATACTGTATTCTTATCAAAGAAACACTCTGAATATTATGCTATGAATACACTATGATCATAGATAGCAGATAAATGGCAGCAAGATGATTTAGAAAACTTTTACAAGTATATAGTCTAGAGAGAAAGTAATAGATGTAGAGTTGATCCATATCAGAAATAGATGGATTCTGAACACATGTTGAAAGTACAGTCAACAGGATTCATTAATGGATTCCATGTTGTGAGATAAGGAACAAATAGTATCAAACATGACTCAAGGGTTTTGACCTGAGTAAATGGGTGATAATATTGAGATTTCAGGGAAGGGTTACATTTTTCTCATCAATGAGAAAAAAAAGTAGTTGGATTTCTCTTTCTCTCTTTCTCTCTCTCTCTCTCTCTCTCTCTCTCTCTCTCTATATATATATATATATATATATATGTAGTCAAGTAGTTATAGTCCAATAAGAAAGCAAAATAAAAGTTGACATGATCCTGTATAAAACCTGGACATAAAAAAAGGACATTTTTTACTTCACAGGTATAAAACATATTCTTTGACTAGAATAGTAACACTTTATTTGACAAATCAATATATAATACATATTTATATACATATGCATACTAATGTAAATGGTTTATACCTTTCCTCAAGCTATAAATATAATACTGAAGAATTACTTATTGTTATAGAAGAAAATGTGCATTTTGCTAAACACATTTTGTTTGAAATGTTGCATTACAATGAGTTAGCTTCAATTATAAATATGAATGTAATGTTCTGGGAAGAATTTAAGAAGTGAAGAGAGTTTGATGTGATAATATGGATCAAAGACTTAACTGTGTAAGTTAGAACTTTAAAACTCTTAGAAGAAAACATAGGTGTAAGTCTTTACAACTTTGTATTAGATAGTTTCTTAGATGAGAAACTAAAAACAAGTGAAAAAAATATATAAATTGGATGGACTCAAAGTTAAAAACTTTGCGCTTCAATGGACTATTAGGAGAGTGAAAAGACAAATTACAGAGTGAGAAAAAAGAAATATTACAACTCAACAATAAAAAGATAAAGAACCCAATTAATAGATGGTCAAATTATTTGAATAGGCATTTCTCCAAATAAGATATACACATGGCCAATAAGCACATCAACATATAGTCAGTATCATTAGTCAGAGAAATGTAAATCAAAACTATAATGAGATACTATATCATAATCATTAGCAAGTCTAGAATAAAAAAGATGAGTAATATTAAGTGTTGGTAAAAACAGGAAGAAATGAAACATTCATACTTTGCTGGTGGTACCAGACACCATAAAACAATTTAGCAATTCCTCTATTAAACATAGAATTACCATATGACCGAGCTATTTCACTCTGAGGTATATACACAAGAGAAACAAAAATGTATGTGAACACAAACTTATACACCAATGTTCAAAGCAGAATTTTTCATTTTTTAGTCAAAAAGTAGAAAAATGCAGATGCCTATAAGTTAAATGAATAAACATAATGTAGTATATCCTTACAATGAAACATTATTCAACCATATAGAGCAATGAAATACTGATACATGTTACAGTGTGGCTGAAGTTTTGGAAGATATGGAAAAGAAGCCAGATATAAAAGGCCACATATATTATGATTTAATTTATATGAAATGTACAGAATAGAGAGATCTCAGGAGAAATAAAGTAAATTAGTGATTTTTATAGGCCGGGGGTAGAGGAAATGAGGAGTGACTGCTAATAAACAAAGGGTTTCTTTTTTGGGTGATAAAAATATTTTGAAATTATATAGTGGTGATGGCTTACAATTCTGTGAACATACTAAAAACAACTAGATTTTACAGTTTAAAACAGTGAAGTTTATGGCTTGTGAATTATATATTAATAAAAATTAAAAGTAAAAGATAACTGTCACCCAAGTAAACTTAATAAAAATAAAAGCAGAAAATTAAAATATTTTAATTTTGAAATTTATGGCTCATGTTACCTCCCTTTATTCTGAAAATAAATAAAGAGATGGTCTGTAAATTTACTTAAAAGAATAGGATAGAGGGAGATTTGTAATTAAAAAATGATATAACTAATAAGTTTATATTGAAAACTCATTTGCAATTATTACTAACTGTGTGGGTCTGAAAAATTCTCTAAACTCTCTGATTTACAGTTTGACCATCAGAAGTATGAAACAATGCCTTACTCACAGGATGGTTATAAGCAGTGAAAATATTCATGTATGAGAAAGCTCTTCAGAAAAGATTTTTGCCTGAATTATTAAAGTTGATATGGGTTTAAAGTTCATTTAAGCACATAAACATATAGCATGCACCAAAATGATCAGACCATGATAGTTCTTTTACTCCTTAAGCCAAAGCTTGAGTATCTTCAAGGTTTCTTTTCTCTTGAAAAATCATCGTACATTTTTAAGAGGATTCACAGTAAAAGCTGAGGCTCTATCACTTGAATTCTAAAGGTCACAAAAACAGGAGTTGGCTATCCTACCACCATCTTCTTCCCAGGACATTACATCATAGTCTTTTCACACCACTCTGCTACCAACTACTCCTAGAAGCCTACCTCTAAATAAACACCACTTTCTGTGTTAATATTTGCTTCTACACTCTAGGGTATACAAGTTACATTCTCCTAAGAAATTCCTTACCAAGCTCTTCCCTGGTCACTGGAACACCAGAGTGGGCCTGTAGATTTTTCTATTTAACACATAGCCATAATGCCCGTCTCTCTTTCTGGCACACACTCCCAATTCTAAGTGTTGTCTCAGAGCATCCTTATACAGTCTCCAATGGGAAGAAGATCTCTTTCTCTTTGCCCTTCTCCCTTCACCCCCTGCCCATGTTTGTTCCATTCTTTGCTTGATCTGCTTTGATAAATAAAGGTACTGGGGAAGTTAGGATGCTATTTGGTGGCAAAATTTGTTTTAGGCTTTTTTTTTTTTTTAACTCCCCACAAGTCATGAATAAAGAATCCGGACCAAATTATTGAAATTCTCTCTCTCTCTCTCTCTCTCTCTCTCTCTCTCTCTCTCTCTCTCTCTCTCTCACCCGCTGAACAAATATTCTGAATACCTTCTTTTTCAGGTAATCAAAAAAAATATAACGAAACAAACAAAAGAGCTGGATTCTAGTAAACCTAAGAAGAAAACATTCAAAAGAGAGAACTATGTCTATAAAGTCTTGTTAGTAAGTCTGAGTACTTAGTATTGCCAATCATTATGTCAAATAGAATGCTTATACCAGCTGACACTCTGGACTCTGAAATCTCCCTTTTCAAATGGAATATATTTGCCATTAGCTATGAGCCATAATAACCAATCGCCATCCTTTACATTAATATTAGTTCCTATACTGGTATACTTTTTTCTTTTATGTGTATTACGTAGATTTATTAACTTATCAATTGATAAATCTATTAAATCAGAATTTATTGATATTAGAGATTTCCTACTTCAGAGAAAATTGTTACCAACAAGCTTAGCTACAACAACAAACAGCCAATGAGAACTCACCATTCATTAGAGAAGTCTGTGAACATGCACTAAAAATGCACCTAGGAAAAAAAAAAAATCGCATGGGGAACTAAATGTGGGGCATGTTTTCATTAGGGAAGTATTAAGGATTATTTGTTCATTTCCTCACACAGGAATTCTATGACAGAAATTTTAAAAAATTGACAAGAGTATTTCAATCTTAAAAATTGAAAAGAGAATACTTTTTAAAGTAGTATTCAGTCTTGAATATGATTGCTTTAGAACTACGTTTGGTTTTCTTTGCCCAGATAACACTCAACTCTAAAATTGAATACAGATTAATAGAATGAATATATTTACATATAAAATATACCTAATTGTTAAACAATACAGCAGAACAATTCAAGAATCATTCATTGAATATCAAGTATATGGCCACTTGGAAATCTTCCTTTCCACTGCTGAACCAATGTTTAAAATATAATCAGAATTTGTCTAATTATTAATAATATTGCTTTTCAGAATTTCTCTAATTATTAATAATATTGCTTAATATAAACCACAGGTTTTCAATTATTAAAGATATATATGTAGACATATATAAATCATATATATTTATATAACTTTTTTGTTTTTGTCCTCAGAAGACAGATGATTGAACATACTCTTTCATTAACTTTGAAAGTCACCTTGAGCAAGCTGAATGATAGAAAATAGAGTTGATAAAAACAATCTATTTCAGAACTAGATTACTTTAAACACACCTCTGACTTTGGACCTAAAGATTGGAATTCTATTTTCTTTATATTTAAAAATAAACAAAAACCCAAAATACAAAACCACAAAACCTACATGACTTTGGGTAGAATATTTTATTTTGAATTTCTGGATAGGTTATATTCTAAGTTAATCAGAAAAGAAATCTGTACTTTGAATTCCCAGAAAGAACTGACTTATCTTGTAAATATTATGAAGTGTCCAGAAAGTTGCACTAATCATTATCCAGATTACAACCCATACCATAAGAGACAATGGGTAGGTGAATATTAAAAGAGCTTTATAGTATTCAATTTATTGCAAAGTGTTTGAGTTAATAATTTAAAATACATAGTATTTCAATAATAGATAATATAACAATAGATAATAGAGGTAGAACCTTTTCAAATAAATGAATTCTTTGAACAAAATGTATGTAGAGCTAATATCATAAAATAAATGTTATTTTTAACAACAGTTTAAATGACATTAGGGAACATCAAATAGAATTAAGCATTAAAATATTTCCATGCTAAAATATATACAAAATAAAAATGTTATTAATATAAATTTTTAGCCAATTGTAAATATAGATTCATAAAATTATTAGAAAACAAGTACATATGTCTGAATTAAGCCTAGAACTAATTATTTAAAAAAAGCAACACATAGGTATTTTGCAAATTAAAAATATTTTTAAGTCAATATATCTACAAAAATTTTACTTGGGTTCAGGAACACTAAATTTAAATTATTTTAAAAAGTTTACATCTTAAAAAAGTAAATCCTGAACTACACTACAGCTGCAATTCATATAGGGTAAGGGATCTGACAGTTCTAGGAGAATGAAATAAAGTTAGGTGAAGATTGATTATAGCATGAGCAAGAATTAAGGTATAGGCAGGTCAAGGTAAGAATGATTGCTGATTATGCATAAGCCTAACAGCATTTTAAGAATATAGACAAAAATGCGTTACTTTTAGCTCAAGAATGACTAATATTTTTAGCCTTGGGAGCAAAGCTAATGTCTGAGTTAAAGAGACAGATTGTTAGTGCAGTTGTCAGCATAGTCATCCATCTGGAACTGTGTTTTCCTTGTTTTTTTTCAGTTTTTTTTTTTTTTAATCTCCCTTTGTTGAACAAAATGGAAAGTAACATGCAATTAACACAAATATGCTTCCACATTATTTTTTGGCATTAGAGTTGTGTCTGACATTTAAGCAAATCACCTAATTAGTCTCTATTTACATTCATCAACATGTGAAGCAGATTTCTAAGATTTTATATTCCTGATAACAATTGGTAAATTTTAATGTGTTTAATAGTAAAAGAGTTTCTTTATAGTACACAATTATTTATAAAATGTTTTAGTTAATGATTTAAAAGAATAACTATGTTTATAAAAGAATAACTTAATGAGGCAGAACTATCTTAAAGACCCAGAGGCTAGACTTTTAAAAATGGTTATATTTTAAGCAATGGTGAAAAGTTATTTGATTTTTTTAATATATGGTGCCTACTTTACATAATGGTATATAATTTTCAACTTTATATTTAGTTTCATGTCTTACGTATTAGCACACAACACACCCACAGATATACATAAGATGTAAATGGCAGAAATCTTTCCATAATAAAACTGTGATATAAAATTGTAAAGTTGGATTTCTTATTCTTCCATGATATTTATCAATTTAAAGAATGTTAATTGAAATGTATGTAGATTTTGAATCATTCTTGCTTGAGAGAAACCCAAAAAGGGGTTTGGAAGTTGTGAAAAGGAATGCAAAAGGGAAAACTGAGTTAGCCAAAAAGTTTTTGTAGGTTAGCCTTGGAAGAATAAAAGGAAAGTGATGTAAACCAAACCAAAGCCTTAAAACTCCTCACCGTTAGAGTTAGAAATCTAGGTGGAAAAGCCCAATGAGACCTTCTACTAAAGGCTAGTTTCTGATAGGGGTGGAATTAATGCAATTTAATTCTGTGCATTAGGAAGGAGAGGAACAAGTATGCATCTGCAGTGTACAAGGACTGAATCTTACTGTATGGCCTTTAAAAAAAGTGTTTTAAAAGGCCTGTGAATCCGAAGATGGAAGGCAGAATATGACAAAGTATCTAACAGTATTAAAAATGCATGATACAATCACACTGAAGGAAGTGGGGAAACAAGGTGCAGACTTAAGTAATTTTGGAAATGAGTGGAATCTGTACGACTCAAGGCAAAAGAAACTATATACCATATTTAGTTGATAACATTTCCCACAGGAGTACAAATTTAAGATTGTGAAATTACTATTCATATCTCCTGAAACTGAACAATAATGTTAATAATGGCAGATGGTGGGAACCAGTTTTCTCATTATTAAAGCGGGAATTGATAAACCAGCAAGGGGAACAGGCTAGAATGATCCATGTGCTTATGGGTTAGAATTAGAAATATCAACATGTTTAGTATAGATATGGGTATTTACATGGGATCATATACACAGATGTATTTTCCTTTTCTGTTCCTCAGATTGCCGAGAAGCAATCACAGTCTCAAAGAGCACACTTGGCATCTAGACCTTAGTTTCCAATATCATTTTTCCAATAAAAGGAATTGGACCTCCTTGGTAAAATGTCTGATTTCAAGTTTGGGTAGGAGATATACACGGTGAGCCTGCAGCATCTTCTAGGTCAGGAATGTAAAGTCTCTTTCCTCTTCCCCATCCCATAAAAACTAAAACCAAAAAAACAACATAAAAAACCCACAATGATGAAAAATACCAAAGGACATAAGAACCAACTGAAAAAGTTCCCAATGTGAGCAACAAAATAAATAAAATAATACTGGATTATAATCTAGAATCCAAAATAAATTTCTATTAGTCTGCATTAATATGAATAAATATTTGAATAAATGAATGGGGAAAACAGAAAAAAATTATTGTGTAGAAAATTTCAAACAATTTATGTAGGTACTTTACCCTCAGAGAGGTGGAGCTAACTCCCCATTCAAGTGTGGGTTGCACATAGTACTAACCTTCTGTAGAGTTCATTCGAAAAGAGTGAGAAAAACAGTAAATTTAGAGTACCAAAACTCAATAATACCACCTCAGTCAGGTAATCGAGGTTAATTTAATACTAGCAGTAATTAGTCATTTTGATAACATATATCTTTAATATTATATGAGGGATGCACTTGACCTCTGTGGTTTTCCCATCTAAAACACATAAACTCAGTCTACTGGAAAAGCATCAAACAAATCTCAACTGAAGGACATTCTACAAAGTCCCTGAGAAGCACTCCTCAAAACTATTAAGGTCATCAATAAGAAGAAATTTCTGAGAAACTGTCAAAGCCATAAATAGCCTAAGGAGACAGGAAGACTAAATAAAATGTACCCTGGATGAGATGCTAGGACAGAAAAAAATAAAAAGTAAGAAAATTTGAATAAAGTATAAATTTTGATTAATCATAATGTGTCAGCATTGGCACATTAATTATGAGAATATATCTTACTACCGTATAATGTTAATAATATAGGGAAACTGGGCATGAGAATGGGGGAAGTCTATGTACTATCTTCACAATTTTCCTGTAAATCTAAAACTATTCTAAATTTTTTAAAAGTATATTAGAGAGAGATGAAGATGGCACTGATGTTTCTCAATGACATAAATATTGTATATGAGAACCATTTATTGCGCAAAATAATTCTAGCTATCTCTTCTCTTACATTTTGTACCATCCAATATCATGCATGAAACACACACAGACACACACACATACACACAAGCATTTCTGTTGCAAGAAACATGGTAACTCTAGAATATTTTTGACACTAGTTACTGGAACTCAACTCTCTACCACCAAAAAAAAAATAAAACAAAATAAAACAACACAATACAAAAAGACCAAAAAAATATGAGCAATGTGATATCCTTTTGTATAGCTCTGCACTAGTTTTTTTCATTGTAAATCTTTGTTTTTTTTCCTGTTAGAATGATGATTATTTTATGTGTTTACTTTGACAATGTTTCTAGACTTCTAGAAAGGAGAATTGTATTATATTCTACGAAGTTAAAGAAATTACACAATGGTGACTAGTTCTAAAACATAGGTAATAACAAAGACGTGAAAACTGAGTTTAGGTAAAGATGAGGGCTTGGTAGGAAACTTCATGCATAGGAAGGGTGAGAGTCACATGGGATTATAGTAAATTCTAAGTCAAATGCTGAGTAGAAGGTAAATTTATATATGGAATAATATGAAAGTGTCATAGAAGTTTCTTATTATTAGTATCATGCAGTTTTCTGCTTAAAATGTTCAAATGGATATGGAAAGTATATTCTGAGCTTCTAGCATAGTAAGTGCAGCTTATTTCTACTTGTACATGAAGAAAGAGCCTTGTGTCTTGTGATGTTCTTTACATCTATCTGGCCAATTCAACACAGTGAACAATATAGAAGCATCTTTCTCAGACAGATCTAACCCCTTAAAATATTTTTAAAGCATATGGAAACTACTTAATAGCAATTCATACTTTTTGCAACAAAAAGGTTCTTCCCAAAGATGACCAGGTACAGTAGAGTATCAAGTAGTATATTCTAGCCAGGTAAATGACAATTTCTTTTCCTGGAACAAAAATTCTTCTTGTTCTTCTATTGATGTAAATTTCTTTTCTAAAAACCATTTATCTGGTTTAGATTATTATTTTTACTTGAAAATCATTTTAAGCCAATGGTAATACAGGGCTAGCTAAAGTTCAACAATCATAAATAGAAGATTTTCCTCCATATCATAAGACTTCAACCACTAAATCTTATCTTTATTTCTGCTAAATAATTTCATGACCTCACATTAGTGACTAATCAGTGTGCATGTAACTAATTTTGACATAGGTTTTAATTTCAGTAATTAGTGTAATTTAACAATTTTAATTAAAAAGTACACTTTATGGCCAGTAGTAGAGAAAGGAAAATGCCACTTCAAAAGACATTCTTTTTCACAGGGTTCCTACTGTGTCAGAAAATTACAGTATGTCCATCTTTTAATTTGTCTCAGTAATAATGGATTTCCACCTACACATATAATGTTTTCTCTATTTTTTTTTTTAAGCTTGATGCTTCAGTGGAAATATATGATATGCTGCTGTGAGAGTGTTTTGCTACATAGTAGTATTAAATTGGTATAGAGAGCCGAGGAAATCTCAGAACAAGAGGAAGCAAGGAAACTCTCCACGGCTCTATTGTAGTTAAGGTAGAGTAGCAATTGTGTGGTGTCAGGGTTTGTCTTTTAACTGTAGAAGTTGTCTCATTGCTTTTTGAGATATGTTTACTCTAGTTTTTTTTTTTCCCTACTGTTTGCATAATTTACTTGCTATTAACTACTTGAAGAACTACATTGTTTTTGTTTTTTTTTTTCCAATTCTGTCTTTTCTGGAATTTCAGATCTTTAATTCTTCTTTGTAGCATCTTAAAAACAATGCTTGCTAAATTTATATATTGAGCAACAGAGAGAGGAGGATGGGGAGAGAGAACCAAGAGTCATGAATAATACTCTACTTTTGAGGAGCCAATTGCAAAATTGAGATAATATTCTCAATAGTATTCTCTTTATTTTCTCCAGCCTATCAAGTGAGGGAACATATTAAACCCCCAAAACACTGAATGTTAAGGATTTTGCAAATTATCGAGCATTTGTAAATATTTCTCATAAAAAATTATTTGTTATACTCTTTGTCAGGGTCCTTGAACAAAAATTTAAACCATTTAAATTGTGTAAACCTTTTGAATCAGCAAATTTTCTTCTATTTATCTGTCCTGAATATATCCATAGATATGTTGAAAATTTTAACTGAACAGCTAAATAAAAGAAACACCTTACTGTTTAAAAGATTAGGTAATAGGATGGGATGAAAATATTAAAATGATATAGAAAACATTTAATGATATGAAAATATGTTAAGTATAGTTTAAGAGAAATGTACTCTGTTAAACTATGTATATTTACAATGCTCTCTTTTTAAATTCAACAAGGAGTGTTTTTGCTCTCTAAAATTACGGTACTGTTTCCTGTCTCCCACTCTGGTCTGAGCCATGAGCCATCATCACCCCTCAATCTCCAAACTCTCCCCTTGTTGTTCCCCTTTAATTTATTCACTACACAACTCTCAGAGTAATCCATTCAACTAAAACTCAGATTATCTCTCATCCTTTGTTCTCAAAATCTTGCAGTGGCTTCCCATTTTACTCAGAATAAAAGCTGAAGTTTTTAGAATTGTCTTAAGGCCCTACATGATCTAGTTCCTAGTTATCACCTCTCCTATTTTCCTCCTCACTTATTCCTAAGTCACATAGGTCTCATTCTTTTTGTAAATGTCAATTCTCCTGACTGACAGAATTTACTCTATTTATTCCCTCAGCCTGAATCATTTTTACCCCAAATAACCAAATAGCTACCTCTCTTGTCACTTTCAAGTCTTTGCTCAAATCTCTTTCTCGATAAAATGTATGCTATTTAATTCTGCCACCACTCTTCACTCTTGTCATGACTACCCACTCTTCTCTTCCTGCTTCCTTTGTACATCCCCTTCCACTGTACTGTGTATTTACCTGCTCACTTGATGTGTTAATTAGTTCTTTATTGTTTGTCGCTCTGCTATAACGTAACTCCAAAAGGAGGGATTTTTGTTTTGTTTACTGTTGTATCCCAAGCAGCCAGAAGAGAGCCTATCTCATTGTAGACATCCAACAAATATTTGTTGAATGTCTACACAAATTTGTTCACAATGATAAGAGTCAGTGTTTTAACTAAAATGATATTAGATAAATGTGGTTGTTTCAAGGTGGCAAATTTATAGAATTTTGTAGTTGATCTGTAATAGTATTTTCAAAATCTATATTGTGAGCATGGATGTCAAATAAATAATCAGTTCCAGGAAGGAAGAATATAAGAGAAGATGAAAGAAAAGTGTTTGGTTTGGATTCCTTTCAATACTGGTATAAACTCGACCTCATTTTTGACAATTTTGTTTTCTCATTTTCTTCTTAATATTTGAATATTTATAAAATAATAATAGGTAGAAAATGATAACTTTCCAAAATATCTAAACAAGATAATTTCAAGAGAGCATATGTAATTCATCTTTTGTTACTAAATTTTAGAGGGATATCCATTATATTTTTCCATTACCCAAATAATTTGCCTAATTACCTTTTTTCCTCATTGTGCTTTACTATAACTAATACCAAGTGATTTTTTTATAGTGTATACTCCAGACAAAATCTCTCTGGACCAAGCTCTCTAACAATTAGAAATACAGTATCTGAGTTTTAAGTTAATTTAAAATATGATTCAAGGTAGACATCTTCAATATTTTTAGAAAAAATATAATTTTAAGTGACTGCTTTTATACTATTTTATGATTAGCCTATTATTTTCTCTAAAACATCAAGAATGTTTGAATATGTATTTAAGTTTATAGGCGAGATATCAGTTGAAGGTAATATTGTACATATTTACACAGACATAAAAACTTTGTAAAATGTATATTTAATATATAAGGCAATATTGATTTCAAAAGCCTTCACAATTATAAATACTTTACCATCCAGCCATGAAACCTTATTGAGAAATGTAATGGTGTCTTTATTTTCTCTTACTCTAATTGAATAGTTTTTTTAGTAATGGGCCGTGTTTGGAAGGAGAAATTGTTAACTGCTGGGGTTCACAAGAGAAGATGATTAAAAGCATACGTTATAATCAGAATATTATCATAGATAAGAAGCAAAACAGAGATACTGATAAGCCCCTCTGATTGCTTTCTATGATCTCACAGTTACAAATAAATAGAAGAAATAGAGTAAATAAATGTATTAACAGCTATTAAATATTAAATCAAAACTTTTTTTTCTCATTTGCAATGGGCTGTTTGTATTTCTTTTACATAAGATCCTATTTTTAATCCAAATGTACATTTTAATGAAATTCTCAATTTTTACTGTTAATATAATTCATTAACACAATCACTTTACATGAATGTGATCATACTTTTTTCATTCTTGCCTTAGGATAAATATTTAGAAGTGGTATTTCTTTTTAAAAATCCACACATTTTATTCTTCATTCATAATATCAGCATATCCTCCAGAAAATATTTATTAATTTATAATTCTACCAATACCACATCAGATGGTTTGAATCCTCAAAAATAGACCTGGGTATTTTTAAATACTTTCTATAGATAAAAATACCACACTTACTTTGCATTTCTGTCTTTATTAGTAAATGTGACCATCTTTTCATATATTTAATGCATATTCATATTCATTTCTGTCTCATAGCAATTTTCAATTTTTATCATGTGAGTAATCTGACCTTAGCGACTTCTTCAGTATGTCATGTCTATTAAAATAAATATAAACATACACACACAGGGACCCATGAAATAACCACGGGTTAGGTAAAGAACATCTCTAGCATCCCGGAATGTTCCTTATTGCTCCTTCCTAGTTCATACTTCCCCAGAGGTTACCATTATTCTGATTTCTATCACCATCAACTACTTTAAGCTATTCTTGAACATGATAAAATGAGACTACAGTAGTCCCCTGCCTTATCCAAGAGGACATGTTCCAAGACCTGCCAAACACTATGTACTATGTTTTTTTCCTATACATACATAGCTTTGATAAAGTTTAACTTATAAATTAGGCACAGGAAAAGATTAACAATAACTAATAATAAAATAGAGCAAATGTAATAATGTACTGTAATAAAAGTTATATGAATGTGATTTTCTCTCAAAATACCTTATTTACTGCACTCACCTTCTTGTGATGATGTGAAATGGTAAAATATGTGATGAATTGATGATGCTAAGTTGGCAATTCATCAATCACAACTCAGGTTTTCCCACTCTGATACTGATTCCTGTGTCAGTTTCTGCTTGGGGATTTCTGCACTATTAGTGATTCTTTGTATCTGCCTGTCTCTCCAATTTTGGGAGCAACAGTTTGCCCTGTGACCTAAGTTTTCTGACAGATCTAAAGAGAGTTGATTTTTCAGTCTGTTCAGCTCCTTACTTATTGTTAGGATAGAGTGATGACTTCTAAGCTCCTTATATGCTGGACCAGAAACCAGAAGCCATCTGAAATACATTTTGGATCACTGTAAAGAGCTCTGAGCAGTCCAAGAGAAATATGACTCCTGCAACAACCATAAAGCTCTAGCGTGGCAACAGTTGGCCTTAGGTAAAATAGGCCACAGCACCAGCAAAAGTCCATCTTGTTGGCTATAGCTTATGCTTGGAGTGTACATTATGCTACATATAAAACTAAATAGAAGATATTTTAACTGAAGTTTGGTGGCTTCCATAAACTGAAAAATAGTAGAATTAAAATTGACTTGATGATGTTATTTATGGTTCCAAATAATACACTGTCTTCTATATCAGTTAGATACTTGAATTGGTTTATAACATATCAGAACAAACAAACAAACAATATTCCAGCTCAAGGTCTGTGAGCATAATTCTAAATGCAACTGAGTAAATAATGAGTAGAACCTATTAAAAGCCATCCTGAAAAAATATCTGTGGTAGACACCTTCTAAAATAGTTCCCAATGATTCCTGCCTCCTGATATCCATGCCCTTGTGTTGTCTCTTCCCTTTGAGAGTGGTTACACTTATGTGAAAGAGAAGGAAAAACTGTTATTGTACCTAAAGAGCAGGAGACAGACACACGAAATGGCAGATGCAGCTTTTTGCATCAGCTTTCTGATAAGCTGATGCCAATCACCTGCTTTACTATCGAAATGCAGCTGAGATTTTCAGAGGTGGCTTCCTGTGATTTTGGTCTTTCAAGATTTCCTGAAAGGTCAGTTTCTCTTTGACACGTGATGGTTGTAAACATCTAATTTGCTTTATTAAATCATTTCTTGCTAAAATATATGTGATTTATATGTATATGAAACAGTAACTGATGAATAATTTTTCATCATGATGTAGAATAAAGATGTCCACAGAAATGCTAGCCTGAGCAGTGTGAAATATCTAATTATCTGGTAGCTGTTATATGTTGTGGGAAGAAAACTCTGAAAGCCACTTTTGTTCTTAGTTTGCACTCCAGCATTTAATAAATCTGATGGAGCTGAAAGACTGACAACATGACAAGAAGAGGTTGAGTGTGAGAAATTGGAAGAAAACGATTTCTAAAAGGCTAAGGAGAGGGCAAGGAAAGGGATGCTGTCCAGGAGACCCACTGAACACAGTGAAAAGCCATCTAGCTACCACTGGGATAGAGAATTGAGCCCTTCTGATCATCATAAGAAACTGAGAGAAGAGAATATTTGAGTAAGGAAGAAGAGACATTTTAAACTGTTCAACTTCACTCCTCTAGAATAGGCAAGAAAATAAAAATTGAAGCTTCAATATCACATTTTATTAATTCTTCTCTCTCCCATGCTGCCATAGATAGATAGGTTCCTCTTTCTAAATAGGACATTACTTCAAGACTTGGCTAGTTAGTTGTCAAAGATAATAACCCCTTAGTATTGTTTAACCAACTAGAGTTCTATATTGAATTTTAGGGGGCGCAACTTTGTTTTACTTAATTTACTTCTTGAAAATGACTGTAATTGACAATAAAGCTGAAAAAATGCATGTAAAATTTATTTCTGAACTTTAAAGCATTGCATGTACATTTTGTTACACTATGAACTCTTTAAAGACATAGCTCTTCTAGTGTGTAAAGTATTTTTTTTTGATATATACAAAATAAGTACTTGTTAAAGATGTGTTAAATAAATAAGTGCTCCAAAAAGAACTCTTTTATGAATAGAGAAGGCAGATATGCATGCTCTTTGCACCTCCAGAGTTTTGGGATGAAAACATGTTGCTTCTAACACTATAAACACATATATTTCTTCATGATGGATAGACATTTTTTAAATTAAAAACAATATTTCAGTACAAGTGCCTTGGTGATCATTAAAAGAGCGACACAAAAATAGATATGATAGGTGCTACATTTCGAATTGTGTGGGTTGAGAAATTTTTGGGATAAAAAATTATAGTCTTTTGATGGATTTTATGTTTGTTAATCTAGAGCAATTTAACCATATATCTAAATAACTATGTCACTTTCTATATATAAATGTATCCAGAGACTTATGCATTTAATATATTTGTTCCTAAGAATATATTTACTCTTATGTTCAAATACATTTTATTCAGAGGGAGAAATTGTTTGGTACTATATATTTAATCATTCCAGCAACTTTCACAGATAAAAGCAGCACAACCTTTAAAAAAAAAAAAAAAAAAAAAAAAACTTGCAGACTTAATTTTTCACAGTGAAAGGCATAAAAATAAGCCTAATGAAGATAATGCAGATGATTATAATAATATGTGAGTATGGAGAAAATAAATATCTAATGCCAGTTATTTAAATTAAATATAATTGACAGTCAATTACACATGACACAATCCTAAGTATGCTTATAAACAAAGATACAAATAATTCATCTAATATCCCCACACATTTAAAAAAGCCATTCTGAAATAGTATCACACTGAAACTCAGGAAGATATGATTTTATAGCAAATGACATATAATGGCTCTTTTTAAGCTTCTCATCATACATCACATTATCACATTTTAAGCAAGTTCTTTTGAATGCATGGCTATAGACTCAAAAGAATGACTGAACTGTTGGTTCCCCTGGGCTTTTGAAGTTTAGAGAAGGGTGCACCTCCAGATCTTAGGTAAACACAAGCAAAACATACAAATAAGACAAAAGAAAGTCTCAAGATACCAGGCACATTTTTTTCAAATGGAAATATTTATTTGTTCAGCACTGAGGAAATATTATTACATATCTATCCTAAGCAAAGCACTGTGCTAGACATTGGAGCAAGGCAGAAATGGTTTTGTTAATAGAACTAATATATTTTTGTAGATGATATGAAATACAGGTTGAAGTTCATTTTCTCTTACAAAATTACACGTTTAAAAACCATTTATTGAAATGCTATCCTTTTTTCCAATTAAATGCCTTGCATCTTTGTCAAAAAACAGTTTCACGTATCTTAAATACTAAAATCCCTATTCTGTTCTATTAATATATTTATTTTTGTGCCAATAACACACTGTCTGGATTACTATAGTGGATCTTGAAATAAACTTTGAAATAAAGTAGTGCTCCCTTCTAATCCTTTCAGATGCTTTCTTTTATCCTGGCCTTGGAAAGTCTCATCAGATCCATTGGCCATCGATATTTTCTGAATATGTCAGCAGTTCTGCTACCATTGTCTAGAGTCCTCTCTCTGTGAAGCTCTTTCTCGGATACTCTGCCCTGCAAATTCCAGCCTCCTTGGTTTCTCTAGACTCTTAACTATTCAACTCAGGGAATCTGTCAGGCTCCAACTGGGATCCCCCCTGTAATATTTCTCAAGGAAATAAGCTGGTACTATCACGGTGATCACCTCAGTAGGTATTTAGTACTATTTTATATCATAAAAAACATTAATAGAGCAACTAAAATAATAATAATGCAACCAACACAAATTTAGACAAAGCAGCAGAAGAGGGTAGATGGACTTCTTCAAAGTAATGAAATATAATTGAACATAATCCCTATAGTTAATAAAAAGATATAAATTTGTTTAATTTATATCTGAAGATGATAAGATGGTAAAAGACCTAGATAGTAGCCTTCTTGGTTAACAGAATTGGAAGTTCTCTATGTAGTTAGAGTCAGCTTGAGAATAAGGTATTCTTTCATAAAATAAAAGTTTTAAGGACAGATGTGGATAGATATTTGAAATCATGATGAGAAAATGCTCAGTTGTATGTAATCCTTAATATATACATATTTAAAAAAAAGTATTTACTTTTTGAATTGAAATCAAGATTTACCACTAGCTCATTTACTATTCAAGTCTCCTACCCCCAACAATCCACTTGAGTATGCTGATTTAAATAATATATGTTCTAAATAACAAGTTTAACACAAACCTTAGTAGCATTAGGATATTGAATAATGTTTTTTTTAATTTAAAATTAGTTCTTTAAGGCATTCAATCTACTGATAACACCTGCTTTATGGGCTCTGATGGATGGCTAAAATGTTAAGAAATAACAGAAAAATGTTCAAAAATATTAAAATTTTCAATTTTAAAAAGGCAAGGAAAGAGAATATTCATGGGAATGTGAAATCATCAAAATATTTTTTAGAAAGAGAATAAGAAAATATCAGCTAATCTAATTATTACACTTTATTATAAGCTGTTGTTATTATGGCTTTCCTACAACATCATTTTTTACTACTTTTTGGAAAAGATTGAAAATTATGTTTGTTGGGTGAATCTTCAAATTAGTGAATACTTGCAGCTTGATTGGATTGCATATTTCACATTAAAACGTACTGATACAGATACAATTATAGAATTTATTAAAATTGAATTCTATTTCAGAGTCAGCTTCTGAAATCAACATAATTAAATATTACTAATAACATTCAACACAGTAGAAAAATACTACAACTATTATACAACAGAAATAGAATTAAATACTCTCAATTATTTATCCAATATTTCAAAACACTAATTATTATAGTTTATTAATAGTTGCTACTATTTACAATCACAAACAATATTCCTTGCTAGATAGAATGTCTTAGGAACTTGACATAACCTACCATAAAGCCACTTAATAGAACACTGAACTCTTAATCCAGTTAGAGCAGAGAAGTGATCTGACATTGCATTACTCCCTAGGATAGCAATCTGGGAACCATGAAAAAAATAAAAAGAAAATTCAGTTTTAATGTAAATGAATATATTTAGCCCTAATCTCTTCATAAATACATTTCAAAAGAAGAAATATACTGAAATATCTAGTAAAGAGAAAATATATGCAGAGGAAATGAAGACGTAACTCCTCTTCCATTGCTGCCCTTGTGTAGTTTCCTGTTCAGAAATAACACCTCTTCTTGGTGTTATTTCTTCGAAAACAATGTTTATGATTTTATAGCTTCAGAAAGAAAATATGATGTCAATAGTAGTACTAGTATATTGGGACTTTTTTTCTCCATAATGGAAATGCTTGGATATTCAGTCACGAACCACCTAAAAATGGGGATACAGTCTGAGAAATGTGTCATTAGATGATTTCATCCTTTTGTGAATAGCATAGAGTGTACGCAAATTGAGAAGGAATAGTCTATTATGCACCTAGGTTATATGTATGGTATAGCCTTTGGCTCTTAGGCTACAAATCTGTACATTATGTTCCTGTACCAAAAAACATGAGATTAAATCATGCAAAGAGAAAATGATGCAATCAAGGAACATGATAAACATGAGATGTATAAGGCTGCGGCTGCTGGCATAACATGGCATACTGTTTGATAGCAAACTTTCTATAAGTAGAAAGGATGCACTCTAAAATAACAATAAAAAGTATAGTTGGCCCTTAAACATGTGGGTGTTAGGAGTGTTGACCTCCCATGCAGTTGCAAATTTTCATATAACTACAGTTGGCCCTCCATATACGAGGATTCCCAACTACAGAGTTTACCCTTGAACAACGAGGGTTTGAACTTGGAAGGTCAATTGACTTGCACAGATCAATTGAAAAAAAAAATTGTGTATTAATGGTCCCATAATTCAAGCCCATGTTGTTCAGGAGTCAACTGTATAGTACAGTTCATATGTAAATCAGTAACATGGTTGTTTATTATCATTATCAAGTATTACATTCTATGTATAATTGTATGTGCTATATGTTTATAGACTGGCAGTGCAGTAGGTTTATTTACACCAGCATCACCACAAAGATGTGAATAATGCATTGCTGTACCATGTTATGATGGCTATGATGTCACTAGGCAATAGAAATTTTTTCAGCTCCACTATAATCTTATAGGGCCATCATGGTCCAAGCAAAGCAATTCACTGTTATACAATATAAGTGCTGCATGTTTTATTCAACCATCGAGTAACAAAATTTGAGAAAGACCTTTATCAGACATAGAGAAACTTCTAATAACCTAAACTGAAGAGCACACGCAGAAATGTATTCCTCTCAGCACTATGATAATCATGGCCAAAAACGTGAGGAAAAAGACCCAACTACACTATGCATTTACTACTTGCTCTGGGTGGTTTAAACAATTCATTATTAATTAATTAATTAAAGAAATATTA
>NW_011888793.1:7839078-7844834 GCF_000151845.1 Pteropus vampyrus | reverse complement strand
ACCTACCACTGTGTTACAGTTGCCTACAGTATTCAGTACAGTAACATGCTGTACAATTTTAGAGCAGAGAAACAGGCTTTACCATATAACCTAGGTGTGTAGTAGGCTATACCACTCAGGTTTCTGTAAACGCAATCTATGCTGTTCACACAACAACAAAATTGCTTAATGATGCATTTCTCAGAATGAATCCCAGTCATTAAGTGGTTCATAGCAATATCCAAGGGACAGAGATGGGGGTCACTGATTCTGAGAAGCTGAGTAACTTGGACTAAATACCATAAGTAAGTATGCAACAAGATCTGGAATTTGTATACAGGCCTCAGACATCAAAGCTCGTACTCTTTCCACACAACTGCCTTTCTTGTTCAAAGTTCCTTTTTTTGGGTGTGTAAGAAAACAATTCTTAGAGAGAAGAAGGTTGATTTGTTCCAAATCACATCAAAAATCTTTCAGCTACTTCAGCTGTCACTAATGATGAGATCTATGAAGTCAGTTGAAATTATGGATTGTAATTCTCTTTCCCCTCATTTCTGCTCTTCACTAGATGGTAGTGGCCAGATGACCGTCTAGTGGAACAAGATGTAGAGGTAGAAGAGAAATTCTCACAAATGTTTGGGTGTTTTTATAGGAGTAGGAAATTTTTTCGAATTTGCCTCTCACCAACTTTGATTTATACTCAATTTTAAAACACATGAGTCTAATTCTTCTCTCTCTAGCGGGAGGATGTAGCTGCCATAAATCCTTGATATGGCCAAATCCTTGGCTGCTTACATAAAGGAAAGAATCGTCCTGAGTTGCATGACGTGTAATACCATATCAAAAGCAGAGAAAATGTGACAGAAGGTTCTCTAATGTCCTGTAGCACAGAAAGGTATGGGGCATGCTTTCATTATCAGGGAGAAATTAAGTTAATTCATTTGTAGTACTAAAATTGCATAAAGAAGAAACTGTTTTCCTTTAAAGATCTAACCATAAGCAAAACCAGTGGAGCATTTTTCTCACCAATGAAATCCGAGTAACATCAATTATAACTGCTTGGAAATAATTATTCTAATAATCATGTAATACACTATTAAGATGGATATCAGTTTTTCTCATCTGTATTAAAGAAATAAGGAGTGTGTCTTTTCTAAAACATGAAAAAAATTGAATTTGAAATTTAAAACTATAATTGAAATTCAAATAAGAAACTGAAAGTCTGATGAATATGACTTGGATCATGTTTGAAATATCGATATGTTTTATGAATAAATACAGAATATCCTCAATAGGAAAATAGGCAAGAGAGAGTGCCAAATCCCAACCACTAGACTACCAAATTGTACACTTTAAATCTATACAATTGTATCAACCTATGTCACCCTCATAAATTTAATTAAAAAAAAATGGGCAAGTTGAATGGCCACGTAAAAGAAAACATAAAGTTACAAATAATTAAACCTAATTAATCAGGAAAACATAAATGTGATAAGCTACAATAGTGGCTAAAATTAAAATAAAAAAATTAAACATTAATCCAGTCAATAGCTATTTCCTATTTAAGATTTCAGTACAAGTTATATATATCTATATATATATCTATATATATCTATATATATAGCTATATATATATATATATATAAATTGTAACCTTTATCTCTGTCACTTATTACGTTCCTTCATGTGCTTTGTCTATCTTAAAGTAATATATTTTCTGAGTTATTTTTTAGATTTTCCCAGCCCACAACATCTACTCTTTCCTCTAAACACCTGATACTTTCAATTGCAGTACAGTATGTTTCATCAATTAATATGCATAATCTTTTATTACAGTTAGGTTGATTTCTTTTGTCTAAGATGTTATGCTCTTCAAGCTGTTTTAGATGCATCTTATGTTGCTCCTGTAGCTTCAGTAATACAATATTGAGCATAAAATATTTGATTAAATGTGTTTTTAATTGATATCTATCACTGTGTTTAAGCAAATGCATTTTGCAATCTAAAATGTATTTCTTACAGTAAGAGGATTATTAAAACAAAAAAAATGTATATATATTTTCCACCCACCATATCAGTCATTTAATTTTATGGATGAGAAATTAGAAATTTACAGAGGTAAATGGCTTTGTCCAATATCACATAGCAAGCTATTGGCAAAATTATAACTTTGATACAGGTCCATAGATTTTAGGCCACTGTTCCATGAAAATTAATAAACACGTTCAATAAAAAAGACAATTTTTAAAAAAGAGCAACTTGATTATGACTCCAGCAATTTGTTTTTCGTAGAAAGCAAGCTACTGTTTAATGTCTATGTCCTTCTTGTGGTGTATGGTTCTGAATGTTAGTTGACAAACTTAGCTGCAGAAAAGAGGTAATAAATAATACAAAGAAAAATAAAACACAGGAATAACAATATCTCCCTGTGGTATAATATACATGGCAAAAAACTTGGACAGCCAAAAGGATAATAGATCTTGTAGAGACACCTAGAATGCAAAATGTAGTGTATTAACCAAGAAGCAAAGGAAAACAGATGGGCATTTTGTATTTTCTATTGTATTCGTAAGAACCTACTTGAATGACAACACAATAACCTAACTTAATAGCAAAATACTGTAATAATAACTGTATAAAAAAGAAAAAAATGTTCTCGTGATATAAAGTAGTGTAATCAGAATTTATGATTAAGGAGAAATGAAGAAGAGTAGAAAAAAGTTCATATTTAGTATGTGACAGAATTGCCAGATATATATGCATTCCCTTACATTTTAATAATATCTTTACTATACTACCAAAATCATGAGACTTTTTTTTTTATTTCCTCAAGTACAAACTGCATAAAATCATTTGGTAAGATGTTGGGGTGTTGGTATAGGTAGAATTTTATTTTGAATTACTTTCCTTTTCAATAAATACTTTTCAATATATAGTGCATATTATTCATATTTTACCTATATTCATATTTTATCTCCTTTTTGTTTCTAGTTGCCTTTAAAATAATCATTATAAAAGTTAGCTCAAGAAAAATGGTAGTTAACAAAATCAAGAACTAAATTAGCATCTGTGAAAAGCAAAGTAAATAACATGAGAAATGAATGTTAGATACTGAGATGATGAGATTGAGACAATTTTTTAAATGCAATCCATTGAAGAAACTTGGGAAGAAGAATAGATTATAATTTTGCCTACTAGGTTGAAAAATTATTATTTTTCTGAATTAGAGCTTAAATAGATTTAGGAGAAAAGACCCAATAAATAGAAAGTAGACAGGTTTCCATGACTCTAAAATTACATATACATGTATGAAAAATTTAGTAGGTCTTTGGATAAAGAGAGCAAACAGCAAATTAATCATTTATTTTTAAAATAACAATCTTTCGCATTTGTAATTGTAGGTTTATACAGATTTCAAATCAAACAAGTTTAAACTACCACTTTACTATATAATCAATTACTTTTTTTGTTTAAATTTGTGTTATGCAGCATTATGTGGTTTGCACTGCATTATCAGTAATGTCATTAATGGATTTTTTTATTTAATATAATATAATAGAATAATACTTTCTCTTAGATGGATCCTAGGCCAAATTCTTCATATTAGTCAGTTTTAAAATAATATTATTTTCCTATTCTGATAAACATAAGCAAACATTTATTTTGTGGCAAGCTATAAAAATAGTAAATCAGTTCTTTAAACCAATGGGTTCCTCTATTCAAACTGACTCAGTCGTATGAGAGCCTAAGGTGATGATGGGGGTTATGTGTAATCTCTTACCATGTCCAGGTTATTCTCTTTGGGCTAGAGTAGGACATCATTATTTTTCCTACAAGCTCAAGTAAGGCTATTGGCTACAGTCTGAATCAAGAGTCCAGTTGTCCCAGTGATGCTCTGATATTGGATAAAGGCAGCCCATATTTCACTCTGCACTGAAAGATATAAAACTTCTAATTCTTACTTTAAAATTGCCTTTGACAAGCCCTTAAAAAATAAGAAAATCAAGCTTTTAATTTTATTAATTCATTAAGGAATATCTGGATAAAAACAACAAATCATATTTGCGTAGCCTTGATGTATTCCATGATTTATCAGCTGTGATTTTATTAGCAAACTTACTCAGTTTTAACAAGACCTCATGCCAAATTCACTGGCTCTAGAGAATTATGTCACATACTAGTATTGATAGAATACTCTAAATTCTTTTGCTAATATATACAGAGAACTCTCAGGCTTTGCTTTTAGTTACTGACTGATCTTCCTAACCTCCAAATTGCATTGAAGTCATAGTGGCCATGACTTTTCAGTATAAGCTTTTGAAAATTAATCAAGATTATCAAATGTAGTTCCTTCCGGATTTTGCTAAGCCAAACATATTCTTTTTGATGTTTATGACATATATAATACTGCTCCTCTTTTCATTTAATGAGTCATTTTCAAGTTTGAAGTTATAATTAACATTTGCATATATAATAAAAAACTCATTTTTTCATAACAAACGTTTGCAAGGTTTACTTTTTAAATACTGTTGTTTTACTAGACGATCAGTCAGATAAACAACAACAAAAAAAACTATGTCTTTGGTGCCTCTGTTATGTTCATTCCCCTCTAAACACATCATCAGCATTTATCTTTGAGAAAAAAAAAAGAAAACTGCTAGTTTTTACCTTGAGGTTAAACAGAATTATAAGATAAAGAAAAAAAAAAGGAGAAGGAATGGGTATTGAAAAATATTATCAATTTATAAACTAAACCAGAAGACATAAGGAATTTGATTTATAGACTGCTAGATTTAGAATATATCATTATTTTATTCACTTAAACATCATTTAAACAAATATGTACTTGGAAGGTATTATATATCGGGCTAGTCCAAACTTTTTATTCTAAAGTCAAGAAAACTTAGAATCATAATTATTAAGTGACTTGCTCAAAGTACACTTCTAATTTTGTAAACTGGTAATATTTTTGTTTTAAAGTTTTCATTTGATTTAATCATAGTTTAATTTAAATTAATTTTAATTCAATTTTTAATTCTAAGTTCATTTTGATAAAATTATTTCTAATGCTCTTCCTCCAAAAAACCTACACAAGGTTTACATTTGCTATTTTGAGCTATCTAGGAGGCTATTTTTGCCCTTGCTTTTGTACTAATAAGATGGTATTTGTAACCAAGGAAATACCTGGACCCTATCTAAGAAAGTTTTACAGCATAAGTATGATCAAGGATGCTATCTAAGCATTTTTGTTTAGATGACATTGTAGCAACATCTGTTGATTCCCTATTACCTTGAAAAGTCATCAAGCACTCCAACTGTCATTTAATCTCAAATTCAGCCTACAAACAAATATGTAGTTTTTACTAGAAAGTGGAGAAACAACATTATAATTTGCTCAGGCTGGATAATCAATAAGCAGCTAAGGAAAGTGACAGCTTTCCAGTTAAGGTTATCTTTCAAGCTAAAATGTACATTGAAAAGTCTGAATCAGAGTTTATAGTTTCGCATATCATCAGTAGGCCAGTACCTTCTGGTTTTATATTTTTGACTGTACTCAGTTAAATTTTGGACCTATACTCAATATGTAATTCATAGAAGTGGACCCCAAGGAAGAAAGAAGCTATGACCTTACCTATGGCTAATACTTTGAGTTTATTTATATTTTTAATTGATCCATTTTGTTAAAGGACTAAAAGAAACCAGCATAGGTCACTCCAAAATATGCCTCTTTGACATAAAAAACTATTTTGAGCTGAAGGTAATTAAGAAGCGTCTCT
>NW_011888793.1:7833871-7839028 GCF_000151845.1 Pteropus vampyrus | reverse complement strand
TCAAATTCAGCCTACAAACAAATATGTAGTTTTTACTAGAAAGTGGAGAAACAACATTATAATTTGCTCAGGCTGGATAATCAATAAGCAGCTAAGGAAAGTGACAGCTTTCCAGTTAAGGTTATCTTTCAAGCTAAAATGTACATTGAAAAGTCTGAATCAGAGTTTATAGTTTCGCATATCATCAGTAGGCCAGTACCTTCTGGTTTTATATTTTTGACTGTACTCAGTTAAATTTTGGACCTATACTCAATATGTAATTAATAGAAGTGGACCCCAAGGAAGAAAGAAGCTATGACCTTACCTATGGCTAATACTTTGAGTTTATTTATATTTTTAATTGATCCATTTTGTTAAAGGACTAAAAGAAACCAGCATAGGTCACTCCAAAATATGCCTCTTTGACATAAAAAACTATTTTGAGCTGAAGGTAATTAAGAAGCGTCTCTACCCTCCACCTTTTCTATATAAAGGCAAGATATAAATTTTCCTTTGCTGGAGATGATGCTATTCTTAGTCCCAAGACAGCATCAGAGGAATCTGCAAACCAAATCTTACTCAATTAGTTTTCCCCTTCCTATATATTTAACTTCACACAGTTCACTGCCCTTGGAAGCCTTAAACTGCTTTCCTTTGTCTTGTCATTCTCTATATATATTGTTCTTGTTGAGATGCTATAAGCTTGCATTCTAAGCCATCTCTTTGATTTACTCTTTCCCTGAGTCTTGTCTATGCATAGAAGAGACATACCATGTTAATAAACTTCAATTTGTTCTTCTCATGCCAATGTCTTTTGTGACAGGGGGCCAGGTCAAGAACTTAGAAGAGTAGAAGGAAAAGGATTTTTTCCTCCCCAACAGGATATTGGAACTCCTCTTATTGAGGATTTTACTTTTTCGAAACCCATAAAATTGAAAAGTTCACAAGCTAAAGTCAAAAATAAGAACAAAGACAAAAGCAATGAAATTTGAGTCTTCATAATAAAATTGTCTAAGTGGTGTGAAAACTATTTTTTTAATAAATTATAATAGAGATAATGAAATTGGGGTGAAAGAAGAAATACATTAGTAATCTTAAAAATGCTTTAAAAACATCAGTTTCATATTATTCAGATACTGCTATTTTAAAATAATTATTTTTAAAGAAAGATACAGTCCTCATTATTATTTGTAATTTCCTTTTTTTAACTTAGGGACAAATATTTCTGCTTATGAAGAAAACTATCTTATAAATTATTTTGACATTATTTTTATTTTATTAATTTTAGGCAAAATTTAATATAATACCCTTTAAAATAAAAATGTATAGCACTATCTGATGTGAGTAAAATTGTTTCTATTTCTTCTTTCTTGCATATCTATATAAATATGACAATATGAAAATATTTATATGGAGTATGATATGGTATCAAGCATAGCTATAAAATAAAACCATTCATGTTGTTCTTAAGAAGAAAAATTATTATCAGTAATATTCTCTCCTCCCCAACTGCATCTCAATTCTTTTCTACCCATAAGTAGCCCCACTACCATATATTTTGTCTTTTATATCCTTTACTTTTTAATATACGTATGTACTTGATTTTTTTGCTATTTCTGTACATTTCTCTGTTGCTCATTTTATTATTTTAAAATGGGCATATGATATTTATGTTGAAGATCTGAGAAATATGTTCGTTTGGCTCTAACAGGGGAGGAGAAATAATAATTGTGAAATATATCCAAGTTCTTCTTGTTAACAAAAGCCTACTCTCCAGCGACAAACCTTTACCATAGCCCGTCTCTGTTGGAGGAAGGGCATTCCTCCCTATGTAGTCCATTATAGCCTTGTTATTTTACCAAAGGGCAAAAAATATAGTTAACAGGAGTTAGAGCTTCAAGGAAATAGATCAGGAACATTGTAGTCAGGGATTGGTGTAGGAGAAATGAGGGAGAGGAGGAGACTATATCACTGAAGAAACACTTATGAAGTTTGCAGCCCAGAGATTCAGCTTGTCAAAAAGAATGAGATATTCTCCCCAGCACCTCTCCCCAACACCTCACTGCCACATCAACAGGGCTCTGGATTAGTGACTTAAGACAAAAAGTTCTGGAAATTGGAAATGTCACATATTGCTGGTAGAAAAGTAAAATGGGGTGTATCCACACTGGGAAAAAGTTTGGCAGTTCCTCAAAATATTAAATATGGTATTACCATATTTCCTTGTAATTCTATTCCATATATTTAACATGTAATTCTATTCCATATATTTAAATATGGTAATACCTTGTAATTCTATTCCATATATTTAAATATGGTATTACCATATTTCCTTGTAATTCTATTCCATATATTTAACATGTTCACACACTGTACAAGGATGTTCATAGTATCATTTTTCGTAATAGCCAAAAAGTGGAAATAACCCAAATGTCTATTAACTGGTAAATGGCTAAGTAAAATGTGTTATGTCTATATAATACAATGCTCTTAGGCCATAAAAAGGAATAAGTATTGATATATGCTACAGTATGGATGAATCTTGAAGACATGATGCTAACTGAAAAAAGCCAGAAACAAAAGGCCAGACACTGTACAATTCCACTTATATGAAATTTCCATAATAGTCAAATGCAAAGACACAGTAAGTAGATCAGTCGTTGCTAGCAGACGCATGATAGAGGAAACTGATGGTAACGACTAATGAATTTGGGTTTCTTTTCAGGGTGATAAAATGTTTTCAAATTAAATAGTGGTGATGGTTGCACCACTATTGAAATATACTAATAACCAGTAAATCCTACCCTTTAAATTGGTAAAATTTAGTAATAATGTGACTTTTATCTCAAAAAGTTTTAAAATTTTTGAAAGAGCTGCGAGTCACAGACCCTTTATAAGGAAGCATATTTAGGGAAGCCAAAAGAAAGAGATGAGAAAACAAAAAGGTCACTAGAGGAATTTGAAGCCTTTGACACACACACATTATAGTAAAAATTAAATACAGTTCTTTTGTCAGATTAACATAAATTCACACACCATAGGGCTATTTACCTATTTGCCCGATAAACAATGCTTGGTTTTCAACAAAAATGTGCAAGGCATATCAAACATATTAAGTAAAAGATTTCATAAATAAATAATACATGTTTAAAATTCTGTACCATTCTGAGTAGTTTGATGAAATCTCATGATATCCTGCTTTGTTTCACCCAGAATGTGAATCATCCTTTTGTCTAGTTTGTCCACACTATATACATGCTACCTGCCTATCGCTCAGTAACCATCTTGGTTATCAGATCCACTGCTGAAATATTGCAGAGTTTGCATTCAAGTAACTCTTCTTTTAGTTAAAAATGGTCCCAAAGCGCAATAGTGATCCTGGCAATTTGGATATACCAAAAAGGAGCTATAAAGTGCTTTCTTTAAGTGAGAAGTATGAATGTATAGGAAAGACTATAATAGTTCAGTATTATCAGAGGGTTTAAGAATCCAGTGAGGTCTTGGAATGTGTACTCCATAGCTAAGGGGAGACTAACGTACAAAGAAAGAAAAAAAGAAGAAAATGTCAAAGAATTATGTAACAATTTCAAAAGGCATAATATAAATTGTGATTATTAAAAAAAAAGAATGTATCAGAAGAAATAATTAAAGCATCAATGTAGAGAACTTTCCAAAATTAATGATGGACACCAAACTACACATCTAGGAAGCTAAGAAGACAACTAGCAGAATAAATACCTAAACCAAACCAAACAAAGCAAAAACAAACAAATAGACAAACAAAGACAATAAAAACCCAGAAAACAACATCAGAAAAACATTCAGGCATATATTATGCAAACTGCAAAACAAAACAAAACAAAACAAAACAAAACAAAACAAAACAAAACAAAACAACACAGAGGCAAAGAGAAAAATCTTGAAAGAAGCCAAATGAAAGAATACCTTACCTCTAGAGAAACAAGAATAGAAATTATATCAAGCAAGACAAGAACAGAGAAAAAAATTTAATGTGTTGAAGAGAAAAACTCAACATCTCATAACTCTATATTCAACATTATCCTTCAAAAGTGAGGCAAAAATATAAACTATCATTAACAAATAAAAACTGAGAGAATTCATTGTCAGAACTTACCTGCAGAAAAAATGTTAAAAGTTCTTCAGGCAGATAGAAAATTGTACAGGTCACAAATTAAACTATATAAAGGAGGGTGTCAGAAAAGTAATAAATTAAGGTAAAACATGTTTTTCTTAATTGATTTAAAGATAAATTAAATGACAAGGTATTGGGTGATTATAGAATATGAACAAATGACATGAATGAGAAACTTGGCAAACGCTGCCTTAGCCAGATGATCAAAGTTTAGACTAACAGTGATATTAAGTGAATAGAATGTATACCTGATATGTTATGTTATGACCAATACTTTATCTCTATGGTCTTTGTCCCCAAAACCTATATTCCCAGTCTAACCACACGAAAAATTTAAATTGATGAAAATTCTACAAAATTCCTGACCAACACACTTTAAAACCCTTGCAGTCACCAAAAATAAGGACTATCTGAATAACTGCCACATCCAAGAAGGGCCTAAAGAGACATAATGACTAAATGTAATGTAGTATTCTGGATGAAATTCTGGAACACAAAAGAAACATTAGGTAAAATCTAAGGAAATCTAAATAATGTGTGGAGTTTTAAAACAATGCATCATTACCAGCTTATTAGTTGTGATAAATATACTGTACTAATATAAGATGTTAATAATAGGCAGAGATGGGTATTAGATATATAGGAACTCTCCCTACTATCTTCACAATTTTTGGAAAATATAAAACTAGCCTAAATTAAAAGTTTATAAAAATAAATACTACAATATTCACTAACCTCGTAAATACTTTGTGTTCCTTTTGTATTGAGAATACATATAACCCATAAATAGCATTAGAAATCTAATTTTAAACTTATGCTTGACTGAACTATATATTTGTTCATGTTAAAACAATTTACACAAGAATCTCCTCTGATTTGTAATCCTGGGTTAAAGATATGAAAACTAAACATGCTGAGGTAATCATGAAAGGCAGGCCAATCATCAGCATGAGCCACTGACTAAATGAAATCAGGGAGTTAAATTATAACAAATAGATAGATGATAGATGATAGATGATAGATGA
>NW_011888793.1:7825343-7833231 GCF_000151845.1 Pteropus vampyrus | reverse complement strand
GCAAAAGCAGACCCTGACTAAAGAAATAATGAACAAGCAGTGCATGAAGTAATCCCACAAAGAACTAGTAAGAAAGTGAAGACTTGTGACAGTAGACAGAATAAATAAATAAAAGATGTATTATTAAGTAAGGGGCCATTTTGAATAACTACAACTCAGGAAAACAGCATAGAACACACTTGAGAATTTTCTTAAGCCAAGGAAAAAAACATAGGCAAGATAGTCAACTAGCAGTGAGATTATGTGGGAATTACTTGTAAACCTGGACAAGGCATTTCAAGAGTGCGTATGTAAAATTTCTTGCATAGGAGATCAGATTTATCAGACAGGTGAAATTAGAAAGCCAAGCTGAAGCCATCAATGACTATGTGGAATTATATAATATTAAAAGCTAACTTTTTTAGTATATGATATATAAAATTTTTCTGGATGTCTCTGAATCTTCATTAAGGGCACCAATTATGGTGATACAGATATGACTCATTCATATTGTATGGATCTCGAAATAAGAATTTATATATCGGCAATAACCTTCACTTTAATATTATTAATTTCATCATACATTCAGTATTTTTTAGTTTTAGAATTTTCTATCCTTTAAACAGGTAATTAATTTTCTATCTTTCATGAATTTAACAAATGTTTATTTCTCCTGATGAATAGTTATGCTTTTATAGCAATCAACAATTGTGTGTTATGTTTATTTTTTTCCTCTAGCTGTTTAGGTTTTTCTTCTTTTGTTATCTCTTTATTAACATGTTAGATTGAAAAGAATATATAGTAAATGCAATTTCACTAGGAAATAGTATTGTAAGGCTTTCCTGATAAAAATAGAATGATAACAATACTTAACTTTTGTTTTTAAAAAAACGTTTTACTGAATTTTTCTGTGACTATAAAGTTTATCATTAGCTCAGGTAGACTTTAGGTATTTTCATATTTGAGTTTAGCACATTTATAAGTGTTTTTAATAATATATAAAGCTCATAGTTTAGTTTAGACAGATAATGCTAAGTGTGACTTCACTTTGAACTATCTTCTCCCCTCAGTTAATATCATTTATTTAGTTCTTTCTGATCCATCAGCCTGCTAAATATAATAAAAACCTGAGATACGAGTAAAACTTTCTCTTACATATCTCAGAGACCTTTTAAATTTAATTTTTTCTTTTTGATTTAAATTTCTGCTTGAATCTTTAATTACATTTTACACAAATGAATATCCCGAAAGTATTCTATCATGCGTTTTTCTTCAAATTCAGAAATTTAAAATGCATTTTTATTTTCTCAATTATAGATTTGTTTTAGATAGATAGATAGATAGATAGATAGATAGATAGATAGATAGATAGATAGATAGATAGATACGTGCAAACAGATATACCCTAACCATGTCCCTGGACATGAATTAAATGTGATTTTTTTCTATACAGAATCAAGAAGTATATTTTTATTTCATCTTCTCTGCTTCACTTATTTTCACAATCAATAAGCTCATAAAAGTGTTCACAAACGTTGGAGAGAACACTGTAGAATGAACCGTATAGATTCCTCTAGCTTCCCGTTTATTCAAACAGAAAAGCCACACCACCATTGGACCTTTGTTGTGAGACCACTGAGGACTCAGTGAACAGTACTGATGCCCAAGAGGCAGTAAAAATCTTTCTTTTGTTGTTATTAAAATAATACTGCTTAAAGTCTTTACATTTTAGCAAGATAACAGTTTGAAATATTCAGGACAATTATATACAGGAAACAAACTGAGAAACTACAAGGTTACACGATTATTCACTGAACCCACTAAATACTATATAAAGCTGTTGAATTAAAAACTGTAACTAGTACCCTCATGAATCTCTCATTATGAGATAGTTATTGAGCTAAATACTGTTATTCTATTTTTAATTTTAATTTACAAAAAAAAATCTTATGAGAAATAATGTATCTCAAATTTTTTTTACAGTTAGAAAAATGCAGCATTGAGAAAGCAAATAAGGTGTCCAAGTTTTTAATTGTTGAAGCAAGAATCCAGATCTAGATTTATATAAAGCAAGTACTATAACATTTCCATCTCATTTCCCTTTCATTTTCAAAGAAAAAGTCAAATTAAGATAAAATGTAAAATTTTAAATTACTACAGCTTTTCTTATACTATGTCCTAAGTATTTAAAATGGGAAATTATCTCAAATGAAAGTTTTCAAAAAGCTTATGATAAACTTGAAATTAAAGTCATAACTTTACAACAAAAAGTCTAGATTTTGTGTTATTAGAACTTTGTTCTTTTTTATAAAATTGTGATTTTTGTTTCTATTAACATTGTGTTCTATTAAAATTCAGAAAAATGTTTTGGTTTCTGTAGTTATTTGTATTTTAATTTAATTAAAATCATTTTCTTTAATACCAACTAAAGAGGTATTCAGAAAAGAATCTAAACAAAGTTATCTTAGAAATTTATAAGGAATAGAATTGTCGTACTCTGATCTCTGAAACTGGCCCACAATTTTAATTTTTAGAGTTCCATAGACGTTTCTACTCCTCAGGCAGGGAAGAAACAAATTCACAAACTTTACAAAGTATAGAAAAATACTGTTCCTGTGACAAATAAATGGCTTTATTTTCCCAAACTCTAAATACATAATATGTCCACAAGAAGTAACCTGAGTTAAATAAATGCAAATATTTTAAATACAGTACTTACCAAAAAGACTGTATTTACTATATGCCTTTGTATACCTATAAACTAAAGAAAACTAAAATCTTTTTGACAATTATTTTCTTAATGTTAATGGAGAGGAAATTATGTGATTAATATACTCAGGCAAAGCCAAGTTGGCTTTTAAAATTTTTGTTATATTTATATTCAATTTGTACGATAAAAAATTCCCTTTGGAACTTTATAAACTATAAATACATGAGTAAAATAATAAAGATCTAACAAGTCACAAAGTATAGTTAAGTAGACTACTGACCTGGTGATCAAGATATTTAGTTTCTATCACTGACACATCTAGTACGTATAGGATCTGATTAAGTTATGTAACTCTCTCTGCCTTAGCTATGCCTAACATACAATTTGGGAACTTAGCATACCCATGAATAGGATTCAGTAAAAAGGAAAAACTGATGATGCAGGATATATAAGGGAAAATTACAAGTATCTGTGTTCTTGGATAAATGGTGATAGAACACCAGCTCAGATGGAGGGTTGGATGATGTATTGAACGGTGAAAACATTTCAACAGGAGCCAAAGCAGACACGTGGATACAGATATAGGTAAGATGATAAAGGTGAACTCTGAGATTCTGATTTACTTCTATGATGTTTGAAAAGCAACCCAAGTGATTATAGTGTATGATCATTGTTGAGACTTACAGTATAGGGTTGGTCTATGGGATGAGAGGTTGAGATTGGGGTTAGAGGAAAGTGTCAAGGAAATAGAAAAACAGGAATGGATGAACTATTGATATCTCTAGAAATTAAGATAAGATTTATAGTAGAAAGATAGTTGTTAGGTAGTTAGGCATGAGTAACAGGATCCAAGGCCCAGTTCTGTAACCATAGAAACTCTCTTAAAGACCTTCCTTAAGCACCTCCGGAAATACCTCCCTTATAGGGTTATAAATTAGCCCAAATCCTAGAGCACAAAGGCCATAAAAGCTACTGGCCCAAACCAGCTACAAACACATGCACAGAAAGTATTGCCCATAAATTCAGCTTCATTATACCATCATTATAATATCATGACTATGCCTAGAAGTTCATAAATCTAATTATAACAGACTGAATTCTGGGTAAGCACATGTGCAGTAGGCAAAAAGTTATATAGCAGCCAACTTTTCAATCCAATCCTTGCCCTAGCCTAGGTTCTAAGTTTTGAAATTGGCTTCACATTATAGTAACTATGGAACTTTAAAATTATAATAACAAATAGCTAGTGCCCCTATCTACTGCCTCCCCAAGATGCTATTTAAATAGCCTGATATGGGGTTCTTTCCAAATATTTTAAAGGATCTTCATGTGATTCTCAAGTGCTGCAAGGTGAAAAACCCTAGATAAAGGGAACATAAAAGTATCACTAGCACATTAGCTAAAAGCAAACAAACAAGTAAATAAGCAAACAAACAAAAAGCTTTCTGTTGGTTCTTGCCATCATTTTCCTTAATCACATACCAACCCAAAAATTAGAAAGTAAAGATTTTAGGGCTATTTTTTTTCCTACCTTAAATTTCTTGCCTCCTCCTGTGTTCTTCTGCTCGCCTGCTCCTTGTCCTCACAGGATGCTACTGTCAGTCACCCCTGTAGATCAAATTTTGAATAATTTTTAGATTATTGTGAAGTAGTCTTGTATCCACTTTTTGCCTCCCATTTCTCCTTCCCTCCACCCCTTCCTTTTTTTCCTTTTTTTAACTATGTGCTTTGGAAAAATTCTTGTTTTAAGGTATATTTCAATTCATATTGTCAATAACACTAATTTGGACCACAAAGTCTTGTAAGTGTGCTCTTTTTCAACACTGTTGACCCCTTTTAGACAAGTAGCATTTATCATCTGGCATTCTGTTTCTAATTTTCTTATATTTGGCCCTCTAACTTCATCCCAAGCATTTGACTTGAGATAAAGACCTTTAATTTAACCTGAAGAAGTCAAATCAGTTTACACTTATGTATATGTTACATTTTTTTCAAGCATTCATTCTAAAAATAAATTTATTCTACTCTAAGTATATTTTTTTTGGCACAAAGCTTTGAGTGTTTGAGTAAGAATCACAATCTCAAATATTAAAAAATACTCATAAAAACTCATTTAAATATTAAAACTCATTTAATATTAAAAATTCACTTTGTTCTTTTCATGTTGCAATTACCACTTAGTAAAAATGTGGGGAAACATCATTTTAGTTAATGTTTGAATCATAATACATCCCTATCCACTTTGATGAAATGACTATTTGACAGAGAATCCACAGCAAGAACAATGAAAATGTCATTGCCCTTCATATATAAGTTAATATTATTCCCACCATGACAAGGAAGTACCTACAGCAAGAGTGCTTATGTTGTACTGTTAGCAGCAATGTTTTGTTTTGCTTTGTTTGTAAGTTTGTTTTTATTAGGGTTGCCATGTATCTTCAGAGAAAAGGGAGAAAGGCTGTAGTAGGTCTCTGGCCCATGATCTCATCAGATAATCAGAGATACCAGTGTGGAGCCACTTAACATTTACTTAATCTACACTTTATATTTTGTTCTTGAGTAAAAAGTTTGACTATTATAAAAAAAAAGTCAAAGATCACTGGCCCAAAGACAAACAAGGTCACATAGATCTTGTAGAGCTGGCTGAGTACATTGATGCTAGTATGTGTGTGTGTATGTGTGTGTGTATGTGTGTTCAGTCCTAAATTATAATACTTCTATTATGATTTTTTGGAATATTTCAAGGTCCATACAGCATAGACATCAGTTATCATTTTCCTTATAAATTGTACATTTATAAATTGTTCTCTCCATTTATCTTTAGGAGAAGCAGAAAGATGAGGTTATCTATGAAGAAAACAGAGAAAAAAATGTTGAATACATTAATCGCAGTGTTATCTTGGGGAATTTACCAATGTACTTCTTCTCTTATAAAGCATCTTTTAATGGAAAACAACAGGAAAACGATTGATATTTAGTAATGTGTACTGCTGTGAGTGTCACATGTATACTTTTGAGAGTCATGCTAACATTCCAAACAAGTACCATTAGTGTTTAAAATAGAAAACAAAATCTCCCCATGGAATTTTGAAACATTGTTGAGTCTACTATTCTAACAATACTTGAAACTTATTTTGACATTAGATATAAATTTAATATAAAGTTAGTACTAGCTTGACAGAAAATACAAAGCTTGAAGCTTAAAGCTGCTATCTAGAGTTTCAGGAATTGTATCTCAGACACACTGCTTTGCTCATCTGTACACAAACAATATTTGAATTCAAGAAAAGAACACTTCTGGATTATTCAAACATTTCTGAAAGGGGAAAGTCCTCTAAATATTTCTGTTTAATGTTATTGTCACTTGTAAGGTATACTCTGGTCTAATTATGGAGACTTGAAGTCAACATTAATTTTTCACTACCCAGCAGGTACTGGGAGATATGTGATTTCCTCTTTGAAACTAAATAAAAGTTTCACTTAGAGGAAAAATAATCATTTTGTGATAAAAATAATATAGAAATACTAGATAAGAAGTGAAATATTATGGTGATAATGATTTTATACAATGGCATATATAATAAATATCATAGAAACCAACAAATACAGATCAATCTCAGGTTCAGATATTTGCCAGTGACTACACAGATCATTGATGTGTGGTTATTTTTAGGTTCTTTTAAGAGGCTTCTATATGAGAATGAACCAATTCTAGGGATGTGGACGACTTAGTTGTTAAACAGTCACAACATGTTTTTCTTTGCATCTCAACATTTTTTTCTTTGTTTCTACCTTTGCTAAACCTCTTGTGATTAGATTTTTATGACATTTCTCAGTGCAAATCAAACAAAAAAAATAGTGCAAGGCTGTTTATGGTGGTGAAAAAGTCTTAGAAGTGAACATTTTTATGCAAAGTTGAATAAAGTAAAAGAGTTTAATTGTATAGCAGTTTAAGCGTGTGTGTATACATATAAGTTTATACAGTGCCTCAGTAAGCATATCATTCTTCCTCAACTCTTAGACAAAACAGATATAAGATGACTAACTTATTCATCTGATGTCAGAAGATATATATTGGAAACATAAAACTCTCATGGAGACATAATAATTCTGGATAAAAATTAAATTTCTATATATTTGATTATATGAAGGAGCTGATATTTATGGAGCATATGTTTGAAAGCACTAAAATGAATATATGTTTGTTCAGAAATTAAAAAAAAAACAATTTTCTATGTGTAAGGAGAAGCTTAGAGAATTATAGTAACCACTGCTTTGAAATGAAGGCTGATAGAGAATAAAACATTTCATATACCTTAGTACGAATGTTCTTTATGTCTTTCCGTCTTATCCTTCCAAAGAATTATAAATGTTGAAAAGAATATTAATAGTGTAAATTATTTGTAAAATTTCCTGAGAATGTTTTAAACTCACTTTTTTGTTTAAAACCAAAAAGAAAGATACATTGTCACCTTTTAGCATCTGCCAACAACCCAATATTTATTATTACTTATGACAAAATGAGTTTTTAATGTTAAATTCATAGTGAGTTTGTGTAGAAATCCAGTCTTTAATTCAAATTTGAAAATTTAACTCTAAAAACAAATCCTGATTCAACTAAATATAACTTAAAATATCACTTTGAGATATAGGTCTGTGCTTTAGGTATAAATCATGAGTAAAAAAAACGATTAAATGTGGGAGCATATTAATTTTTCAAATTCTGCTTGTGCTATGAAGAGTTCAATAAAATATTTAAAAACTTTAAAAATTGATCAAACTTAAATTACAACCTGAGAGAGACTTCTGTGATGTCTTTAAGTATACTGATAGATAAATGGGTGTAAATTATCCTAGTGAGATTTATCATAAAAAAGCACTTTAAATTTATTTTAATTTTTGATTCTTCTAAACCATGTAGAAATAAATATTATATTAATGTTAATATTTCATGATTTTATTTAGATCTCTAATAGAAAGAAAATATTTTCACACATGAACAAATGTGCTATATTAATGCATTTTCCTTCCCACCTCTTTGACGTGCAGCATGTGTAAAAGTATTTTGTTGTTGATGATTATAAAACAGCTTCATTTCTAGAGATGAAGGTAAAACTAGCATTCCCTAGATTGCCACAGAGTCATTTCAGTAGTTAATTTGTTTTTATTGACTTCCAAGGTGTCCTACTGAGAAATTTC
>NW_011888793.1:7817507-7825293 GCF_000151845.1 Pteropus vampyrus | reverse complement strand
CACTTTAAATTTATTTTAATTTTTGATTCTTCTAAACCATGTAGAAATAAATATTATATTAATGTTAATATTTCATGATTTTATTTAGATCTCTATCAGAAAGAATATTTTCACACATGAACAAATGTGCTATATTAATGCATCTTCCTTCCCACCTGTGTGACGTGCAGCATGTGTAAAAGTATTTTGTTGTTGATGATTATAAAACAGCTTCATTTCTAGAAGTGAAGGTAAAACTAGCATTCCCTAGATTGCCACAGAGTCATTTCAGTAGTTAATTTGTTTTTATTGACTTCCAAGGTGTCCTACTGAGAAATTTCCTGGCTAGTGTTCTTAACATTATAGTAAATGTCTTCATCTTTGCTCATTCCTCTAAAGTTAAAATATGGCTTTTCGATCTCCTCCTTGAGATTTATTAATTTATTGTATTTCTCATAAACACAAAGTATGTTTCATTCAAAACTTCCACAATTCTAAATACATTTTTTGTTAGTTCTCCCTGGCTTAAACCCATCTGGATTAAACTATATTATATATACACAAACTATATACATATACACAGACACACACACACACACACACACACACATATATGCTCATGTGTATGCATACATGTATGTATGTATATATGCATATATATGTAAATTTATAAAAATAAACTTAATAATTATCCTTTGTTTTAGCTTGCTTTACTATAAAATATAAAAGCTCTATATGCTACATTAAGGGTCATCATTGCCTTATTATTGACAACTGAAAGCAGACTGGTATATCTGGCACAGAGAACTACGGTGGATACAGGTGAAGAAAATTATAACAAAATGGAATAACAACAATGGAAAAGATCAGAAATAGGGAGGAAAGTAGCCATCACATAATTTTAGTTAGACAGTCTTCACTAAAAAGAGATTCTATAGATTCCTTTTCAGCAAATATTTGATAATCAAACTTTTTTTTATATTTTATAGAGCACTATATAGCACATTATGATTATTTAAGTTGTAATAATAATAATAATGCTGTCTCTTTCCAGCGCAGACTTCGAATTTTGGAATAAACTGTGTAAAACACATGGTTAGAGAAAGTGCATCTTAAACAGAAGTTCAATTGACACTTAAAATCACTATAGTTCTCTCTCCTTTCATTTTGGTAAGTAGCAATGGTTAAAAATAAGAGGTCAGACTTCCACTTCTGAGAAGACGGAGTAGATGTAATACTCAGCACCTATCCCACTCATTTTTTGGAAATAATTACAACTAAACAAAGCCAAAGAGACTCTAACAAGGAGTCAGATCTGTGAGGACCCTCAGGATCCAGGGAATGATTTGGTGGTGAGATCCTTGATTTTCTTTATGCCTTACATATTTCAGATTTGGAGCTGAAAAAGCCAGCTTGCTTAGAAAGAGCAATAGGGCAAAAACAAACGAACAACAAACAAACCAAAAACAACCCTGTTTGTCTAGTACAAAAAACAGGAAATGTGAAGCCTATCATGAGAGAAAATATTTGAAAATAACTGCTCTATTCCAATATTGAAAAAATAACTACAGTAGAATATTGGAATATGTCTCAAAATCTTATATATTATATATTAATTACTTAATTATTTACAAGTATTATAATGTTTCACCGTATAACTATATAATTATTTTCGTTAGGTCAATGATTTATTTTACCTAGTAATATGATATAATTTTCAAAAGGAGTCTACATTATAATAAATAACTTCCCAACTCACTTTAATGTTTCTTTTTGGCTGACAGATTTCTCCACTCTTGACAGTTCATTTCTGTAGGATCAACAGCTTGTAGAAAAAAGAACATATTCTCTTTGCACTATCAAGTGCATAAGTAAAACGCCAAATACAGTGAACACTCCTCTCCCCTTAATGTGCTTCTTAAAATTTTGACTGTTAAGTCATGTAAATATTCCTTAGATTATTATTTTACTACCAAAGGTACCTCTCAATTATATCCTTGGCTTGTGAATTCTATAGAAATATTAGAGGCAGCACATTTGGAAAATATTTTAGTCTCTTGATCTCTTTCTTGCTCTTATGGTACTAGTCATGATATATAAGATATCAGAATAATATAAAAAACAAAGTTCAGATTTATTTTGTTCACTAATTTTTAACATTTCTGGAACTTATGTGAACCTAATCAATTGAGAATTAACAAAAACTGCTGAATACAATCAAATAATCATTGGATTATTTTTTTCCGTTTAGCAAGTCATTTTCTTAACTTCTATATTTCAAAAATGTTCAAAATATACAAGAGAGAATAGGTCCATCCCAATCCCCAATATTTAGGTTATTAACATTTTGTCATACTTGCTTGATTCCTTTCTTCTTTCCTTCCTTCCTTCCTTCCTTCCTTCCTTCCTTCCTTCCTTCCTTCCTTCCTTCCTTCCTTCCTTCCTTCCTTCTTCTTTTAATCGCAAAATGGTGACATAATATTCCCAACCCTTTAAATACCCTCATTTTGCAGTGTGATTTAGCAATTCCTCCTATCAAGAGGCAGAGTCTATTTCTTCACACTTCGAATCTGGCCTTGGCCAGTGGCTTGCTTTGCCCAATGGGACATTATCAAACATAATTCAAGCAGATTCTTTAAAAGAACTTCCATATTGTACTTTGTCTTCTTGTGCTGTGTTTAGAACTCTGAGTCTACTATGTGAACAAAATTGAGCTAGACTGATGGAAGATGAGAGGCTAAACGCAGGAAAAGCAAGTACAACAATATGGCAACTTCCAGAACAAGTGAAATCATCCTGGATCATCCAACCATCCACCCTATTAGAGGGTCCAGAAAATGCAAGCTGAGTTGGCCCAGACAAGAACAGCACAGTTGTGAGCAAAATTGATAAGCTGTTATTTTGAGCTATTAAACTAATATTCTTTCTTTCTTCCTTATTTTCTCCTCTTCTTTCCTTACATTGTTTATCCTTTTCTTATTTGCTTCATTTCTTCCTATGTTGCTATAATTTATAAAACTCCTAATCATGTCATTTTTTTTCACAAGTGCTTCTCAATGTATCTTAATAAGTAAGGGCATTTTAACAACCACAGTACAATTATCTCACTTAATATTATTAACAATAATTCCCTAACAACTAATATCTAGTCAATATTTAATGTTCTCCAATTGTCTCAAAATATTTTATTGCTTTTTACTTGATTAATAAACTAATCATGATATAGTGCTTTAAATAATAAATTATTTGGGGAAATTAACCACTCTAGTTAGATCAGAACTCCAGTGCCTCTTCAACGCTTTCTTGGCTCTGAAATCTTCATTCAAGTCTAACACACCAGCAGTTATTCTTTATTATTCCTCATAGAGTCTGTCCTTATAAATGCGCAGTTCAGATTCAGGCAAGCACTTAAGGGGAACCCCTAAGCCGATAACCAGGGCTCTTTCTCTGATATTCCCTCATTCTCTCATCTCTGGACCTTGCTCCACAAATACCAGCCCCCTTAGCAAGGCAGTCCCTCTCCTTTTAGGCTCCGCTTCCTTGCATAGCAATTTGGAAATTACACCATGAGAGGCCAAACCATGGATTCTGGTCCATGCTCAAGAATGATGTTAGACGCTCTTCGAGGTCGTCTGTTCTGTTTTACTATCAAATATCTAGGTCAAAGGCTTTATGTTGTTTATTGTGTTTAACAGGAAGCAATATCCTCTCGCTTATAGTTACTCTGTCATGTTTATGAGTTTCCATTAATGTCAGTTTAGGGTATTTCTGTGGCCATATATGGTTAAGGCCCACAACACTGCAGGTGTGTATAGTCTATATGTTTATATACACTAGGTTTTTATCTATAAAAATATTTGCTTTAATTTTGTTTGACTGATTATGACCTCATTAATTGTCAATGGATTAGTTTAGAAGGAGTCATGTGAGTTAGTTATAATGTTCTATGGACATGTATTATAATTACTTTTGCTATTGTAGTAGAGCCAGAATCAATATATTCCACCAAAGAACATTAAGGCAAATGAGTGAATTACTATTCTGGGATCTTAGCTATGAACATGCAGATTAGTCTATTTGCAAAAAAATTTTACAATAAAACCATAACTAATAATTTTTACACTATGAAGTAGCATAGTTTGATCTAGTTCATCTTTCAGTTTTAATTTTATCACTAAAATTTTCTAAACTAAATTGATACACTCTGGAAAAAATGATCTTGTGAAATAATTTATAAAAGATGTATAGCTTAATCTGAAATATTAATGAGCTATTAAATACATTTCTAATTTTTCTTTTTTATTTATAAAAAACAATCCATTTAAATAGAGTGAATTTTCAATTATGCATAGAATTAAGGTTTGAGAATAAGAGTAGAATGTCGATTTTGATTGAGAAACCAAATTGTAGATGTTTAATTGCTATGTAAAAATGCATCTAGATTTTCATTTTTTAAAATATATCTTTATTGTTAAAATTAATATTATTGTTCATCTTGTGCACAGTTAACTAATGCCAGAATTAAACATCTTTATATAATGCTGGGGGAGCCAGCACAGTTAACTAATGCCAGAATTAAACATCCTTATATAATGCTGGGGGAGCCATCATAGATAAATTGAGCAAACTAGTTTCGTTAATGTAATTGGTCAAATATATAATAAGTAAATACTTCAAACTTTCCAATCTATTAGTATGAACAATTGTGCACTTATAGCCATTATGCCTTCCATTACGGGTTGAATTGTGTCTCCCCCAAATTCATATGTTAAAGACCTAACCTCCTGTACCTCAGAATATTTGGAGATACAACATTTAAAAGTAATTAAGTGAAAATGAGGCCATTAGAATGGGACCTAAATCAATCCGATGTCTTTCTAAGAAGAGAAGATAGGACATACAGAGACATCAAGGGCATATGTACACAAGCGATGACCATATAAAGAGGTAGCAAAAAGGCGACCATCTGCAAATGAAAGAGAGAAGGCTCAGCGAAAACCAACACTGCCAGTACCTTGATCTTGAACTTCTGGACTCCAGAACTGTGAGAAAATAAATTTCTGTTATTTAAGCCACCCAACCTGTTGTATTTTGTTATGGCAGCCCTACCAAACTAACACATTTCCTTAAGTGGTTTTTGTAAGTGAGTATTAGATTTGTCTAGTAAGGAACATTTGTAGTTTTTATAACAGAAAGATCATAATAGCTATAGATGAGGATGTATCGGAGATAGAGGTATAAAGATATTGAAAGAGAGAATACATTGAGAAATAGTATAACGTTTTATGAGCTTTTAAGAAGATATTTGCCACTGATACATTTGATAAGTGGTTAATATCCAAAATTTATGAAGAAATCATACAACTCAACATTAAAAAAAAAAAACAATCCAATTAAAAAATGAGCAGAAGACCTGAATAGGAATTTCTCCAAAGAGGAAATATAGATGGCCAATAGACATATGAAAAGATGCTCAACGACACTGATCATCAGAAATGAACATTAAAACCACAATGAGATATCATTTCACACCTGTCAGAATGGTTATCATCAATAAATCAATAAACGACAAGTGGTGAAGAAGTGGAGAAAAAGGAATCCTTGTGCACTGTTAGTGGGATTACAAATTTGTAAGGCCACTATGGAAAACAGTTTGGAGTTTCCTCAAAAAATTAAAAATAGAACTACCTTATGACCCAGCAATTCCACTTCTTGGAGAAATACGGAGAAATCCAAAATACTAATTTGAAAAGATGTGCATTCCCATGTTCATTGTAGTATTATTTACAATAGCCAAGTTACAGAAGCACCTTCAATGCTCATCAATAGACAACTGGATAAAGAAGTTGTAGTACATAATATACAATGGAATAATACAATAGAATGGCTATAAAAAGGAAGTCTTACCATTTTTGCAACTACATATATGGAACTAGAGGGTATTTTATGATAAGTGAAATAATTCTGACAGAGAAAGACAAATGCCATAAGATCTCACTTACATGTGGAATCTAGCAAACAAAATAAACAAACAAACAAAACAGAAACAGACTCATAGAACAAATTGATTAACTGCCAGATTGGAGAGGTAGTGAGGGACTGGGTGAAAAAGGTGAACGGATTAAGAAGTACAAATTTATAGTTACAAAACAGTCATAAGGATGTGAAGTACAGCATAGGGAATATAGTTAGTAAGACTGTAATAATAATAATACCAGGTGGGTACTAGACTAATCGGGAGGACCACTTCATAAATTATATAAATATCTAACTCCTATGTTGTACAACTGAAACTAATATAAAAAAATACTAAATGTCAACTCTAACTTAAAAATAAACATTAAAAATAAGTAAATAAAATAAAATAGATCCAGTCAGATTCACACAAAGCAGCAAATAAGACAGTTTTCATTCTCAGAGTTCAGTTGGGATTTATATAATAAATCTCAGTCAAAAATTTATGAAATTAACATATACAATATAAATGTCTAATACTATTTTTATTGCCTCACCAAATGTAGCTAACAGAAATATTCAAAGAGTAGAAGGCAGTACTGGCATTAGTGCCTCTCAATTATTTTCCTTAAGAAATAACAAGAACAAACATTCAAGATTTTAATTGAAAGGAAAAAAAAATCCTATAAATGTTATCTGAGACATAATTACACCAAATAACAATAATTAAATTGTCAAGACTTACTCTATTTATTTCACAAGTGACTAGAAATCAAACATTGTTAAGCAAGAGCTAAGAGAACTATTTTTTATAAAGTTGATACATTAGGGTATATTGTAGCTCATCCTATGTATTTACTAAATCATAGATTTTTGAGATAGAGGGTCACGCAGTTAATAGTTATTTATTTGTTTCTTCATCTAGCTATTTACTCATTCAATACAGAACCAACCATGAAACTACAGTAGACCTAAAATTGCTTATCCTTACTGCCATTTATATCTTTTTTTTCATTACTTGTTTGTTTTTTAGCTGCAACAATAATCAGGTCAGTGAATCTGTGCAGATAACCCATAACTGTTAATGAACTATCTATTAAAAGAGTATGCACACCCTTATCCTTCATTTTTGTTCCCAGTTGCTGCTAAGTTGTTTCTATAAATAAGATGTTTTTACTAAGGGTTCTTCTAAATCTTTAAGGCTAAAAAAAGATTGTATTCTTTATAGCAGTGAAAGAAAATAGATGAAAAACCTTCCAGAGATAAAATTTTAAAAAGGAGCAAAAACTTAGTGTTGGTAGAATAGTTAAAAAAATGTGAATTGTTTTTAATTCATCAGGATAAGCAATAACACAAAAATAGGCTGCTAATTAATAAAGAGGGGCTAGAAATTAATGAGTCCAAAATGGCTGAGTTACTGAAACTCTTTATACAAGTCATTTTTTAATGAGGAATGAGAAAAGTTTCAGAAAATAGTGATGACTTTGTAAAATTTACTACTGACAAAACACAGAGAGAATAATCCTTTAGTATTTGAACATGCGCAAATCAGCAAATATATATATCCTATTTTCAAGGGCACAGAGCAAGTTAATTGCATAATGTTATATCTCCTTCTACCAATCACTGAACTGACAATATTAAGAAGTAAAAATGATGTCAAAATATCTCTGTTATAGAGATGTCTTTGAATCACATTTCCTTCATCATGTTATAGGATCTTTCAACTCAAAATAAGAAATCAGGCACTTTATTTTCTATTTTTGTCAAAACTGCAGTACTTGAAATAAAAGGGAAAAATACTTTTGATTTAAAATAATTGAATGCTGATGAGAAACAGACAAAAGTCCAA
>NW_011888793.1:7813935-7816877 GCF_000151845.1 Pteropus vampyrus | reverse complement strand
TGTATCTTATTTCATTTTGAATAAAAAATATTTCAGTAGCTTCTCTTTAGAGATAATGCTTCTTATTCCACTGTTTACTTTTACTATCAAGTAGGTTACATCAGAAATGGTTTATAAAAGTTCAAACTTTGCTCCAAAGATTTTTCTTTTACAGAAATTTTACCTTTGTAACTTTTATAGATACTCAATACATATTTGCCCATTAGGGCTGGGACAAGCCACATATTAAAAAAAAAAAATGTGCAGAATATTTTCATACCAGTCTTTTAAATTCCCCCTTCCTTTGTCTCATTTATATAACAATCACTGTTAACAGCATTTCAGGAATGGAAGACAATGAAGAAAAAAAGTAAACAAGGAGTCAGTAATCTCAGGTTGAATATGAGAAAGTCATTGAACATCAGAAGCCTCATGGGTGAAACAAACAAACAAAACATCTTGGTCAAGAAATACAGCAGGGACCTTGTAATCAAAGATTAATTTTTATTTGTTTCTAAAGTATTAATTCTGCTCTTTATTAGCTCTAAGACTCTAGAAGTTTATTTTACTCGCATAAACTATGTTTTCTGCATTGGGAAAGTAAGGCTGGGAATGCATTCTATACTTGTTTGAGATAAAGAGTGATAAAGTGTAATGTAACCCTAGCATTATTTTCATTGAAAATAAATGTGTTGCAAAGAGTTTACTAGTCCTCACACATTGAAGATTCCTTTAAACGGGAGCCCCAAAATACATTAAAACTCAAAGCAAATGCCTGCGTACAAGAACCAAACACACAAAAACAAATAAAAATGTTATTGAATTCCCACAAATACACTCCAATGAACTGCTTATTTTCCATTCTTTACTCCTATGCAAGTTATCAACTGCCCCTCAGCTCCAAATCCATCCTTCTTTTCCCTGTTGTATGGTACTGAATCCTTGAATAAATTATCACAATGTTAGGTTTTGTCAGTAGAGAGCAGTGGAGGGACACCTCAAAAGGAAGGGGCTTCTCTTCCCGTTCCAGTGTTTTGCTGTTCTCCTACAATGTGACAGTCATCAGAATTTATCTTTGATACTTATGCAAACTTTTTTGAATAACTCTATGTACAGCATTTGAAGAGAGACTGGAGGATATTAATGCATATCCAAGAAACAGTTCCTACCTCCTAAAATTTTGTAGGATAGATAAAATATATACGTCCTCATATATCTTAGATACTCAAGATCTAAATATCAAAAGAATAATTCAAATAGCAGAACAGGAGCTGTGGATATCAGAAAGAATTAAAAAAGGAGTTGACATCCAGGGTATGTATTATAGAATTTCTGTAGATGGTGTTATTCCATCTTCATAGGATAGACATCATTCCATGAAGACAAAATGGCAAGAATAAACATGAGGAGGCAGAAAGTTAAGAGCTGCATTTGGAGCAGTAAAAATACATCAGATATGCTAAAACTGACTATAGGAATTAGTAAAAAGGCTGGAAAGATGGTCTCGGATGCTAGCTGAATGTTTTGGATTTTATCTCAAAGTCAGTGAGGATGCCTTCGAAGAATCTGAGAAGTGCTACGATCAAAGCAGCATTTCTGAAACATCAATCCTAGGCTGGTATGCAGAACAGACTGGAAGAAGAGGAAAAAGTCATGGTGGGAGACCCATTAGAAGACTTTGTTGGTATTCCAGGAATTCATGAGTGCCTAGACTATCATGTGAACAGTATAAATGAAAAATGAAGGGATGTAAATGAAAGATGTAAGTGAAGACTACACAGAGCTTGCCACCAGTGAGGAAGAAAGGAAGGCATGAAAAATAACTATTGACATTGGATAAATAGAAATATGGAAGAACAGAAACAAAAAGGTCGGGGGGAGAAGCTAGTTTAGGGGAGAAGTGTATGCAGTTCAGTATTAACTACGTTAAATTTCATGTGCTTGCAAAATAGCCAAAAGGTCAGGGTAAATGTATAAATGGCTGACTTGAACTTGGAATAGAGACAAGGAGCAAAAATAATCTTGCCTGTTCAGGCTTCCTGGCTATGGCCATGGCAGGTCTAGAAACCTGGACCTAGTTTTGATGAATTTTTACCAGTGTGAATAGTGTATGTAATATATTTTTTTTATTATATAAATAGTATATTTATATAGAAAGTGTCTTGAAAAATCATCTCCTTATAGGTTTTTCAATTTTAGTTATGATATAAAATGCCAGGACAATAAAAGAATACAAAAATAATTACAATGGGAGACCACCTAGGAATACCAGGTGCTGTAGGTGTTAAAAAAAAAAAATCAAAAATAATTACAAAACTGAGCTCAGATATATCCCAACTAAATTATACCCTTCCCCCAAGATCAAACTGCTTTAAAGAAATTAAAATCTTCTAATTAATTGCACTCTCATGTAGTGACAGTGATAAATATACTTCAGTTCTGTGCAAATTCAAAAAATCAGATGCTTAAAATATATCCAATTATGCACTATTTTCTGCTATGCTGTTATAATTTTTTTTTTTTGGAAAGGTTAATGTCGAATTTATCTGTCTAAATTATTTCTATAAGAAGCAAATGTAAGAAAAGTGAGGAGAATTATTGGTGGATATTGTAATAATGGCTTTGCTGATTCCCAATATTCCCCATATTTATTATTTAATAACTATTCGTGAAATAATGCTGAATAAACAATGAGATAATGCTCTTTCTAATTTAATCTTTATTGTTTGATAATCCTAACATATGAAATATTCATTTTAAATGCTCATATGTTAAAGTATACTTCAGAGAAAAGTTATCAAGGCAAAGAGTAAGATTGAAACTTAATTTTGGTTCAGATTAATAAAATATCGAAGGTTACTGATGTAGAAATTAAAAGACAATATTGAAACAATCAATTTTCATTAAAGATCTAAGGCAACACCTGAAAGTTGCAAAAAATAATTAGGAATTTAGAAGAGCTA
>NW_011888793.1:7810761-7813605 GCF_000151845.1 Pteropus vampyrus | reverse complement strand
AAATTAAAAGACAATATTGAAACAATCAATTTTCATTAAAGATCTAAGGCAACACCTGAAAGTTGCAAAAAATAATTAGGAATTTAGAAGAGCTATTATTACAACACAATAGTTTTAGAAAAAATACTTTTCAGTAAGAATGTTAAATGTGATCATAAATCTTACCACCTAGAAATAGTTACCATTAATATTTTGGTAAATATCCACAAAGGTATCAACATTCATGGACATTTCCAAATACCAATTTATATAAATTCAACCAAACTCCAATTTTTTTTCTGTAACTATTTATCAGCGGTTCCCAACGTTTTTGGCACCGGGGACCAGTCTCCTATGAGAATCTAATGCCTGGAGATCTGAGGTGGAGCTGAGGTGTTGATTCTAGCGTTGGGGAGCTGCAAATACAGATGAAGCTTCGCTTCCTCACCCGCTGCTCATCTCCTGCTGTGCAGCCCTGTTTCTTACAGGATGCAGACTGGTACCGGTCCACAAACAGGTTTTGGGGACCCCTGCTCTAAATAACATATATCATGTATACTGCTAATAGAAAAAAAAAATTGAATAAGCTTTGCTAAGAAAGTCACTTAAAATAGAGTCAGGAGACCATTGGAAGTGAGGTCTATGCACATCCTGTGCCTCAATTCTTAGAGCTGCTTGCTATTAAGTTGCTAAATCTATTGCTAAACTCAACTCAAGGCTGAGCCATAAACATCTCGGAATAACTGCTGTTTTGTGTGTACACATATAGACACTACCTCCATGTTGTTTTTGTCCTTCATGTTTGCATATTGGAACTAACCAATCCCTGTTAACCTAGCCAGCAATCCTCATTTGCATAAAATAATTGCATTTTGTCGTTTTTGCCTTTACAAAATCTGCCTTTCTTTGTTCTGTTCCATGTATAGTTTGGGTTGCTACCTGGATCTCTGTCTCTCATATTGTAATCCTTTGGCTCAAATAAATGGCTTCTGTTCTTTATCATATTCTGTTCTTAAGAATGCCTGAGCCTCTTCTTTGGTTAACAATATCATATGAATTTGATTTTACATATACACATAGAAATATTATTCAACATTATGATGGACAATGAAAGGAACTAAACACTGAAAGGAAGTGTTTAGTATGTATATTTCAATTTACATTAAAATATACATATATTAAAATATGCATAAAATATTATTGTACATTATCCATTCCATATGTTTGGAGAGAGAAAATGTTATTGGCTACACATCTTATATGATTGTTCTAGAGAGATTAAATAATGTAATAATAAAAAAATACTTAAAATATTTCCTGGTTCATAGTAAATGCTAAATAAATATTACTTCGTAATATCATCATCATCATTATGATGATATAATCTTGTACTGTTTGACAATGGGTTGTTTCAATTTTTAACATTAAAATAATATTCTGATAAACCATTTGTATGCATAAATCTGTACACACTTTTATGATCATCTCCTTGTTATAAATTCCAATAAGAAGGATTGAAAGACATAAGAGTATATCAACCTTACATTTTAATACTTATTGTCAAGCTATAGTCCTGAAAATTGGATGGCTCTTTCTACAAGAGTGTGTGAGTTCCCATTCTAATTCACACAGGGTATTTTCAATATTTATAGCTTTATGAACCAGATATGTCCAAAGGTACATGATTGTTGTATTTATGTGTTTTTGTTTATTGGACATGCTTTTTATTTTCTTTTATCAAGCCCATTGACATAATTTGACTTTTTAAAATATTAGGCTGATTATTTATTTTAGCATTAAGAAAATAAAATTGTTCTCTAATATGTTATGTGTTATATACTTTTCTTCATTTTTCAAATACATTTACTGCATCTTTAATATAATTTAAAATGTGTATTATTTACATTGTTTTAAAAGTTTATACATAGATAACTTCAATTATTTATTGACATCTTATTTTGTATTTTTAGTTCCACATTTAATATTTAATTCCATATTATTTATTTACCTCAAGATTGTGTGTGTGTGTGTGTGTGTGTGTGTGTGTGTGTGTGTGTGTGTGTGTTATGTATGTAATGACCTATGGATGCAATTTTGGTGCATACTTGTAAGTTTGTGTAAATATGCTTATCAAACGATTCACCAAGTAATCCCATATGATTTATTGACCTCTCCATGTTTCCTCACTATTTTGATGTCAATGCTATCATATACGTGAGGGTATTTCTGAAATCTTCTGTTCTGTTTGACTGCCTTGTACAATACCGGTATACTGGATATCTTACATTATTGCTGTATTCATATTTCTATCTAAAATAACTTTTGATCATCCCTTACCAGAGCCAATTGTCCATTAGTTTTTGTTTTTTAGATAGTTTTCAGGTTATCATTGCATAAATATTATTCTACATTATTCCATATACTTCATAATTGTGTTGTCAAGTTACAAATAAAAACCATGTTGAGAAAAAAATGAATTTTGAGATAATTAAAAACTTTAAAATAGAGAATATATGATCATCACAATAAAAATGAGGCACACAACTTTGCTAAGTGATTTGTATTAGAGATTATACAAATAAAATCAAAGGCTATAAATTTTGCTTAATGGAAAAATTTAACTTGGGTTATATTTGTTGAGCCTGTACATAAAAACCTCATAGGTAACCAAATGAACATTTTATTAGAGATAGGCATACAGGATAAAGTAGTGATAGAGGATTAGATAGGAAAAAAATACTACAAGCACACACACATATATATATTTCTACATATTCAATTTTAGTGACCAATTACCAATTTGAAAATCTCTGAAAATAGGTCTAAACATGCAAATATACATTTTTATTATATATAATATACATA
>NW_011888793.1:7807051-7809266 GCF_000151845.1 Pteropus vampyrus | reverse complement strand
CCCAGAGCCCAAGTCTATAAGCTCTTTCTGTAAATCACGTAGTAAGAACTTAATGAAAATTAGAGATTCCTAACTTTAATTGCTTTGATCCATCCAGAAATTATTTACTCTAGGATGCAGTTTATGAAATCATAATCTGTTTAACAAGAATAAAGAGGAAAAGAAAAAACTTAATTTCTCCAGAAACTGAGAATGTCACATAGCAACTACCATAGAAACAGAAAGTTCGAGCTTGAGGTCTGGATTGGAATGTATAATTACATTTAACTACTACATGGAGATAATTTATCTAGAGTAAATAATATTATTTTAAATGATCCTAGAAGAGATATAAAACATTTAATTTTTTTTTACAAAATATTAATCAAAAATACAGGAAGTAAAAATGAATTACTTATATTATTCATCAGGTTAATACCGTTAGGCTACTACTACTGAGTCACTATGATTTTTTAAAGGAGAATAATATAAGTAATTCATTTTCATTTGATCTTCAGACAGTCCTGTAATTCTTATATTCATCACATGGATGGTTAAATTGAGCTATACTGAGAAATTTAAGTGCTGTACTATTCTATTTGTAAAACTTAGAATAGGTTAAATAACTTTTATTCAGATTAATTTTATTTTAGGATTTACTATAGTATTTTGCAGGATTTGGGAGAACTAGGAGTGTCTAGGAATTCAGCAACAGTAGTTATTTGTTATTCTTTAAGAGCAGGTATTATACCATACCATATTTATACTATATGTATATGTGATATGCTAGACTTTGCAATATATTTGTGCATATTGCATACATAATAATCTATAAAAAAATACCACAGGAGATTAGAAAAAAGTTTTGACAAAATAATACAATTCAATTTATTCCAGACCTGAGGAGCTGGATCTTTCATTCAGGAAAAGAGTTATGACTAGGTAAGACCGGCAGTCACCATCCATATAACAGAACAGCACTTCTGCTGCCCTACTTTCCTCCACCCATGATCTCCCCAATGTGTTAAGGGAGGAAACACTTACATCTATTTCCGCCTAAATTAGAGTGACCTCAAAACCTCAGAAAATTCACATATTGAATAAGCAGATGATAAAAAATCACTCTCCTTTTTATTTGTGAGTTTTGAACATGTTTGAAGGGTAGAGTATCAGCATTCACTGCGTGTTTTATACTTGATATATATTATCACTTAAACTTCAAAGCAAATTGTAAGAATAGTTGTCCACATTTTATAATTGAGAAAACAGGCTTAGGGACATGTCATAACTTCCTAAAACAACCCAACCATTGAATCGAAGAGTCAGTTCTTGAATTTGAATCGCTCTGACTCCAAAATTTACAGCATTTTCACTACACTATGATGTATGTTCAACAAAGCTAATTGAAATAAAGGCTAAAAAATGGACTTCATTATAAAGTAACTTCTGTTGTCACTAGTGATAACCATTCAGCTTAATCTATTTTTCCAATACTTTCTTACAGTTGAACAATTTTTTAACTTTACTAGAATCCCACTTCTAGAGAATATTTGAGAATAATAAGCTGAGAACTACTATTTGTAATGACAAAAGATATTAATATTTATAGATTTTCTCTCATACCTCACCACCAGTGCTACTTGATGAACAATAGAGAAATTGGATGAGTGCATCCAAGATTCAAATGATATCCATTTTTCTACAGTAGGATCTCTAAGGAACTCCAAGTCACTATAACTATATATCATTACTGCATACTAGGCAAATAAGTTCCAAATTAGCACAGCCGGTGCATCACAAATGTGCCTTCAGGTCACCTTCTTCTGCCATGGTAGTGGTATGAATCGGGGTGATGCTGCCGCAAAAGGAAAATGCTTGAGAAAAAATGTTTCATTCTCACAATTGCTGATCTTGGTCGTGGTACATAGAGTCTTGCTAATAAAGCCATCTCTAGCCTCTTACTCTCTCACCTAGTTTTGTTTTTGTTTTTACTCCAACAATGATATATAAATATTAGATCTCCATATGCAATCAAATGACAAGGAAATTCATTATTCTATTGCCCGAAAGTAAGAATAGTGCATGTGTGTTTCAGAGACCTGGAACTACAGTTAGACTTTGGTAATCTCAACCAGTTATCTGTGACACTTGAGAGAATATAAGGTGGAGGCTTCAGTGATTCCAAATGATGAAAATTTATCCTGAACTTATATAGACATATCTCTATTTCTATCTA
>NW_011888793.1:7804410-7807001 GCF_000151845.1 Pteropus vampyrus | reverse complement strand
TTGTGCCATAAGTAGTACACTGCTATCTTAAAATTTTTGCTAAAATCTCATGTAGAAACAATGTGTGAAATCTGCCTTACCCCATTTCTCCAGCAAATTGATTTCTTCTATATGAGCAACTAGTGTGAGTGAAATAATTTTTCTTAACCATTTTCTACAGCCCCTACTTCTCTCCTGCTTAAATATATGCAGCATAAGTATTCATTTAATGTGGAATTTCTGTAGATCTTTGAAAAAATTAAGTTCTCTGTTTCTGTTATAGAAATCAATAATAAAGTAAAAATAAAAATTATAACTGAAGTAGTAGGCATAAAACATTTTGAATCTAAATATTGAGATTTTTTAATTAATATATTTGGGTATAATAACTCAGTCACCTTCACCAATCTTCAACTGAGATGTAGAATATCTTTATGTGCAGTGTTATTCTGCTGTACCTAAGAGAAAACACTGAAAACGTATCAGTGGAAGTTTCTACTTTTCACATAAGGATGCCAAGAAATGTTGGTGACACAAATTAGATAATTCACCAGGTGCTATCTTTTCTACTAGAAAGCATTTTTTTTCTTTTTAATATGTTCATATAATGAACTCAATATTTATACTTTTCTTAAACAGTTGTCTAAATTTTAAGAGAGAAGTCCGGGAGATGGAAGAGTCACAAGAAAAAAAGTCTAAGGCAAAATGAAACAAGAATTCCAAGGCAAAGGAAATTTTAGCCTTATAAATCAGTATTAGAATGGGAGACATAACTCTATGAAGGATAAGGAATTGATATAAGAAGATGCTTTTGCTCCTTGAGGACTTTTGATTTTTCAATGGCCAGCTGATGTAGACATAGAAAAGGCACAAACAAGGCTTTTCACCTTTGATCTATAGTTTTCTTCATATTGATTTTCATTTCTGAAACTCTCGTTACGAGTACACTGTGGGTCCAACTACACCTGTGCTAAAAGCCCCAGGATCACTGCACAAAGGCTGTCACTAAAAAGTGAGGTAAAATTAAGTGCACAAAAATTAAAGATAGGAACATCTGACCTAGATGTGGACATACATGTCAGTTTGGTTCCCAGAGCCCAAGTCTATAAGCTCTTTCTGTAAATCACGTAGTAAGAACTTAATGAAAATTAGAGATTCCTAACTTTAATTGCTTTGATCCATCCAGAAATTATTTACTCTAGGATGCAGTTTATGAAATCATAATCTGTTTAACAAGAATAAAGAGGAAAAGAAAAAACTTAATTTCTCCAGAAACTGAGAATGTCACATAGCAACTACCATAGAAACAGAAAGTTCGAGCTTGAGGTCTGGATTGGAATGTATAATTACATTTAACTACTACATGGAGATAATTTATCTAGAGTAAATAATATTATTTTAAATGATCCTAGAAGAGATATAAAACATTTAATTTTTTTTTACAAAATATTAATCAAAAATACAGGAAGTAAAAATGAATTACTTATATTATTCATCAGGTTAATACCGTTAGGCTACTACTACTGAGTCACTATGATTTTTTAAAGGAGAATAATATAAGTAATTCATTTTCATTTGATCTTCAGACAGTCCTGTAATTCTTATATTCATCACATGGATGGTTAAATTGAGCTATACTGAGAAATTTAAGTGCTGTACTATTCTATTTGTAAAACTTAGAATAGGTTAAATAACTTTTATTCAGATTAATTTTATTTTAGGATTTACTATAGTATTTTGCAGGATTTGGGAGAACTAGGAGTGTCTAGGAATTCAGCAACAGTAGTTATTTGTTATTCTTTAAGAGCAGGTATTATACCATACCATATTTATACTATATGTATATGTGATATGCTAGACTTTGCAATATATTTGTGCATATTGCATACATAATAATCTATAAAAAAATACCACAGGAGATTAGAAAAAAGTTTTGACAAAATAATACAATTCAATTTATTCCAGACCTGAGGAGCTGGATCTTTCATTCAGGAAAAGAGTTATGACTAGGTAAGACCGGCAGTCACCATCCATATAACAGAACAGCACTTCTGCTGCCCTACTTTCCTCCACCCATGATCTCCCCAATGTGTTAAGGGAGGAAACACTTACATCTATTTCCGCCTAAATTAGAGTGACCTCAAAACCTCAGAAAATTCACATATTGAATAAGCAGATGATAAAAAATCACTCTCCTTTTTATTTGTGAGTTTTGAACATGTTTGAAGGGTAGAGTATCAGCATTCACTGCGTGTTTTATACTTGATATATATTATCACTTAATCTTCAAAGCAAATTGTAAGAATAGTTGTCCACATTTTATAATTGAGAAAACAGGCTTAGGGACATGTCATAACTTCCTAAAACAACCCAACCATTGAATCGAAGAGTCAGTTCTTGAATTTGAATCGCTCTGACTCCAAAATTTACAGCATTTTCACTACACTATGATGTATGTTCAACAAAGCTAATTGAAATAAAGGCTAAAAAATGGACTTCATTATAAAGTAACTTCTGTTGTCACTAGTGATAACCATTCAGCTTAATCTATTTTTCCAATACTTTCTTACAGTTGAACAATTTTTTAACTTTACTAGAATCCCACTTCTAGA
>NW_011888793.1:7788355-7802105 GCF_000151845.1 Pteropus vampyrus | reverse complement strand
ATTAAGAGAAGATTGTCCTGAATTATCTGGGTGGGACCAGTATAATCACAATGGTCTCCATAAGAGGAAAACAAGAGAGTTAGTATAAGAAAGAGATTTGACAAAGAAAGCAGAGGTTGGAATGTTGAACTTTGAAGATGGAGAATGGGGCCATGAACCAAGGAACATAAGCGGCCTCTAAAAGCCAAAAAAGACAAAGAAGAGATTCTTCACTGGAGTCTCTAGAAAGACTCATAACACTTATCTCAGACTTCTGAACATAAAAACTGTAAGATAATAAACTTGTGTCATTTTAAGCCACTAAATTTGTGAGCGTTTGTTAGAGCAGCAATAGGAAACTAAGACAAATATAAAATAAATGCTACTGTTGAAAAACAAAAATAAAATAGATTTAAAAACAGAACTACACAGTTCCTTTTGAAGAAGTTTTCTAGTTTCCACTTTTGATAATATTACTACTAGGGGAAGAACTTTCTTTCTTTTATAGTTTTTCTGTATCAGCTTTTGTGAAAATATGAACAACTAATTCACGATTTGTGCCTACAAGTTAATACTAGTTTTTATAAAACTAGTATTAAAAATAGCGATACGATTAATATAAACATATTATCTTCATAGGCATCAATGTTTTCTTATTTAAATGTTAATAACTTTAAAAATATTTGAAGGATTTTATGCACAGGAAAACATAATCTGTAAGAAAAAATATATCCCTGTCATCACAGGGCTAGGTAAACATATATCAACGATAAACTTAACATTTTTAACAAAATCAGAAAAAATAATACTTTAGACTCTTTAAAAGAAATTTTATTATTGATATTGTTGATCATTGCTTTGAGATTTGCTATTTGTTACTAAAATAACTATTTACTGAGAAATGAAGATTACCTGATTAGGTTTTAATTCATATTGAGAAACTGGGCTCTATTGTTTGTCAAATGGCTTTAAAACCATCCACAACCTTCACAGTAATAAATGTAATTTATGCACTGGCGAAGCCTCACACTTAATACCCAGGGAAGAAAATGATGACATGAAATATGCATACGCTATTCAGTAGACATTTCCCATTATAATCTATTGACTTCAGAAACAGTGAATATCTGAAACCAGAAATCTACTCAGGCTACCTAATACTTGGCTATAAATATTCATTGAAATTTCCACAATAGATTATTTATCTCAGTTGTTGCCACTACATTGACATTAAAAATTAGAACAACTCTGGATATGGTAATAAGGATTTTCTGGAAAGTGTTATTAGGATTCATTCTCTTTATTCATTAAAATTGATTTTTGTGTGCTTATTAGGTTTAGAATTTTAAGAATCTCAACTTTACTAACATCTCTTTAATTTCCTCTATTTACTGATTTTATAATGTGTCCTGCTCCAATTGAATCTTGCACCCACTGGGAAACATTGATTCATAAAAAAGGATCTGTCTGAGAGTATGAATTATGGAGTATATTGGTACAATGCATGGGTAGAGAAATGTATGACTTGATTTGATAAGTTTTAAAATATATATGCCCTTATGATCCAATTACACTCTTAGATATATAACTTAGAGAAAATCTTACACATGTGAATAGGAGATACAAAATGTAAACTATGTCCATGTTAATATCATTTATGTTGGAGAAAACTGGGAATAATCTACATGTCCTCCAGCAAGGGTAAAGGTACTTAATCTGTAGTATGTTCAGAAGATAGAATCCTAAGAAACAATGAAAATTAATACATTATAGCCATATATATCAACCTAAATGAATTGCAAAAACAAAAGAGAGAGCTGAAATCATATTATAGAATATTTATAAAGTTGAAAAACTTGAAAACTTGTAAAGGTTGTTTAAAATATAAATGTATTTTAAAATGTAAAGAAATAATAAACACTCAATCGTGAGGTGGTTACTTCTTGGGAAGGGTATGTGAGGATATATGAGCAGGAAAGCATGTGCAGATTTCCCAACTTAGATTTCATAGCCATCACTCCTCTTAAGGTCTGTGACAGCATCTGTTGGAAAGGCTACAAGTCCCCAGACAAATTAGCAATCCACTACCTGCTCAGTCTTATCTCTACCACTCTCCCCTTGCTCACTCTGGTCTTGACATGTAGGCTCCCTATACAATCCTCAAATTTACCAAGTAAGGCCCTGCTGAAGTAACTATGCTTGATGTTCTCTGTGCCTAGAAAAATATGCTCCCGAATATCTGCATGGCTGCCTCCTTTGCTCACATGTTATCGTAGAGAAGCTTTCTTTTATAAATCTACTAACATGCCAATTCCCTGAACCCATCCTCCATATTACTCTTTACTCTTAACTTTTTCCTTGGATGGAGTTATCACCTTCTCATACACCTCATTGATTACCAATTGGTTTATTGTCTACCCTCAGGCTTTTAAGACTACAGCACATGTTTTTACCCATTTTTCTTATTGCTATAACATATCGTAGGTACATGGTTTATTTTTTGAATGAAATGAAGGACTTCTGACTCAATTCCTATGTGCCTAATACTCAGATGTATGTTCTAGAAGCCAAGAGACTCTTGACATCCTTCAGTTCTGTTGCTCTCATGTCTGACAAGATGAAAGAAAACATGTGTCAAGGCTTAAGAGCCAAGTGCCCAGAATCCAGTCTCAAGGTATCTCCCGCAGCATCCTCACTGCATTTTGTTTATTTAATTTATCTTGATTCTTACCATGAGCCTTGCACTTTCTGTTCCTATGTCTTATATATTAAACCATTCAGTTCTTTTTTAGACATTTGGTCTCTTCTTACACTTGACAGTCTTCTCCTACATCCTGAAGTACACTGAACTTACTTTCTTCAGTAAGATTTCTTATAGTGTGTTTTGGGAATACAATAAAAACTTCAGCATTTGTCCTAAATGCGCAACTATCTACCAAGAAAAAGTGGCAGAAAATGATCTGCTGTCTTCTTTCAATGAGAAAAAATAAAAAAAGGAGAAAAAACCTTCAATTAATTATCTTTTTATATTATAACAACTTACAAAGTGCCATAATTGGTCACTATTTGCTTTAGTCTTTAAAAAATATATTTTTGCTCATGTTTATTGAGAAGTGGCATTGGGATTATTATTATTATTATTATTATTTGTAATCACTATGAATTTCGAATATACATACTCCATTGTATCTTATCTTTGTGCACAGAACATATTTTTTGTGGTGCCAGGTGCTGCAGTTTCTGAATGAAATTGAACTTGGCCTTATTAGTTCAGTGGTTTAAACAACTTAGCTGATTACCCACATAAAATTATGTTTAACTATCTAAACTGTATTAAATTAAACAAAACAGTCAAATTAAACCTAAATGTAAAAGGTGAAAAACCTAATTATGTGTCAATATAAATATTTTTAAAAAATTAACACTGCCAATATTCAAGGGATGTTATACAAATAGCTCAATTTTAGAGGAAAATCTACATTTTACATGCAAATTCTGTGAGAAATACATGATATTTCTCTTTTAGCTGAAAATTTAAGTACTTGCTTCTGTATAATAAAATAAAAGAATAAAAGATTCAAATTCAATTACATGCTTTGTTCATTTTATTTATGCTATACCGGATATCTTAATGAGAGAATATTTGAAATCATCATTGCAATATCCTGCTTTTGTTTGAGAATTAATGATTCGTGTAGGAGGAGGAAAATTTAAGACATGATGATTCTTGTAGTCTCCCAATCAATTAACTATCCAGAGTTCAATCACTTAATTATAGATTATAACAAAGATAAAAGTGAGTGATTTTTTTCTCCTGGCATTATTTGTTCAAATTTACCATGATGCTTAGTCTTTTTGTCTTCAAAGGGAGGGGGGGACTACTTATTTTTATTGAAAATTACTTTTTAAAAATTCTGTTGATAGCTTGATATATCTAATGTGTGGTTCTGAGACAAAAAATACACTTTATTTCAAGAGATGAAAACAAGTTAAGTATCATGATAAATACATAACACTTCTAGACAGTTCAATCATATTATCAACCTGAACTTGGTTGTTTTCTAAAATAGAGGGTTAGAAACTCCAACATTCTATTCTCATTTTCTTTCAATATGTTGTCAGGAGAAGGTTAACAATTTGAGGCCTGTGGTGAAAATGATGTGGTCAAGAATGTAAAGTAGAAGCTGGGATTAATTTTTAATAAAAAGAAAAGTCAGGCTAAATTTGTACTGTTAGTAGAAAAGGGAAAATTAATACACTTATATTTAAAAAAATAGAATGACTAAAACGGACTTCAAAAGCTGTTTTTAACATTTACAAGAAGACTCATAGAAACAAAGAACAAACTGATGGTTGCCAGAGGGGAGTGGGATACAGGAATTTGTGAAAAAGGCAAAGGGAGAAATAGTCGATAACAGTGTGATAAGTTAGCATGGTAACAGATGGTTACTAGACTTAGTGGGGTAAATATATAGTAAGATATATAAAAGTGGAGTCACTATGTTGTACAACTGAAACTTATATAATATTGTATGTCAACTTTTACTTTAATAAAAAATACAGGGATATATTTGAAACTATGTGTATAAATATTCACAAGCCCTTATCTAACTTTATACCTCAAGGAATTAGAAAAAGAAGAACAAACTAAGCCCAAAGTCAGCAGAAGAAATGAAAAAAAAAAATTGGAGAAGAAATAAATCAAATAACACATAGAAAAACAATATTAAAAAAATCAAGAAAACTAAGTGTTTTTTTAGGAAAGATAAAATCAACAAACCCTTAGACTAAAGAAAAAAATAGAAAATACTCAAATAAAATCAGAAATAAAAAACATTACAACAGAAGATTCAGAAATAGAAAAAATAGATTTAATGAATTATTAAAACTGTTATTATATCAACCAACTAGGCAACCTAGAAATAATTGATAAATTTCTAGAAATATACAATCTACCAACACTGAATCAAGAAGAAATAGAAAGCCTGAACAGAGGATTTAAATCAGTAATCAAAAACTTCTCAACAAAGAAAAGTCCAGGACCAGATAGGTTCACAGTTAAATTCTACCAAACAAAGAAACAAACTACACACACACACACACACACACACACACACATAATATACCATATACAAAGATTAACTTTAAAAGTATTAAATACTTAAATGTAAGACCTGAAACCATAAAACTACTTAAGAAAACATAGGGTAAAATCTTCTAGACATTGATCTGGACAATGATTTTTTGGATATGGCACTGATAGCACAGGAGACAAAAGCAAAAATAGGTGGGATTACATCAAATGAAAAATTTCCACAGCAAAGGAAACCATCCATAGAGTGAAAAGGCAGAATGGGAGAAACTTAGGTAATGGGGAAAAACATATATATATCTGATAAGGAATGTGTATAATTAAATAGCAAAAAATCCCTGATTTTAAAAATGAAAAAAAATGAATAGACATTTCTCCAAAAAAGATATATAAATGGCCAGCAGGTATATAAAAATATGTTCAACTTCACTAATCATCAGGGATGTGTCAGTCAAAACTACAGTGAGATATCAACTCACACCTGTTGGAACAGCTATTATCAAAAAGACAAAGGGTAAGTGTTGGTAAAGATGTGGAGAAAAGAGAACCCATATATAGTTTGTGGGAATGTAAATTTGGCATAGCCATTATTGAAAATATAAAGTTTCTTCAAAAAATTAGAAATGTAACTTTGTAAGATCCAATAATTTCACATCTGGGTTTATATCAAAAGGAAATTAAATTAGTATCTCAAAGGAATATCTGCACTTCTATGTTTATTACAGCACTATTCATGATAGCTAAGATATAGGAACAACCTAAATATGTCCATAAAATGGAATATTATTCAGATGTTAAAAGAAGCGAATCCTGCCTTTTGTAACATGAATGAACCTGGAGGACATTACGCTACACAAAACAAGCCAGATACAGAAAGACAATACGGCATGATATCACTTACATGTAGAATCTGAACTAGTCAAACTCATAGAAGCAAAGAATGGAATGCGAGTTGCTAGGGGCTGGGAAGAGAGGAAATGGAAAGAGGTTGGTCAAGGAGCACAAAGTTTCAGTAATGCAAGATGAAGTTCTAAAGAACGAAGTACAGAAATGTAACTTTAGTTGACAATACTATAATGTATGTTTAAAATTTGTTAAGAGGGTAGATCTTAAGTGTTCTCACTTTGACTCCCACAAAAAGTAAAAACACAATGGTATTTATGTAAGGTGATAGGTATGTAATTAGCTTAATTGTGGTGATTATGTCACAATATATATGTATACCAAAGCATCAGGTCGTAAGACTTAAATATATACAATTTTTACTTGTCAGTTAGACTATAGTCAGTAGGCCTTATCTATATTGCAGTCTGTTTTTGTACTACTTGTGAGCTAAAATTGTTGGGTTTTTTTACATTTTAAAAAAGAATAGTGTATCTATAAGTAAATCCATTCATATGTGGCTGTTAGACAATGTGCTGTAGCAATTCATAGTCCTTTTTGGAACATATGAGTCACAGAACAATTGATTATCCATATGCTAAAAAACACAATCTATACTTTTCATCAAGGAAAAAATTAACTAAAAAGTTTCTAGGAGAAAATGTAGAAGAAATGTTTTCGACCTTATATTTGGAAAATTTTCTTAGCTATGACAGCAAAGCCATGATCTCTAAAAGAAAAATTGAGTAATTGAATTTTATCAAAATTAAGAAATTTTGTTCTTCAAAACACAACATTAAGAAAGTGAACAAAAAGCTAGATACTGGAAGAAAATATTTACAAATCATATATCTGATGAATGACCTGATCTGAGATTACATCAAAAACTCTCAAAACTATGATAAGAAAACAATTCTATTAAAAAATGGGCAACAAATTTGAAGAGCTATATTACCAAATAAGTATATAAAATAACCCCTAATTAATCATTAAGGAAATCCAAATTAAACCACAATTAGACATCACTACATGCCTTTTAAAATGTCATAAAAAAATCTAAGATACCAACTGCTGGCAAGAAAAACCTGGAGAGCTTTTTAAGCATGGATACCTGCTCTACCGGAGATTCAGATACAGAAAATGTTATTTGGGGTTAAAGAATTTGAATTTCTAACAAATGTTATATGATAATTAGTTGGAGTACCATTGTATTGCAGTGTTTTTTTGAGCTAAAATTGAGGAATTTTATTGCCCGTAACCTTAATATGAAAATATTGTCAAATAGAGGATTTCAAGGTAGTAATTGAGATAACATATCCAAAACTTTCATGATATCTCTGTATTAATAAAACATTTGTAAATTTTCTGGAGTTCTTACTGCTTAGCTTTGTAATGCACATATTTTTGTACATTTTCATAATATTTTGACTATTTGATTACAAATGAAATAAACATATTTTATGTGTACCCTAAGCAACATTTTGTACCAAAGAAAATTTAAATTTTAGAATTGAAGAGTTTCAAGAATCTGGAACAGTTTAGATAAGTTTGGATCTAGAGTTAGGCAAATCTTTCTTTTTCACTTGTTTCTCTTTGGCTTTCATTTCTTCATGATTTTATATTTTAGTGTGCACTGTTATGTACTGCTAGCATTTCCTCTATCAAAAAAAGAAAAAGAAAAAGAAAAAGAAAAGGATTATTCCACCAGCTGGTGGGAGTTCTAGTGACCAATCGTCCTCAGCCATCACTGAGATTTGCCTCAGATGAAATTATTCTCCCAATGTCCTTTCTGGAGAAGGCTGCAGTTAATAAAACTGTCTGACAAGAGGTAGGAAGGCCTGGCTTCTTTATGTCATCCTTGAACAACTCTGCAGTGGACATGACTTAGTAATTTCTTACACTATAGCACCTATTTAATACTAGGAAAATCTCAATATAATATTGCTTTACTTCATTAATATACATTTTAGTTAACATAACCTAATAACTCTGGTTACCTGTTATAGGCTGAATTGTGTTCCCCCAAAAGGTGAGATCCTGACCTCCAGTGCCTGAAAATGTGACTGTGTTTGGAAGTTTGGCCTTTAAAGAAGTTACTAAATTAAAATGAGTTCTTTAGAGTGGCCCGTAATCCAGTATGACTGCATCCCTATAAAAAGAGGTTAAGACACAGACATACACAGGAGGAAGATCATATGAAGACACTGTAGGAATATGGCCATCTACAAGCCAAGGAGAGAAGCTTCAGAATGAAACCAACCTTGCCAACATCTTGATCTTGTACTTCCAGCCCCAGGATTGTGAGGAAATAGATTTCTGTTGTTTAAGCCAATCAATCTGTGGTATTTATCATGGCAGCCCTAGCAAACTAAATCATTACTGGAAGATAATATTCGTAATATATCAAACAAATGTAAATAGTAATTTATAAATAAGTAAAAGTAATTATTAGCATTCCGTAGTGTACTTTCATGTATAAAATCTCATGAGCAATATTATTAAGATATATAATGATTTATAGCGATATTTATAAATGCTTCACTACCTTTGCTTTTTAAGGTAAAGGATGTTTATCACAAGAAAAAATCAATCATATTGATTGAATTTATACAAATTAATAATTGATTCATATGCATGAATGCAACCATTTTAGAATCTACTCAATTGGAAAGCTCATCTTCTATATAGTCGAATATTACATTATGCTGAATTATAATAGTTAATCAAAATTATTAACATTTAATCTTACATTCCCGTCATGATGTAAATAGGGAACAGTAACTGCATTTTCCAAAACTATTATTTTTAATGCATTAAGAAATAGCACTTGATGAAGACAATTGATTTCAGTTGAGTGTCTTGATTGATACATGTAAAGCTATTATGAGCATTATGGAGATGACAATCTAATTTTCTAGGGAAGAAATGAACTAAATGTTTAGAAATAGACTGTGGTAGTTATGATTTTTCCTTCAAAATTAAACTTTTGATTTTTAAAACCACTGAAATTGTTTGACTCTTTTGTTACTATTGCAAACCCAACCCATTATACTGGCACATATGTTACCAGTGATGGGTTATTGACAAAAAAGAAACCAAAGTATATGGCATCCTAACGACTACTGGCTAGCGGCATGGGAATAATCATCTCATCCTACATTTATAATCCATTATATGTAAAAAGGGTAATCCATTATGTGTAAAGATAGTATCCAATTCTGGGGTAAAATTGTCTTATATTACTTATGAAGCAGACCATATACCAAAAGCCTGTAGCTCTAGGGGAAAGGTTAGCAATCAGAATAATAACAGCATATAATTGTTACTGTTGGTTTCATGCAATCAGATATAGCAAGAAAGATGTGAGTTCAAAATAATTGAACTTTAATTTCTGGTCAGAAGGTAGAAAATAGGGACAGATTATTACTCTCACCATAAAAAAATAGATTAAAATATTTGTTTTAAATATATATGTGTGTATTGAACTTTTGTTAATATGAAATGTTTTTTTTTTCTCCAACAATAATTTTTCTAACTGTTTAAAAATTCAAGACACAGAGGAATGTTTTGAGAATAGTCAATGTGGCCTCAGGATTAGATTCTAGTTATGTGCTTTTGGCAACAATAATATGCAAGTAATGTTATGTTTTTGTAAAAGTGCATTATGTCAGGAAGTTCATGGAATTTTTATGATCTCGTACTGATGATATGAATTTTATTCACATGACTAAGGAAGGGTCTTGAAGGTTCTTTAATGGAGAATTATTATTTGTTTCTTTTGTATTTTATAATTATATTTGGGGAAGATACTTTAATACTATATAAATACAGTCTTACTCTTCAAAATTTCATCTACTAGTTTTAGTCATGATGATTCTTGTCTACATAAATTATAATGTTTCTGAAATAGTAATTTCTTAATTATTTCCTTTAAAAAATGTCTATTATTTTGCAATTCTACTGTGAGGAAGACCTTTCCTTTCTCATTATTTCTTTATATCAAGATAGACTCACATATTTCCGATTTATTCAATGGGTCACAATCCTTTATTGTGGCACAATTGCCCCATATTGAAGGAAAGACCCTTCAAACCAGTTTTTTCTTTTTTATCTTTCAGCATGTCTCTTTCAATCCTTCAGTACTTTCCAATCTCCAGACAACAAAATATTCCAGATTCACCTTGAACTTTTGCTGCTCTAGCCCTGGAATCAGGCCTTTCCCAAGGAGTCTAGTTTTTTGTTTTTTGTTTTTTTACCGAAGAATGATATGTATCGACCATGATTTGAGCATGAATTGAGTTAATAGACACGGAACATCACTGTTCTAGATTGAAGATATGTATATATATGTTTAAGATATATGTACATGCATATATCTATGCATGTATGTGTACATATGGAGATACAATTGTATCTATTTATAAATCTATCTATATTTAAAATTATATATATGTCAAAACACATCTGTATCTGAATATGTATCAGTATGTGTTTTTGCATAAGTATATGAGCTCACACTGACACCTCTCCTTCCAATTCAACAGCAGAGGATCATTCTATCCCTCTTCTTTACTATATTTGTACTTCCATCTCTCCATAGTGAGAAACCAAGCTCCAATTATCCTCAATATATTTACATAATCACACAGTCCTTGAACAAACAAAAAGTAGTTTTGGAATTTTTAAATATGTCTGTGAAAAATAAACCTATTAACTACAGAGTACAATATTTTTAGAATTCTTTATTCTTAGCCTGAGGATATATCATCCAAATGATGATTGAAGATCACTTGGATCAGCACTCTCCCATCAATTTCACGGTGGTCATGTTATTTGAAATATGGTTAGTTCATTTGTTTTGGTTTAAATTCTATTTTGCATTTTATACTCCTTTATTTTATTTGTATCAACACTAACAGTTTCTAAAGTCAGAATTATACAGAAATTAAAAAAATATATTTTATGAATAATTCTCTAGAGAAAAGTGAATCTTATTGCTCCCGAAAATCTTAATAGGAACATTATTTGGAAAAAAATATTAACAAGTTAAATAAATAGTTTTCCTATTAAACGTATTACCTAATATAGCAGAGGTTCTATGATATATAGTTTAAGAACTGACCATATTAAAACACACCATGCCAAACCCTAGCCTCTATATCATGACAACCATCTGTAAGGTTTTCCTCCTTTGGCAGTTTTAAAAATAGAAGGATTCCAGTATTTTGTCTAACCTAAAGTATTATGTTAAGTTCTCTCTACACATTTATATAATTCAGCAATTTCTCGTTTCCACCTATCATGTTCTTAAAATGTATATCTAAATGATTAAAGACAAACACAATGAGAGATAATAAAAAAATGTACAGCAGAAAAAGAAAAGAGAAACATTACTAAATTGTGACTAAAATCATGTATGAAAACTTTATAGTCTGAAAATATGAAATCAGCTCCATGGCTAAATGAGGGAGGTGGCGCTATGCTTCGGAGAGTTCAATTGGTCTTTTTTGGTTAAAGTAAATAAAAAAAAAGATGTAGAAAAGATTTTATCCCATTAATATTTTTAAATGTATTTTCCTAGTGACAAAGCATCTTTTTGAAATACCAGATAATTCATTACATATCTATAAATATTGCCACATATATTTTATGACTAATTACATGTAGTTGTGTAATTTTTAAAGTGAAAAGAACTGAACATATGCAACACAACTCCATTATATTTATTAACTCCATTAATATTACATAAGCCTAATATTTTAGTATTTAGTATATATAACATTGGAGAACAATGATCCACTATTGAGTATTAACTTATGTACAATTAAGAAACACATATTTATACACTTCTCACTTTTCTGAGATGAGAGATAATTCTGGACAATTAAATATAGAAGCTATTTTTCAATTGTTGTCTCTTTGATTCATATAATCATTGGTTAAAATACCTGATTTTAATCTTAAAATATTGAGTTATAATTTATTATACTGTATTATTTTCATATATCTATATGCATAACTATATTTACATTCATGTTTATATTTATCTACCTATAAAGAAAATCTCATTAAGTAAATATTTTTTCAATAGCTACCCAATTCTTTGTTTCCCAAGATAAAGATGAGAGAGAAAATAAGAGTTTTAGATAAAAAGAGATATCAGAACAAGATGATATAAAAAAGTAATTCTCCAAAATATTAGGTTTTGTTTTTTTAAAAGTAAAAATTGTTCAGAAAATAAAAATAAGTGTATGATTTCTATGCTGTTTCTATGAACTCCATAACTTTAATTACTGATAAAATGCTATTGATTCTCATTCTTAAAGTATTTGAGAACCCAGAGAAGAGTAACAGACAAATTGAAAATCATCTACTAACTCTGTTTCCTAGACAAGTAACTTCTGTCTTTGAAATGTGTTGTAAATGATTAGAAATATTTGTCTTTTTATTTTGTTTCCTGATTTTTTTCTTTCCATAAAATTTAATGAACTGCGTAATCTCAAATTCTCAAATTTTACTCATGGGAAGTAAGAAGCATGCCAAGTATGTGGCAGTTTGATGTTCTTATAAACAATCTATCTTCTCCTCAAGATAAATTTAAAAATTGAATATTACATCATTTCTAAGAAAGCACATCAGAAAGAGGGATGTTGAGTCATCAAAATGTATTAAATACTTTACACTCAGAATTTTCATGTTTTTAAGAAAATATTTTTAATCACTTTCAGCCTATCATAGGAAAAATAATAAGTATTTGAAAACAAATAAATGAATAAATGTGGAAGATCATGTGTTTTGGATAAAATCCAAAGAAAGGAAATTTAAAATTAGCTCATATGACTACACTAAATTGCAATAATTATAGTATCCATATCAAAAGCATAACTTAAAAGAACTATCAAATTATCTAATTTATGAGCACCATCTAAGTAATCATATTTTGCTCAAACTATGAGGAATTATACAGCAATGTCAAATAACTACTTTTTCTTAAGTATATATAAACTGTGGGAGAAAATTAGTCCCAAATTAGATGTTATATAAACAAAAATTCAATTTTCTAAATCTTAAATTAATTCAGACATTTGTATTCATTCTTAAATTAATTCAGACATTTGTATTCATTTTTTTCTCAAATATTAATTGAGCACCTGCTTTGTGCTGAAGATTCAGTCATGAACAAAACATTGAATATCCCTGTCCTCTCATGGCTATATTTCAATGAGGCTGTGGTGGTGATCGTAAGAATTTTTTAAAAATAATACTTAAATTATATGATATGTTAGATGATAAGTCCTATGAACACAAGAAGAAGGAAAGGAAGCTCAAAGAGAACTCGGAGGGAGATGGACTAGGTCAAAGCAGGGATCGCCTCCTCCCAGGTCCATATTGAAATCACAACCAAATTATAAAAGAATCAACGTGGAGAATCACCTGACGTCCAGCATATCATAACACATACTTTGACAATGTAAAGAAAGAACCACGTTGAAGCTGGTAGGAGAGGCAAAGTTGTGAATCGGACTGAACCCACACACAACGGTACACCAAGAGAGAGAGTGAGGCTGCAGAGGCTCCCCTGAAGGAGAGGGGGTCCTGGTCTCATTTGGGGGCTCCACAGCCCAGGGTCCTAGCCCAGGGAAGAGGAGTTTCCAAAAACTCTGACTGTAAAAACCAGAGGGGATTTTGGCCATCTGGGTGAGAGAGAAGGCTAAAACCCTAGATGCCCCTTTGAAGGGGTCACACACAGGCTCTCTGACCTGGGACACTCACCTGGGGCACTGGCAGTGGGGTCAG
>NW_011888793.1:7785052-7788305 GCF_000151845.1 Pteropus vampyrus | reverse complement strand
TTGAGAACCCAGAGAAGAGTAACAGACAAATTGAAAATCATCTACTAACTCTGTTTCCTAGACAAGTAACTTCTGTCTTTGAAATGTGTTGTAAATGATTAGAAATATTTGTCTTTTTATTTTGTTTCCTGATTTTTTTTCTTTCCATAAAATTTAATGAACCGCATAATCTCAAATTCTCAAATTTTACTCATGGGAAGTAAGAAGCATGCCAAGTATGTGGCAGTTTGATGTTCTTATAAACAATCTATCTTCTCCTCAAGATAAATTTAAAAATTGAATATTACATCATTTCTAAGAAAGCACATCAGAAAGAGGGATGTTGAGTCATCAAAATGTATTAAATACTTTACACTCAGAATTTTCATGTTTTTAAGAAAATATTTTTAATCACTTTCAGCCTATCATAGGAAAAATAATAAGTATTTGAAAACAAATAAATGAATAAATGTGGAAGATCATGTGTTTTGGATAAAATCCAAAGAAAGGAAATTTAAAATTAGCTCATATGACTAGACTAAATTGCAATAATTATAGTATCCATATCAAAAGCATAACTTAAAAGAACTATCAAATTATCTAATTTATGAGCACCATCTAAGTAATCATATTTTGCTCAAACTATGAGGAATTATACAGCAATGTCAAATAACTACTTTTTCTTAAGTATATATAAACTGTGGGAGAAAATTAGCCCCAAATTAGATGTTATAGAAACAAAAATTCAATTTTCTAAATCTTAAATTAATTCAGACATTTGTATTCATTCTTAAATTAATTCAGACATTTGTATTCATTTTTTTCTCAAATATTAATTGAGCACCTGCTTTGTGCTGAAGATTCAGCCATGAACAAAACATTGAATATCCCTGTCCTCTCATGGCTATAGTTCAATGAGGCTGTGGTGGTGATCGTAAGAATTTTTTAAAAATAATACTTAAATTATATGATATGTTAGATGATAAGTCCTACGAACACAAGAAGGAAAGGAAGCTCAAAGAGAACTCGGAGGGAGATGGACTAGGTCAAAGCAGGGATCGCCTCCTCCCAGGTCCATATTGAAATCACCATCAAATTATAAAAGAATCAACGTGGAGAATCACCTGACGTCCAGCATATCATAACACATACTTTGACAACGTAAAGAAAGAACCACATTGAAGCTGGTAGGAGGGGCAAAGTTGTGAATCGGACTGAACGCACACACAACGGTACACCAGGAGAGAGAGTGAGGCTGCAGAGGCTCCCCTGAAGGAGAGGGGGTCCTGGTCTCATTCGGGGGCTCCATAGTCCAGAGTCCTAGCCCAGAGAAGAGGAGTTTCCAAAAACTCTGACTGTAAAAACCAGAGGGGATTTTGGCCATCTGGGTGTGAGAGAAGGCTAAAACCCTAGATGCCCCTTTGAAGGGGTCACACACAGGCTCTCTGACCTGGGACACTCACCTGGGGCACTGGCAGTGGGGTCAGAGGCTTGCACAGGATTTATACCAGGAAAGGCTACATTACAAGGTACCATAACGAGGCTGGACCGGCAGCTACCATTGTGCCTTAGTTGAGCTGCCTAGGAGGCAATCTACAGAAGGAGCCAACTGGACTGTGCAGACCTCTCCCACAGGGCCATTAGGAAGCTCTGGCCTGAGGAAATTAGGAAGGGGCTTTTGTTGCTGGGTGGCAGCCACACCCTGCACTGATTCAGGGACAAAGGTTCACAACTGGCAGCTAGCACTGAGAGCACGCATTTCTAAGACAGTTTCAGGCAGATCATTGCTGCCATAATGAACTTAGACAGATCTCAGGGATCTATGAGCCAGCACCAGACAGCAGGTGGTCTTACTGTGATCTGGGACTTTTGTGGGAACGCCTGAATAGTTACTGAAGTTGCAGCAAGACTGAGGCTGTATAGACCTGATGGCCATTGTCTCCCTGAGATCCTGCCCCATCCAATACAGAGTGCCCACCACATGTTGACAGGCAGCTTCCCTGGGTGATGCATTCTGCACAGTCAACAAATCTCAGCCAGAGAAGTGAGCAGAGTTCACGGAATAAAGTGATGGGAAGATCACTACTACCAGTATGAGATATAGTATCACTTGGACAGATCTCAGGGGTTTTGTGGGCTCATCACAGATGACAGTAGGTCGTGCAGTGATATCTGACTTTGGTGGGAGCCCGCAGTCCCAGAGCTGGCAGCAAATCTGGTTCTATGTAGGCCTGATGTCTCCGTGCCTCACTAAAATGATGCCCCACCTAACCCAGAAATTACCTGTGGCAAGTCTGCACCCAGGGAACCCAGTCCTATCCAGTGCTTTACTTGGGTCATGAATTCAACAGCAAATAACAGTACTCAGTTCTTGTGGCCCACACAAAGCTCATTCATCCAGGAGAAGCATTCGGTGGCAGGCAACAAACTCATGCCAGTGAGCTTTGGTAATTCTTAAACAGAGCTTAGGTGTTTGCAAGCCTAAGATGGGCAGCAGCTGACCTTGCTGTGATTGGAAACTTGTACAGGGAGCCACAGAGAAAGTGCTTACACACTGCAGTGGTAAGGGGAAATTTACTGAATAGATCCAGAAGACTCCAGGGTCCCTGCACCACCCAACACACATATCACCCAGAGGCTCTTCCAGTTTCAGAGACTTACGACAACTGATGGGCAGTGTCGGGCCTTGAGGAGCACTGGTCCTTCTGCTAAACTTCCTTAGGTCAGTGAAAGGGGTAACCGACCACTGCCTACAGCGTTGTCTCTTCCACTTACCTATAGATCCAGCATAGGCAACAACCATCTGCGGATCACTTTGTAGTTCCCACCGGGTAGCCCTGAGCAATCAAAGGCAATGGCTGACCTTGGCCTACGGGGGAGCCTCTCTCAAGAGGCCACAAAACTAATGCATCCAGAGGCTGGCACTAGACCACAACACAGCAACTCCTGACTAGCCCCATTAGCGGTACACACAAAGAGTGGTTGCAACAAATACACAAGCTTGTTAGGGCAAATCCCACTCAGTGGGATCAGACTCCACACAGCAACTCTTACTGTGTGGGTGCAGCCAATTCTCACAATTAGTCAGACTGAGCATTAATCCCATCCACTGATATACTAATACCAATAAAGGCTAAGCTACAATAGAAGATCATACACAACCCACACAAAGATCATGTCCAGAGCCTCTTGCACTGGAGATTCAAGAGAGTGTGCCACTGGGACATATAGGACACCTTCCACATAAGGCCATCTGGCCAAGGCTGAGATGAAA
>NW_011888793.1:7779769-7783847 GCF_000151845.1 Pteropus vampyrus | reverse complement strand
CACAATTAGTCAGACTGAGCATTAATCCCATCCACTGATATACTAATACCAATAAAGGCTAAGCTACAATAGAAGATCATACACAACCCACACAAAGATCATGTCCAGAGCCTCTTGCACTGGAGATTCAAGAGAGTGTGCCACTGGGACATATAGGACACCTTCCACATAAGGCCATCTGGCCAAGGCTGAGATGAAACAAATATTCCTAACACATAGAAATGAACACAGAAAGGCTAATAAAATGAGAAAACAAAGAAACATGCCACAGATGAAACAACAGGAGAAAACTCCAGAAAATAAGCTAAATGAAATGGAGACAAGAAACCTACCAGAGACAGAGGTCAAAATAATGCTTATAACAACGCTCAACAACCTTAGGGGGAGAATGGATAAGTACAATGAGAACCTTAACAGAGAGGTAGTAAGCATAAAAAAGGACATAGAAACCATAAAAAAGAACCAGACAAAAATGAAGAATACACTAGAAGGATTCAACAGTAGACTAGATGAAGCAGAAGGTCAAATTACGGAACTAGAATACTGGGTAGCAGAATCACCCAACAGAACAACAAAAAGAAAAAATAATTTAAAATAAGGATAGTTTAAGAGACCTCTGGGGCAACAGGAAACATAACAATATCCGGACCATTGTAGAAGTACTTGAAGGAGAAGAGAGACAGCAAAGGATTGAGACTCTATTTGAAGAAATAATGATGGAAAACTTGCCTAACCTGGCAAAGGAATTAGACACACAAGTTCAGGAAGCACAAAGAGTCCCAAACAAGAGGAATTCAAACAGACCTAGACCAAGATACGGCATAATTAAAATGCCAAAAGTCAAAGACAAAGAGAGAATCTTAAAAGCAGCAAGAGAATGGCAGTTAGTTACTTACAATGGTACTCCCATAAGAATGTCTGCTGGTTTTTGAATGGAAACTTTGTAGGCCAGAAAGGGCTGGCAAGAAATATTCAAAGTTATAAAAAACAAGAATCTACAATCATGAATACAATACACAGCAAGGCTTTTGTTAAAATGGAAAGTGAGATAAAGAGCTTCCCAGACAGAAAAAGCTTAAGGAATTCATCACCAACAAGCTAGCATTACAAGAAATGTTAAAGGGTCTTCTGTAAAAAGAGAAGGGGCAAAAAAGAAAATAAAAATAATAAATATGAATAATAAAATGGCAGTAACAATGTAACTATCGGTAATCACTTTAAATATAAACGGATTAAATGTTCCAATCAAAAGACATAGAGTAACCAAATGGATAAGAAAACAAGACCCACGCATATGCTGTTTATAAAAGACCCACCTCAGATCAAATGACACTCACAGACTGAAAGTAAAGGGATGGAAAAGAATATTTCATGCAAATGGAAGTGGAAAAAAAAAAAAACAGGGTAGTGATATTTATATCAGATAAAATAAACTTTAAAACAAAGGCTATCATACGAGACAAAGAAAGGTATTACATAATGATGAAGGGATTGATAAATCAAGAGAACATAACCATAGTAAACACATACACACCAAATTTAGGAGCACCTACATACATAAAGCAATTTTTAACTGACATAAAAGGAGAGATCAACAGTAATACACTCATAATAGGAGACTTTAGCACCCCATTGACACCAATGGACTGATCTTCCAGGCAAAGAATCAACTAGGAAACAATGGGTCTAAAAAACACTAGATAAGATGGTTTTAATAGATATTTTCAGGTCATTTTTACAACAAAATATACATTCTTCTCAAGTGCACATGGAACATTTTCCAGGATAGACTACATGTTAGGACACAAAACACAGTCTTTGTAAATTTAAGGAGATTAAAATCATATCGATTATCTTTTTCAATCACAATGGTATGAAACTAGAAATCAACAACAAGAAAAAAACTGGAAAATACACAAACACATGGAGGCAAAATAACATGCTACTAAACAATGAATGGGTTATCAATGAGATCAAGAAAGAAATCAAGATACCTAGAGACAAATGAAAATGAAAACACAATGACTCAAAATCTATGGGACATGGCGAAAGTAGTCCTAAAAGGGAAATTCATAGCAATATAAGCTTTCTTCAAGAAACAATAAAAAAAAAAAATTATCTAACCTTACACTTAAAAGAGCTAGAAAAAGAACAGCAAACAAAGCCCAAAGTGACCAGAAGGAAGGAAATAATAAAGATCAGAGCAGAAATAAATGAAATAGAGTCAAGAAAATCAATACAAAAGATTAATGAAACCAAGAGTTGGTTCTTTGAAAGGATAAACAAAATTGACAGACCCTTAGCCAGACTCATCATGGAAAAAATAGAGAGGACTCAAATAAATAAAATCAGAAATGAAAGAGAGGAGAAATAACTATGGACTCCATAGAAATACAAAGGATCTTAAGAAAATACTATAAGAAATTGTACGCCAACAAATTGGACAATCTGGAAGAAATAGATATATTCACAGAAACATACAATCTCTCAAGATTGAGTCAAGGAGAAACAGAAAATCTGAACCAACCAATTACAACCAATGAAATCAAATCAGCAATCAAAAAAACCCAAAAAACAAAAGTCCTGGACCAGATGGCTTCAGAGGCGAATTTTAGCAAACATTCAACAAAGAATTAACACCTATTCTTCTCAAACTATTCCAAAAAATTCAAGAAGAGGGACGGTTCCCTAACTCCTTTTATGAAGTCACCATTACCTTGATTCCAAAACCAAAGACATTTCCACAAAAGAAAACCGTAGGCTGATATCTCTTATGAACACTGATGCAAAAATTCTCAACAAAATATTAGCAAACTGAATTCAGAAATACATTAAAAATATCATACACCATGATCAAGTTGGATGTATTCCTGGGATGCAAGGTTGGTACAATATCCACAAATTAATTAATGTGATATATCACACTAACAAATCAAAAGATAAAAAACCATATGATCACATCAGTAGATGCAGAAAAAGCGTTTGACAAAATCCAGCATCCATTTATGGTAAAAACTCGCAGCAAAGTGGGGATAGAGGGAAAATATCTCGACATAATATATGACAAACTTACAGCTAACATCATACTCAATGGGAAAAGGCTAGAAGCATTTACTTTAATGTCAGAAACAAGACAAGGATGCCCACTTTCACCACTCCTCTTCGCCATTGTAGTGGAAGTCTTAGCCACAGCAATGAGATAAGAAAGAGAAATAAAATGCATCCGAATTAGAAAGGAAGATGTGAAACTCTCGTTATTTGCTGATGACATGATACTGTATAGAACCCTAAAGATTTCACCGAAAAACTGTTAGAACTGATCAATGAATTCAGTAAAGTAGCAGGATATAACAGTGGCATTTTTTATTGTTTCTTGAAGAAGTCAGTGGCATTTTTATACACCAATGATAAACTTTTGGAAAGAGAGATTAAGAAAATAATCTCATTTATGATTGCATTGAAAACAATAAACTACCTGGGAATTAGATTAACTAAGGAGGTAAAAGATCTGTTTTCAAAAAATATGTCATTGAAAAAAGAAATTGAAGAAGATACAAATAAATGGTAGCATATACCGTGCTTATGAGTAGGAAGAATCAACATCATTAAAATGGCCATACTACCCAAAGCAATCTATTGATTCAAGGCAATCCTTATCAAAATAGAAATGGCATTTTTCAGAGAGCTAGAACAAATAATCCTAAAATTTATATGGAACCATAAAAGATCCTTAATAGTGATGGCAATCTTGAGGAAAAAAAAGAACAAAGTTGGAGATATCACACTATCTGATATCAAACTATACTACAAGTCTGCAGTAATCAAAACAGCATGGTACTGGCATAAAAACAGATACATTGATCAATGGAACAGAATAGAGAGCCCAGAAATAAATCCACGTCTATACGCTCACTTAATACATGACAAAGGAGGCAAGGATATACAATGGGGTAAAGATAGTCTCTTCAATAAATGTTGCTTGGAAAATTGGACAGAAACTGGACTACTTTCTTACACCATATACAAGAGTAGACTCAAAATGGATTAAAGACTTAAATGTAAAACCCAAACCATAAAA
>NW_011888793.1:7773425-7779719 GCF_000151845.1 Pteropus vampyrus | reverse complement strand
ACCCAAACCATAAAACTTCTAGAAGAAAACATAGGCAGTGAACTCTCTGCTATTGCTAACACTAATTTCTTTTTGGATATATTGCCTCAGGCAAGGGAAACAAAAGAAAAAATAAACAAATGGGATTATATCAAACTAAAAAGCTTTTGTACAGCAAAGGAGACCATCAACAAAACAAAAGGACAACTGACTGAATGGGAGAAGTTATTCATTTATGATACATCCAATAAGAGGTTAATATCCAAAAATACATAAAGAACTCATACAACTCAACAACAAAAAACAATCTAATTAAAAAATGGGCAGAAGATCTGAACAGATATTTCTCCAAAGAGGAAATATGGATGGCCAATAGACATATTAAAAGATGCTCAAGATCACTAATCACTAGAGAAATGCAAATTAAAACCAAGATGAGATATTACCTCGCATCTGTCAGAATGGCTAGCATCAATAAATCAAATGTGGAGAAAAAGGAACTCTCATACATTGTTGGTGGGATTGCAAATTAGTACAGCCACTATGGAAAACAGTCTAGAGTTTTCTCAGAAAATTAAAAATAAATATACCTTTTTACCCAGCAATTGCATTTCTGGATATTTATCCAAAGAAAACCAAAACAATAATTTTTAAACATCTATGCACCCTTATGTTCATGGCAACACAATTTACAATAGCCAGGATATGAAAGCAACCTAAATGCCAACAGCAGATGATTGGATAAAGAAGTTATGGTTCATATATACAATGGAATATTACTTAGCCATTAAAAAAAAAATGAAATCCTACCATTTTCAACTACATGGATGGATCTAGAGGTTATTATGCTGAGTAAAATAAATCAGAGAAAGATAAATACCATATGATTTCACTTATATGAGGAATCTAAAGAACAAAAAGAAGAAACTAATCAAAAACTGACTTATAAATATATAGGACAATCTGATGACAGCCAGAGGAGAGGGAGATTGGGGGGCTAGGACAATGGGGTGAAGGATTAAAGAAGGACAGAATAGTAGTTGATCGATGGTCACAGGGATGGGGAGCACGGCATAGGGAATGTGGTTAGCAGTAATGTAATGGCTAGGTGGAGGGCCAGAGGAGAGAAAGAGCAATTAGTGGGATCATTTTATAAACTATATAAATGTCTAACTAATGTAATGTATACTTGAAACTAATAATAAAATTAAATTTTAAAAAAGAAGATGAAGAAGGAAAAGAGAATAAGAAATTGGGGAAGAAGTTACAATTTAAGTATCTGTTTAAGGAAAGTACATTAGTTAAGTAGGCTAAGTTGTAGTAAAAAAAAAATATAATTCCTTCTGTATTTCTGGCAGCTCTCTGTGACAACTTCCTCCTAAGCAGTAACACAGGGATCCAAATTCTGGCTCCATAATAATAAAATAAGACTTTCATTATTGCTGGAGTGGGGTTGAGGAAGTGAGCATATTAGTTATGGATATACCACTGCCTCTGTGACATGACTGCTTCTAGCATGACACTCATTTCTCGCAGTCATCAGACAAAATAAGTCTGATTGCCTGCCCAACTGTAATTGGATTGGCTAGTGCTTTTCTGTGAATTTAAGAAAATTAAAAAAAAAAAAAAGATATCTTTGAACACTAAAGGTATTACCACTAAAGCTTTACTAGGAAGGTGACATTTAAGTAAACACTTGAGAGAAGGGAAGAATTAATCCATTTATATTTATATATCAAAAAGATGAATAATCTAGATAAAGAGAAGAACAAATTCAGACGGCCTGGGAGGTTACATGCTGAGTTAGATCAAGGAAATATTATGAAGAACATTATGCTTAGAGATAGGGTTAGGCTGCTGCTGAGATAAGAGAAGGTAAAGTATTCCCAAATTAGATGTATACGAATGGTATACGTATATTAATTCTGAGTAGTTGAGATCACACTTCTGCTTCTGTATATATTGCTCTTGCAGATGCTGCAGTACGTGTGGGAGCAGCATGGACTCCTTGGACACTGAGAATTCGAATTATATGCTCCAAAGTGGAAAAAGAGTCCCGGAGCCCCAGAGATTTATAGAAGATCATTTTATAATGGTATCCAGGTCAGCCCAAGAACAGAGAGGCCTTTCCTGTGCATGAACTGCAATATTTTGGCTCTGTAGGTAGATTACTGGTACAAATTTTAGTCATAAATAAAACTCTTGTCTTATTTGCTAAAAGGGATAGGGACTTAAGTAGGCCATATATTACAACTACACTGGTTGATTTTGAACACTGGGAACAAACACTGGATCTAGGGGTCTGGTCTGGTCATAAAATCTTCCAGAAAGACTAAGTGACTATGTGGTTATGCCCCCAGCCTAAAACAAATTCTCTTTGTCTGAATATTTTATACAATGTTTTAATTAAAAATTTTGTATCATCAAAATTGTGTTGTGTTGTGGGGGCACAGTGAAGTTTAACTTTGTATTCTTACTCACTTAGGGTTTGTGTTCCTGGATGACATTTTTCACACAATACAGAAACCAGTGCCTTTTACCTTAGGCAATCTACATTCATGACCCTCTATCCCCAACTCTCCTGACTATTGATAATCTGTAATTACTTTTCCAAATGATGAATTTCAGGGTCAAAAGTTATGCTTCTCATAAAGCTTTTAATTCATTTGCCAAAATTCCTTTCAGAGAGTTTGTATGATATGATATTCCTATCCTTTCTGGGATTTGGGAAAAAAAAAATGCTAATTTTATGTCGAACACTATATCTTCTTTATAAACAGACCACTTTGACAATAAAAAATCTAATTTTTAAAAAATTTAATAGATATATCTTCACATTCTCTGTGATTCTCTATAAGTAATATAATCCAGTGTTTAATTATATAGAACAGTATTCATATTTCTTGGGTTTGAATCCTGGCTCCACAAAAATTCTTTGTAAGATCTTGGACAAATAACTCAATGCCACAGTTTCTCATCTCTAATACAGTATAATAGTAGGACCAAATTGAAAAGGGAGTTTTGGGGAATTGTGATAATGTGTGTAACAATTTACCAAAATGATTCTCCAAAACATACACCGGATAAACATTAACTATTATTTTGCACAATTTTTGCAAAAAAAAAAAAAAGCAAGTCTACATACATTTTTGAACTAAAAAAAATAAGCAAATGTAAATGGTTCATGCAGAATCTTTTAAATTAAGCCCTTTCCACCAAATTAAGTTGAAGGTTTTTATTTTTAAAAAATTTAAAAATTATTTTTCTAATTCACTATAAAACCTAAAAGTATTTTACTTTGGGCATATTTTCATGTAAAAGCATTTATTGTTTACATGATTTTTATAACACGGCCAAATTTAAATGTGCTGTCTGATTTTGTGCCAGAGGACAACGAACTTTATGCTGCTTTTAGTACAGCTCTCAGATTGATTGCTAAAATAAAAGGAAGTAGAGAAAACCCACCTACATCTGTTTGGCAAATGCATGCTGTCTCTGCAGGTGAAATAATCATTTTACCGAACAATACTCCCCTTGCCAGGCCCTCACTTACTCTGCAGAGATCCATCAAGGACTGTTCAAAGTGGCAGGTTCGTTTTTGAACACTAAGGCAAATTTTATCATCTGCTTTCATAATAAGCTTATAATTAAGCTTACAGGTTTATTTTTTATATGGGAGATGTTGAAATTAGTATTTATGGAATAAAAAAAGCAGTATTTGCACAAGTAATTATGAATTTCTTTATTGTCATTGGCAATAATTTTGAAGTAGAAATGCTGCACAATCTAACTGTACATTTAAAACAGTAAAAATCTACTGAGATAATACTGAAGAAATGAAATCATTTAAAACTAACAATTTGGTAGGTATATGTGTTAACCTTCTTAGAATTAAACTTGTTGCATCCTTGGCAATTCAAACATTCAGGTGCTTGAATTTAGAAATTGCTGAGAAGTGTAAGGAGAGTTGATGAATAAGGGACTCATTTTGTTAAAAGTCTCATATGTCTCAGTTCAAAATGTTGTGATATTAGGAGAGAAAATATTAATAAATATGAAGTGTTTAACTGCATATCACTATATTTTCCCAGTGAAAATCAGGGGCTATCTCCTGAATTTTATCAATGCTTTGTATGAAGAACTTCATACATTTCTCTACAATTAGATTTGATGTTTTATAATTTACAAGGTTATCTTAACACACATTGGCATTTAACCTCAAAGGAAGACAACAAAAAAATATTTTGGTGAATTCTCAAATGATGTATCTGAATTTCAAAGAGGTCTATGATGTTTCCCAAGTCCAACAGTAAATGTTGAAGGCATTACAACAACCAGATCGGCTGCTCTAATAAAATCAGCACTCAATTTCTTCTACTATCTACTCTCCACACCACTGCAAGTATGATCTTTTAAAACATATATCAGATCGCGTCTCTGCTCCAATAGTTTCTATTTCGCTCAGATTGAAATAGAAAATCCTTTCTATTTGCTGTTAAGTTTCACACAAACCAATTTTCTGTCTCTATGATCTCTTGTACATTCCTCGAGCTCTTCTCTGTTCTAATCATATTGGTCTTCTTTGTGGCCCTCAAACAAAGCAAGTATGCTGTTATCTCAGAATCTTTGTACTTGCTGTTTCCTCTACCTGGTACACTCTTCTCCAGATAGCACATCACTCACTTCTTCACTTTTTTTCATCTCTTAAATGTTACTACCACAGAGAGGCCTTCTATGATCACCCTATACAAAACAGTCCTGAAACTTTACTCTTATCCATCTTTATTTTTCTACATAGTGCTGCTCACTGATTGTTCATTGTTAAAAAATTATACTCAGAAGTCTGCATTACTTCTGTATTACTGATTTATGGTCCCTTGGAAGGTACATCCCCTAACTAGAAATGAGTGTTGATCTCAGCTGTTGGTTTTTCTGTTCTTATTCATTTTGCTAGAAGAGTTCCAAAAATTTAAATGTCCTAGAAAATGTTGACAGTCCTGAAACAAGTCATGCAAGGGGTAGGGTATTGAGATGTAAACATATCACTACACTACACCTAAAGCATAATATTAGAATTAGAATTAGAATCAATTAGAATTGTTTTAAAGGCGAAGCATTTAAAAAATTGTCTGAGAACTCAGTTTGTGAATTATGAATAGGAACATATTGACCGTTCCATCTCCTGGGCAAAACCTATTTGAGCCCTCTGTGGATATTGTCCTAATCAGTACCTAGTGAGCCAGGTACTGAGGTTATGTCTTAGACCAATTGCTACTGAAGCATCTTATAAGATATACTTTCACCTGCAGAGTTATCCAGGTACCACCTAAACAAGGCCTTCTTTCTTCTCACACACACAATGGCTTATGCCTATATTCTAGATATAACAAGCTTTATCCCTTTCAAAGTTTAATGTTATTTACACACACATGCGCACACACACACACACACACACACACACAGAGGGAGAATTTCAGATATTCATCTGACTGACTGACCCTGGAATATTTGGACCTAAGTTTTTCTGGACAATACATCCTTCTGCTAAAACTACTGATCACTTATTATTTATAATTTAGAGGGAGGCACAATTAATTTCTTCAATATCATATCCATGGAAAATATGAATAGAAACATGCAAAAACATTCTTTTCTTATTTATCCTAAAAAGTGTTTGGGGTTAGATATAATGAAAGTGATATATATTTGAATAATTGAATGACATAATGTGAGAAGTTATAAAATATATTTGACATGCAAAAACATATTTAAGTCCTATTCTGCAATTCGAAAATAAAAATTAAACTAAACTACCAAACTTCTATCTCAAAGTATAATTATTTACTAAGTATTGAAGTGGAAGGTGTTAATTTTAGTAACATCATAAGACAGGAACAGTTTGTATTTAGTCTTTCTCTGTTTTGGGGGTACTACAGAAGACAATCATTGCCTATTCAGATCCCTTCAGATCCCACTTAGAGGGTCTGTGTGTTTTGCTTGTAATAGTTGGCAGCTGCAATCATCTACACAAGTTTGTCCTTTGTCCTGGAACCCCTTCTGCCTCAGCAGAAGGGAGTTGGATGACTTACACCCACTCAGGTACAAATGACATACTGGTCAATAAAATCTGAAATCCAAATCCCTTTCTAGAAGTTGAAAGAACTCTAAGATATGATTTATTCTGCAGAGGTCACTATGAAATCAGACTGGAATTGAGAATTATTTTTGACTCTTTACTCTTCCCTGTCTTGTTTCCCTCTCCCTCACTGGAGATTTTTGTAAGTACTTCTTTAATAAATTAGTTGCACATGGATT
>NW_011888793.1:7765507-7772510 GCF_000151845.1 Pteropus vampyrus | reverse complement strand
TTTTAATGTAGTTTATTATTTCAGGTCTTATATTTAGGTCTTTGATCCTTTTGAGTTTATTTTGATGTATGATGCCAGCAGTCTAGTTTCATTCTTTTGCATGTGGCTTTCCAGTTTTCCAAGCACCATTTATCGAAGAGGCTTTTTTTTTCCCCATTGTATGTTTTTGTCTCTTTTGTCAAAAACAATTTGTCCACATATATGTAGGCTTATTTATGTGCTCTCAATTCTGTTCCATTGGTCTGTGTGTGTGTTTTTCTGCAAATACTATGCTGTTTTCATTATTGTTACTTTGTAGTATAATTTGAAGTCAGGCAGTGTGATACCTTCAACCTTGTTCTTTTTTCTCAGGATTGCTTTGGCTATTAGGGGTCTTTTGTGATTCCATATAAATCTGATGCTTCCTTGTTCTATTACTTTAAAAAAAAAAATGCCATTGGGATTTTGATGGGGATTGCATTAAATCTTTATACTGCTTTGGGTAATATGGCCATTTTAACTATGTTGATTCTTCCAATCCATGAACACAGGTATCTTTCTATTTCTTTGTGTCTTCTTCAATTTCTCTTAACAATGTTTTGCAGCTTTCAGTGTATAATCCTTCACATGTTTTGCTTAGTTTATTTCTAGGTATTTGAAAACATTTATTTGTAAAGATATATGTACCTCATGTCCATTGCAGCATTATTCATGGTGGCTAAGATATGGAAACAACCAAAGTATCTTTAATAGATGATTGGATAAAGAAGATACTGTTCATAAATACAGTGGAATATTACTTAGCCATAAGAAAAAATAAAATACTGCCATTTGTGACAATATGGATCGATTTTGAGATGATCATCCTAAGAAAAATAAGTCAGATGGAAAAAGTCAAGAACCATGTGATTTCGCTCATATGGGATAAAAAACTGAAAGCAACAAACGAACAAACGAGACAAATGAACAAAAACTCACAGACACAGACAACAGTATGATGGTTACCAGAGAGAAAGGGGGAAGATTAGGGTAAAGAGAATCAAATACATGGTGACAGAAGGAGATTTAACTCTGGGTGATGAATATACAATACAGCATATATATGACATATTATTGATTTTTTCACTTGAAACCTATATAATTTTATCAACCGATGTCACTCTAATAAATTTAATATTTTTTTAAAAAAATAAATTCTATGAAATTGAGTATCATAAGCTTTCTACTTTCTTATTTTTCAGCGTAATTTTATCTACTGTAACACTTTAACAAATTTGGATATGAACTGTAGATTAAATAATATTATTGCACTGAAGTTATATTTCTTGATTTTTTTAAATTTTGAAAACAGAGCTTATTTTTGAAAAATCCTTGTTTTTACGAAATACAAATAATGTAAACACAGTGATTTTGATTTCCCAAATTATTTTCAAACATTTTATTATAAGTACTATTCATGTGATGATAGTGCAAATTACCAGAAGAGAGAATGACAAAGGGAATGAAGCAAATGTAAACAGTTGATAAATTTTAGTAAAAGGCATATGAGCATTCACTGAGCTATTATTAAGACTTCTATGTTCAAAATTATATTTAAAAGCAACATCAGTTTATACCATCAACCTTAAAATATTTGTAGGGAAGTTCTGATAATATCAAATGTAGTATTTGCTTACAAACACTAGATTCTGGGCTTCTTATGACTTATTGATTAGACTCTAAAGTTTCAAATGACTCTTGTTCATTTATCTTTTCAAAGGAAAGTTTTACATCCAAAATCATTTCAAATGAAAAAAACATTTCATTATATATTTACTTAATATCAGAATTAATAGATTACAATAAAGATTTGAAAACATCAAGGTAGCTGCTCTGATGGTGAATACAGCTCTTTTGTTGATGTGTATAGTAATTATCTCTTTTAATTAAACAGTATCACTTTGGAAGTTTTAGCAGCTTTTCTCATGGTGTGAGATTTTGCTCTTTCTGTTTCAAAATGGACTATTTATTAAAAAGAAAGTGAATGTTTTTGGTAGTTCAAAATGTAGGGACCAAAATCCATCCCTTTCAAATGGTTTTGTGAGCAGTTATACAACCTAGAAAAGAAACAGAATCTAGAGTAACTAGAATAACTGGATTTATACTACATTTAATCTGAGCTGACACTGCCTTTGCTGGCAAAACAAAGGTCAATTTCTCTAAAATGAACCATGTTCTTATCTTCATTCTTTCTCAAATATGATTTATTGCACTTGTTTATTTTTCTTGTCCAAAAACATATATTATGTGACTATTAAAAAAAATTTAAATTGCTCTTTTCTATGTCTAATCCCAGGACAATGATTGCATACAAGTCTTTCTTCAGGAATTGAAATTCATTTTTGACTGTTTCAAAATTTACCATAATTGAATAGTTTTAAGTAGTTTCTATCTTGAAACATTTGTCATATTTTACTTAATATTATACATACATGTACATTGCTTCAATGAACATTGAGAAATACATTTTTAAAAGCAAAGTTAAATATATAGATGTTTAGAAATAATGTAAGAATGGATAGTATCAATTTACTACTATCTGAATACATTATTATAGGTGATCCATCCTTATGCATCAATGACTTTAAACTCGTGCTTTGGAGAATTTTTTCTGATATTTATACAAACCATTTCTCTTTCATCCTAATCAAGACATTATTTCTGTATTACTTTAGTAGTCTGAAAGGCTTTCCTCCCTTTGTAGCATTTTAGAAATTGATGCTTCTTGTTATGAGTCGAATTGTGTAACCCCAAAATTCATCTGTTGAAGTTCTAACAGTACCTTAGAATCTGACCATATTTGGAAATAGTGTCATTACAGATGTAATTAGTTAAGATGAGGTCTTATGGTAGAAGCATGGGCCCCTAATCCAACATAATCGGTGTCCTTATAAAAAGTGGGAGCTTGGACACAGACAACACATAGGGAAACCATCACGTTAATACTGGAGTTATGCTGCTACAAGCAAAGCAACGTCCAGAAGCCAGAGCTCTGAAATAGATCCTTCCCTAGTGCCTGGAGAGAGAGCACGCCTACTCACACCTTGATTTCAGACTACTAGCCTCTGGAACTATGAGAAAATAAATTTCTGTTCTTTAAGCCACAGAATTTGTGGTAATTTGTTATGGTAGCCATAGGAAACTAACACCAATGTTAATACCAATATTGATCATCACTTTTTCTACTAATCCACATGGATGTACTTTCCTGGCTTGAATTTCAATTATTTCATTCTAGAAAATATTAATATTCATGTTCCAACCTCATTCATCACAATAAATACCAGTATTTCTGGCATCCTTGGATAAAGTACGATCCATATGGAGAACACACTCATAATTCTCTTTTACTGTAAGAAAGTAGGTATTGCTTACTCTATTGGAGTTTTTATCTACTTAATCATATTGCTATTTATTTATATATATTTTTGATAACTTTTTTAAAAGGAGGTTCGTGCAGGGGACTTATATATTTCTTGCATCTACTTTATACTAGACTTTGTGCTATATGCTTTTAAATGCTTTTAATTCAGTTAGAGAAAGTCAACAATCTTCTGACTGCATGGATAGTTAGTGTGTGAGGGGACAAAAAAGTGAAAGTCTGGCAGGAGAAACTGGTATAGAATGTAAAGGTGAATACTGATAATTATATGTAAGTACATGAATATTTTAGGTTTTATTGCAAATATCAAGGCTTAAATGTTAGAAAATAAATTAGAGTCAAAAAGGCTTAGCGTGGATCTTAGATCTTAACCCTATGGTTATATTTTAAGCAGATTTATTAAAATATAATTCAGATACCAGTTTACCTATTTAAAATTATAATTCAAAGTTTTTAATATGTTCACAAGGTAGTGCAACCATCTAATTTTAGGACATTTTTATCTTCCCCAAAAGAAACTGTAAATACTCCCCATAGTTAACATCCACCAACCTTAGGTAACTACTGAACTACTTTCTGTCTCTATAGATTTGCCTTTTTTAGACATTTAATATAATTACATTCAAACAATATGTGGCCTTTTAGGACTGGCTTCTTTCATTTAATACAATATTTTCAAGGTTTATGTATGTTGGAGCATATATCAATACTTCATTCTTTTTTATTGCTGAATAGTAGTCCATTGTATGGATTTATCACATTTCTTTTTATTGTTTTATTTACTATTTTTTATTAGTAATACATATTTCAGTTGTTTTTACTTCTTGGTTGTTAGGAACACTGTTACTCTAAATGTTTATGTATAAATTTTTGTGTAGGTAAATGTTTTCATTTCCATTGAGCATGAAATAAAATTGCTGGGTCATATGGTAACTTGAAGAACAACTTGAGGAACTGCCAAACTATTTTCCAGAGCTGATTCGTCATTTTAAATTCTCACCTGCAGTGTTTGAAGGTTCTTATTTTTCCACATCCTTGTCAATGCTTCTTATCTCTATTTTTTATTATAGACATCAGAGTGGATGTGAAGTAGTATCTGATTGTGGTTTTGATTTACATTTCCTTAATCACTAATGGTATTGAGAATCTTTTAATATATTTATGGGAATTTGTATTTTTCTTTGGAAAATGTCTATTCATATTCCTTGGCTACATTGTAACTGCTTTATTTTTTTAGTATTGAGTTGTAAGTGTTCTTTATATATTCTGGATAAAGTTCATTACCAGACATATGATTAGTAGTCATATTTCAAATAAAGTCAGTCCCTTCAGGCAAAGCTATGGAGCAGTTCATCCTATGTCCTGCTTTTCCTCCAGGCAGAATCCTTGCCCCACTGCATCCGTGTTGGAGATGGAAATCCTCTTCTCCTGAAATAACACACCTATTCTGAATTGGTAATGAAGAAGAGGTTCTGATCTTCCAGGATGCCTCTTCCTGTGTGAAAACTGCACCATATAAACAAGCTGGAGCTGGATGATTAGGCTGTCTATATTCTTGGCCATCTGTGCCAGGAGTAAACTTCAATCCTACAAGTAGGGGCTGGGTGAGGGGAAAAGGGTCCCAGTCTTCTCTGCTACACTTTACTGGAATAGAGCAAGGTATGAGAGTGAACAGAAAACACCAAAACTCTGCCCCTCTAGGGTTAAAACTAGCACAAACTGGGAGTTGTGGGGAGAAGTGGCCACCAACTTCTTGGCTGCCTCTCTCCACAGTAGAGTGGAGCTTCCGTAACACAGTTATGAGGAAGAGGGTAATGGCTCAAGTCTCGCAGACTCTAATTGTTCATATCCAAATTTAATAGACTTCTTTGAATAAATACTTTTTCACTTATATTCATGGAACAATTTCTAGAGACATTAAATAGTTGTAATATATTATAATATATACACATATATATATATATACATATACATATATATATACAGTTAAATTGTCATTTTGCTGGAGAGATAATCCACTGAGCTCCTTACTCTGCCATTCTGCAAGTTCTGCTTTTGGGAGTCTCCCTAACCTTATGACTTTGAACCTCATGTTTTGATGGTTAAAGTAAGGGTGTGATATGAAAATTAGAAAAGTAATGAAGTCTGTAGCCATGAAATTATCTTTGATTTGGAACGGGAATGTAAGTGTGGAGGAAAAATACATGAAATTTTAAGTTACTATGCTGTCTTATTTTTCTTAACAGTGTCTACACTTGGAGGCAAATGGAGGTTTGCTTAAGAAAAAGATAAATTTATTTTTATAAATTTACAAAGTATAGACAAACTAACAGAAAAATTTAAGAACCTGTGGCTCTAAGGAGTTTAATTATTCTGTGTAAAATATTAAATATTATCTTTATAGTATACTAAGCAATGTGTTTTCAAGTGGTATTCTCTTGACAAAAATACTTTTTTTGTTTATTGATTTAGGTGGTCCAAAGACTGCATGTTTTTGCTTCTTCTAGGGAGATGTTATTTGTATATATGTGTATGTGCATATATACATATGTATGTGGGTGTGTATTCAAACTATGGAACAAAAGAGAAATAGGGAATGATTCTGAAGATAACTAAAGGATGTGTCGGCATGATCATCTAAAGCTATAGGATAAGCAAAAAGAACTTGGTATATTCCACATAAACTGGACTGTTGACCCAGCTTTCAATATGCAAGATTCTCATAGTTATATAATGTTATATTAATTGTAACCACTTGGTATTTATATTACACTATTATAAATGGATTTATTAGTTTTCTAGGACTACTATAATAAATTATCATAAATTGAGTGGCTTAAAACAACATAAAGTTATTATCTCATAATTCTAGAGGTTATAAATTCCCAATCAGGTGTTGGTGGAGCCATGCTCCCTTCAAAGGCTTTAGGGAATAATCTTTACTTTCCTCTTCTGGCTTCTGGTGGTTGCCAGCAATCTTTAGTGTTCATTGGCTTGTAGCTGCATCACTCTAATCTCTACATTTGTCTTCTCATGACCTTTTCCCTCCATGTGTCTGTGTCTCTAAATCTCCTTATCCTTATAGGAATACTAGTCATTGGATTTAGGGACTACTCTAATTCAGAATGACTTCATTTTAACTTTATTATATCTGCAAGACTCTATTTCCAAATACATTAACAGGTATTGGGTGGACCTTAAATTTTGGAGGACATTATTCAACTCTGTTACAAAGGGCATAAATGAAAATCCTCCTGTTACCACTATACAATTATAACCTCTACTCAGTGCTAATCACTATAATTCTCTCTTTTTGAGAGTATTACATAAATAGAATCATTCAGTATGTAATTTTTGGATATTGTCTTTTTCAAACGGCATGCTTTCTCCTCTGTTCCATCTGGCCTCCCTGGATATTGTCTTTTTTACTTAGCATAATGACTTTGATACCTATCCAAATTGTTTTATGTATTAATAGTTTGTCCTTTGTATTGTTGAGTAGTATTCCATTATATAAATGCATAAATTTGTTCATCCATATGCTCATCGAAGGACATTGTATTGTTTTTATTGTAGGCTATTGCAAGTAAAACAGTTATGCAC
>NW_011888793.1:7762738-7764727 GCF_000151845.1 Pteropus vampyrus | reverse complement strand
CTTGCCACCCAGAGATGTGTGGAGATCTCATATTAGGCCTTTAGTTTTTCAATTCCAGGGTCTGGTCTCCTTGACAGTGGTCTATCACTGTCCTAAAATAAGAATGTAGACTTGGGCTAGGTAATGTATTATTTTATTATATTCATTTCCAGTTTTTATTACGCAAAACCATGCTCTCTGTCTCACTCCCTGCCCTGAATCAACATCACCCTCTCTAGAAAAAAGCTGCCAATTTTCATGGACAGTACCAGGATGATAAAGCTACAATTCTCAGCCACTGAGCTGCAATGTAGCAATGTGGATAATAGTAACTCCAGGGACAAAAGCACAGATTACTGCTTATCTTACCAAATTCTAGAATATTTTCAAGAATGAATGAATTCTCCATTTATTGTTTGATATTGGTCAATTTCCGATTCCCTGCAATGGCAGCTTTGGAAAAGGTTGTAGTTTTTACTATTTGTGAAATCGAATTGCCATTTTCATGTCACTCTTTCCAATCAGAGTTAATATCTTATTCCTTAGCATTCAAATATACTTTGTACTTTACCAAATATTAAAATAATAATTGCTTATCTGGCCTCTGAAAGGTTAATAAATTACATAATCATTAGTTTCTTTGACTCTACAAAATATTAGCAAATTCAACAATATATTAAAAGAATCATATACCATGATCAAGTGGGATTTATTACAGGATGCGAGCATGGTAAAATATCCTCCTATCAGTCAATGTGATACACAACATTAACAAAATGAAAGCTAAAAATCACATGATCATCTCAATATAAGTAGAAAAAGCATTTGACAAAATTCAACATCTATTAATGATAAAAAAAAAAAAAACCTTTCAATAAAGTGAGTACAGAGAGAACATGCATTGATATAATAAAGGCCATATGTGAAAAGCTCACAGCTAACAGCATAACACTAAAAAGCTGAAAATCTTTCCTCTAAGCTTAAGAACAAGACAATGATTCTCATTCTCACTACTCTTATTCAACATAGTATTGCAAGCTCTAGCAAGAGCAATTAGGCAAGAAAAATCAATAAAAGGCATCCAAATTTGAAAAGAAGAAGTAAAACTGTTATCATATGCAGATAACATGAGAATATACACAGAAAACAATAAAGAGTTAAAAAAAACGTAAAACTAATAAATTCATTCAAGTTGCAGGATACAAAATCGATATACAAAATTATGTTGCATTTCTCTATACTAATAACAAACTATCGGAAAGAGAAATTAAGAAAACAATCCCACTGATAATTACATAAAAAAACTAGAAATAAATATAACTAAGGAGGTGTAAGGCATGTATATTGAAAACTATAAGACATTATTAAACAAATTTAAGAAGATACAAATTAATGGAAGGATATTTCATGCTCATAGATTAGAAGAATGAATATTGTTAAATGTCCACACTATCCAAAGCAATCTCCCGATTCAATGCAATCCTTATCAAAATTCCAATGGCGTTTTTCAAAGAAACAGAACAAATAATCCTAAAATTTGTATGCAAAAATGCCGAAGGAGCCAAAGCAATCTTGAGAAAGAAGAACAAAGCTGCAGGTACCATACTCCCTGACTTCAAACTATATTACAAAGCTATAGTCATTAAACAGTATGATATTGGCATAAAAACAGATCAATGCAACAGAACAGAGAGCCCAGAAATAAACCATAACATATAATGTCAATTAATTTGTCATAAAGGAGCCAAGAACACAATGGGGGGAAAACAGTTTCTTCAATAAATGATGTGAAAACCAGACAGCCACATCCAAAAGAACGAAACTTGACCACTTTCTTACACCATATACATAAACTAACTGAAAATGAATTAAAGACTTATACATAGACCTGAAACCATAAAACTCCTAAAAAACATAGAAAGTCAGCTCTTTGATATAAACCTTGGTGATAATTTTTAAGATCTGACACCAAATGCAAAAGCAACAAGAGAAAACATAAATATGTTGGAC
>NW_011888793.1:7758657-7762688 GCF_000151845.1 Pteropus vampyrus | reverse complement strand
CACCATATACATAAACTAACTGAAAATGAATTAAAGACTTATACATAGACCTGAAACCATAAAACTCCTAAAAAACATAGAAAGTCAGCTCTTTGATATAAACCTTGGTGATAATTTTTAAGATCTGACACCAAATGCAAAAGCAACAAGAGAAAACATAAATATGTTGGACTACATTATATCAAAAAGCTTCTGCACAACAAAATTAACCATCAACAAAATGAAAAGGCAACCTACTGAATGGGGAAAAAAATATTTGCAAATCCTGTATCAGCTAAGGAGCTAACGTCAAAAAATATATATAAAGAACTCATACAAATAGCACAAAAACAATCTGATAAAAAATGGGAAGAAAATATGAATAGATATTTTTCAAAGAATATATAGAAAGTGGGTCAAATATTTAGTGACAAAAAGAAATTTAACCTCGGTGGTAACAAATAATGCAATATACATATGACATATTGTTGAATTGTACACTTGAAATATTTGATTTTATTAAATAATGTTGCTCCAACAATTTTAATAATAAAAAAAGACATACAGATGGTCAACAGGTGCTTGAAAAGTCATTCAACATGTTTCATTATCAAGAAAATGCAAACCAAAACCACAATGATATAGCATCTCCATTTGTTAGAAAGGCTATTATTAAAAAGACAAGATAACAAGTGTTGGCAAGAATGTGGAGAAAAGGGAATCCTCGTGAACTTTTGTTGGGAATTTAAATTGGTGTAGCCACTATGGAAAATTGTATGGACGTTTGTCAAAAAATTAAAAATAGAACTGATATGTGATTCAGCAATTCCACTTCTGGGATTTTATCAGAAAAAAATGAAAATATCAAATTGAAAGGATGTTGCACTCCTGTGTTTGTTATATTATTTACAATAGCCAAGATACAGAAACAACTTAAGTGTTCACTAAGGGATGCATGAATAAAGAAATTGTGATATATGTATATATAAATATATATATATGACATGTATATAAATATTTATTATAGAAAATATATATTATAGAATAGATACATATAAATATATATTATAAAAATATATATTTATATACACATAAATATTATTCAGCCATACAAAAAGAATGAAATCTTGCCATTTGGGACAACATGGTTGGACCTGGAGGGCATTATACTAAGTGAAATAAGTCAGACAGAGAAACACAAAAACTGTATGATCTCTTTTATATATGGAAACTGAAGAAAAAAACAAAAACAAACAAAACAAACTCATTGAATACATTGGTGGTTGCCGGAGTTGAAGGGTGAGGGGTTAGAAGACATGGGTGAAAGGAGTCAAAAGTTAAAAAGCAAACAAACAAAACAAAACAAACAAAAAAAAGATTCTGATTACAAGATAATTTTCCTCAATAAAATGTTTGTAAGGCAAACAAAAAAAAGTTAGTTCTTTTGATTTTCCTACAACTTGAAATGTATTACAAGCATTATAGTTAATCCCATACTATAATTGAAGAAATTAAAATTAGAGTTGATTTAATGACCTTTTTTACCTGTGACTACTCAATGGTTAAATTTCAGGGCTCTCAGTTAAACCTAGTTCATCTGTTTTTTTCCTGCTATTTATTATTACTCAAAATTAACTTAATATTAAAAATCCTTAGGGTAGAGTCTGCATCCCACTTGGAATTTTGGTTTCACTTAGGAAGAACTCAAAGCATATACATTTGTAGATAGAGATATATTGTTATTTTATAAAGTAGTAACTTGATCTGAAAATTAAATTCCAGGAAGAAATGAAATTTTATCTGTTCTGGCATTCTTATAAATGTCCATTTGTTATGTTTCTTTTACACATTCTCTTTATTTCAATAAGAACTTCAACTTGAAATTAACCTTAACTTCAGTTCACTTCTTTAACATCTTTGCCCTCTGTCTCTGTTCTTACTCATATTTTTCTACTATAGGGGCGTGGTGTGTGTGTGTGTGTGTGCACGCGCGTGCATGGGCGGCTATGTTTTCATACGTTTGGCTCAAATACTCCTTTATTAACAGCGGCTAGTTGCAATGACATTGTTTTAGAAGTATGTTTTATTTTAGTAATTTGTCTATATATGATCACTTTTATCATCTTAATATTGAATCTGTTAGCACACATACATCCATAAAGTTATGACTGTGCCATTTTAATTTTTTTCTTTTTGCCTATTTGACTCTGTATTTGAAAAAAATATTATAGCTTAATATTTCATTGATTGAATGAGTTACTAAGAACTCTTTCATGACACAAATTGGATATTTTTCTATCTTGCTATTCCAAACAAATTCAGTTCTTGTCACCTGAAATCTAAAGAAGAATACAATTAAGTTACACTGTGTTTTAGGTAAGAGAAAAATAAAAATATTCAGAGCAATTAGAGTTGTCAGTACTTCAAAACAGCTATTTGGCAAGTAGAAGAAATGTTGAGTACTAGTTCATCTGAATGTTAATGGATATAGTGGTGTGAAAGGGGAATTTAGTGTGTGTTTTGAAGCTAATTAAGGCACAGTTGTTAAATGTCACATCTGTTGTTAATAAAGCATATGGTTTTAAGATTTAATCTTGCACAGATCTGGCATTTACAACCACTATCTGCTTATATTTGGATCTGAGATAATTTGATCCTTTTGTGGTTTAATGGAATTCAATATTCGGGGCTAGATTACCAGAAAGAAACTTTAAAATATTTTAGGGAGAAATTTTAAAATTAGGTTATATTCTATGACTCAGAAATTACTTATGAGCATTTGTATCTTAAATTAAAAATTATAATTTTAAACAGTATTATAGGAATTAGAAAATAGTTGTTATTAGATAAGTAGATATTCTGGGTTAAAGAATGTAAAATCATTTTAATTACTGCATTTTAAGTTTTGATTTTTGATAAAAATTATTTTTTTGTTCTCATATCTATTCAACATGGATTTGACTTTATATTGTCTTGGCTTTTAAGTGCATGAGTATTAACTATGAATCACATACAATATGGCATGCATAACAGTTCAGTTGGAATATATAAATGTTATAGAAGGTTTACTGAAAATTTTAATTGCAGATCTACATTTCAGTGCAAGACAATTTTATTTATATTCAATTAATGTTATCTTTCATTTTACAAAGATCATTTGTCTTGTTTTCACATCTACAATCTAGAAAGGTAAAACAAGAAGGAAATTACAATCCTCTACTTGACCTCTTTTCACATCTAATTTGAGAACATTGTTTCTGTGGAGATAGTCTCCATGGTTACTGTTTACAGACTTTTTAAATGTTTAACAATGTTTGGGGGATCCATGGGCTATTGCTTTGTGTTTCAGCAAATAAGGCCATTTGTCCTCTGAAATGGCACCTCTGAATTCAGAAGTGTATAATTGATGAAATGTACTGTAATGTGTATAACATATTGACGGCTTATAAATGTGCATATATGGTGTTTACTCTATGAGGGACTCTGTACCAAAACTGTAATGTGCACAAGTAAATGTCTAGTAATAGATAGGACTGGATTTAAGTGACTGGACAGATCAATAACACTGTGCTGTTGAAACAACCTACAGACAATTCTCGAGTTGGGGGATCGGTCTTATTAACTTTGTGGCAGGAAATGTCATAATAGTGGGGGGAAAAGGAGAGATGTCACTGAAGAAAATAAGATGGTATTTTATAAAGGATAAACATTTATATAATAAAATAAAATGAACATAACTACAAGTTTTCTCTTGGTAATTTTTGGAAGACAATAACTGGAAGGGAAAGAGGAGGTAAAGCATTTATTTATCACACATTTCAACATCTTGACCATTTCATCCACCATAATTTTTTCCTAAGACAATCCATCCCTTAAGATGTCATTTTTATATGCATATATTTATATGCTATGTAAATGTATAAAAAATGATACTGCAGACTTGCTGTTAGTCAAATATTTTTTCCAGCCATATAAAATGTGTGGTCAGTCTAAAGATTTTAATTGTATAAACCGTGTAAGAAATGATTAGCATATATAAAATATATCTTCTC
>NW_011888793.1:7745237-7758607 GCF_000151845.1 Pteropus vampyrus | reverse complement strand
AATTTTATTTATATTCAATTAATGTTATCTTTCATTTTACAAAGATCATTTGTCTTGTTTTCACATCTACAATCTAGAAAGGTAAAACAAGAAGGAAATTACAATCCTCTACTTGACCTCTTTTCACATCTAATTTGAGAACATTGTTTCTGTGGAGATAGTCTCCATGGTTACTGTTTACAGACTTTTTAAATGTTTAACAATGTTTGGGGGATCCATGGGCTATTGCTTTGTGTTTCAGCAAATAAGGCCATTTGTCCTCTGAAATGGCACCTCTGAATTCAGAAGTGTATAATTGATGAAATGTACTGTAATGTGTATAACATATTGACGGCTTATAAATGTGCATATATGGTGTTTACTCTATGAGGGACTCTGTACCAAAACTGTAATGTGCACAAGTAAATGTCTAGTAATAGATAGGACTGGATTTAAGTGACTGGACAGATCAATAACACTGTGCTGTTGAAACAACCTACAGACAATTCTCGAGTTGGGGGATCGGTCTTATTAACTTTGTGGCAGGAAATGTCATAATAGTGGGGGGAAAAGGAGAGATGTCACTGAAGAAAATAAGATGGTATTTTATAAAGGATAAACATTTATATAATAAAATAAAATGAACATAACTACAAGTTTTCTCTTGGTAATTTTTGGAAGACAATAACTGGAAGGGAAAGAGGAGGTAAAGCATTTATTTATCACACATTTCAACATCTTGACCATTTCATCCACCATAATTTTTTCCTAAGACAATCCATCCCTTAAGATGTCATTTTTATATGCATATATTTATATGCTATGTAAATGTATAAAAAATGATACTGCAGACTTGCTGTTAGTCAAATATTTTTTCCAGCCATATAAAATGTGTGGTCAGTCTAAAGATTTTAATTGTATAAACCGTGTAAGAAATGATTAGCATATATAAAATATATCTTCTCTTTTTTGTGTATTTGAATTGTGGAATTGTGAGCATTTGATGTTAATAATAAATAGCCTGAAATTAATCAATTTTAAGTTCACTTTTTTTACAGTTAGACACATTTTAGCCAATTCATTTGGGACTAACTACTGACTATGTCTGTATTACAATGATAGACCTCAGCAACGAACTGAAAGAAATAGAGCATGAAAGTAATCCTCTGGAGTGTTGGTATTTTGTTTGAGATTTATTCTATGCTCTGTTTCCCCCATCCTCAGAGTCAGTCATGTTAATTCAAGAGCTTTGTGTCACATACTTAAAAAAAAACTTTTCTCTATTAAAGTTTAGCTACTTTAATCCCAAAGATGGGTCCTGGCTTCTTTTCCTTCACTTCTAAAATTTAGAGTTATATTTTAATAAAAATGTATTTCTCATGGAAATATTAATGAGGTCTATTTAAAATTATTTTGACGATATTTTTCATGTTTTAAACAGAAAAAAATAAAAAGAAATTAGCAAATCAACGAAATCCCATAACACTGAAAGCTACTGTTAGAATTTGTTGTGTATTTTCTTTTCTACTTTCAGTCTTACAATATGAAAATCTTTATCCCATGTATGTTATGTTCTTATGAAAAAATTAAGCAGCCATTAGAAATAATGTCCAGAAAAGTACTTATTAAATTAAAATCAAATACAATTGAAATTATGTAGAAAATATAAGCTATACAGAATTTTAAAAATACGTATTTGCACATTCACTACTGCATAATTTTAGGACTTTCACAATCTCTTTTCTGTGTTCTCGATCATGTACTTAGAAGATATTGTTTCTTTATTCCAATTAAGTTATTAGTCTAACTAATTTAGGATAGAAGACCTTAGAGAAAAAAAAGAAGCCTATGCAATATATCAAATTCACCATCCCAATATATGTGATTCGATGAAAACGTAAAATGATATTGTATTTATCCAGAAGCGTATAAAATAAAATGTTTAAATTGTAAAGAGCATATTATACTAATGATTTATGATTCTTAACCTATAATATTACATAGATTAATCTAGAGAGGATAAATATATTATTAAAAATTCAAAGAGTTTATAATCATACTTTTAATTTATAAAATACCTATCTTAAAAATTTTTGGAAATCCATCTGAGATTTCTGTGCAGAAATACCCATCTCAAATAAATTTAAATAACAAAAAAGTAGCAAATATCTCAAGTATCCACTTATCTATCTATGATATTATTGGTGAGGTCATTTGGTGTCTCTCTAAGATAACATGAAATCCACTGCTGGGAGATTCTAATAAACTTATTAGCCAACTAGGATATAAACATGAGCTTTAGCTATTGTTATAGTTTTACTGAGCTCAGGCAGAAATAACCTCTGGATCAGAGAGAATGGAATTTAAATCTACTGAATGCAGACAAATGGGCCAGAATTTTGCAATATGATTAATAATTGTTTTGTAGAGACTGTGTCCCTGATCTCATACAATCAATTCTACCTTCATCACATTTTCTATTGTCCATCTTTTTTATGTTCTTTTTTCTTACTCTCACTTCTTTTCCACCTTTTCCTTTTTCTGTCTTTCATAGTCAGCCATCTGGGGATATATTTGAGAACAATTAAATTTATAGTGAAAATCTAAGCCACTAATTAAGTTTTGCTCTGATCCATCCTGTTTTGCCTTCTCCATAAATCTTATCAGTAGGTGTACAAATTAAATAAATATGCCCTTCCATAAGTCAAAACAAACAATACATTAAATATATTTTTGTTTACATATTGCATGGGTATATAAAATTTCTTAATATTTTGCAAATACATGTTATTGCTTTGGTTCTGCTATTAACTAGATTTTGACTGAATAATACTTATATCACTGAGCCTAACTTTCTCATTTTTAATATAATAAGGTTAGAATGAACATTTTCTAAAGTATTTTTATGTTTTTTTTACAGCTGTTTTTCTTTATGATTTTGGTAGAAGACATCTGTAAAATTGAGTCCATTTTGTAATGAAAAAATCAGGCACTGGGATGAAAATTGGTAAACTAAAGTTAGGTAAAAATACAGAATGCAGTCTAGGGTTTAAAAACAAGGCTTATTCTCTGCCTTTATTTTAATACCATCTGTTAATTACCATATCCAAATAGGTAAATTTTGCATGCTAACAATAATATCTATTTTCCCTCTTTTCAATATTTCACACAAGTCTTTTTCCTATTAACATATCTATTATATGTTAGATAAGATGGTATCTGCTGGACATATGATGATAATAAAGTCATGATGCATTCATTTATTCAATAGATATTTGAGTGTGTACTATGTTCCAGGCACCATGTGGAGCACTGGGAATAGGACAAACAAGGTAGGCAGGTCTCCACAGTCACAGTGAGCACTCTATAAAGTGAAATAACTGAAAGAAAATTAATAAATAGAAAATAGCAATGTACTTAAAATGGTCAAAATAAGGTGATATGATAGAGAGTAAGAAGAAAGTCTTTCTAGAAGCTCTCTGCTAGTAATAGACATAAATCAGTTAAGAGACAATGTCAATACCGTATAATAACTATCTTGGGCAAGGAACATACACAGTATATTGTGAGTGCACAGCATAAAAGGGTACTTTGTCATAGAGCTAGAGGTTGAAGCAAAGAAGGCTTTCTGAATAAGTTAAAACATGAACTAAATCCTGAGGTCTAAATCCATGTTTATAAAATAGGAAGAAGGACTGAAGAACAGAAATAAAGGATTGAAAAAGGGAAAGCAGCAAGTATATATAGAAACAGAATAGTGAAAAGGGATTGATAAATCTTATTAACAATCATAATTATTCATATTTTGGCAAGTTTGTTTTAAGTTACTCATACTGACCTTATTTTCTATCGTGGCATTCATAGTGCCGCCTTCACTGTTATGTAATTATGACATAAAGGCTTCATTTTACTATTTAAAACAATCTCAAACAAACAGCAAAAACCTATTTTTCTTTTTACTTTATTTTTTAGCAGTGTGATATTTGAATATTTCTATCTCAGTTTAATGCTGATAATTTAGTTTCTGAGCCAATATCAGTCTGTTTGAATCAGTCAAAAGGAGATCAGGTCAACAACCTCTATTTTCCTGCTTCTCTGCCCCGATGCTCTCTTAATCCCTACCATTTGTAATTTGTGGCACAGCCACAGATAGCTATTTTCAGAGGTTTCACTTATAAATTCTTTTTTGAACTGATTCTGTCATTAATCACAGGTAGAATATGGGCTTTTTTGTTAATCTTAAACGATATCACTGAGAACTTAATGAGCGTCAGATAAGCAGAAGACATTTTATTTTTCCTCATTTCTTCACAAGAAAAGTGTCTCTTTATAAAATATTCTTAAAAACGAAAGCTTTTAAGGCAGGTAAATGTCACTACAGCGGGACAATAGAATTTTGTTTTTATATAAATCATCCAACGTTCATAGAAAGCCTTCGCTATGCTGTCTATTAGTGATTTCTGTAATGTCATCTTGAAGATCTGAAGAGCATACAGAGATGAAATAACCTCATTTTAAATCAAAATAATATTCCTAAAATACAACAATATACTAACCCTGACCTAGAAGTCCCAAAATTTATCAAACCATACCTCTTTTTCATTCTTTTTCTGTCTTTTTTATTCCCCCATTTCCAAGATAAAGTGAAATTTAGGTATGTACATGTAAGCAATTGCTATAGTATGTAAATTAAAATACTATCATGGTGATAGAATTTACATACAATAAATTTAATTTTAATCCTACATTTTGAATTTCCCAGTTTAATTGTAAATTTTAATTGTACATTTTGATGCCTTTTGACAAGTCTGTATACCCATATAACCACCACTACAACCAAGATATAAAATATTTTAGAGTAATGGAAATGTTTCAACAGTAATTTTCATAGATCTTATAATCTATAGCCAAAGAAATTATGCTATTAATATTTAATGTGATAACTAATTAAATGTAATTAATATGTAATGACAGTATTATATAAGATCTCTGAGGGAAAAGATTTTTGCCAAATTTGTTCAATATCATATCTGCCAGTGACATATGCTAGGTGCTTAATACATTTATGTTGACTAGATGGACCAGGAATAAATTACTGACCTGGATAAATGTGTTTATTTATTATTGCTATTTGTAGTCTTTCAAATTTCTCACTATCTTCAAATGTCCCTCTGTATGAATTTTCATTTCATTGTGTTACAGCAAATATATTTTGCAATAAAGAATAATAAAAACATTAACAGAACATTCTGCTAAATTTAATAGCCTTTTTAAACCTATAAAATTTAACCATTTTATAATAGCTCAATTTTGTCTAACCTTAGTATTATTTTATTATTTTCTTAAAAACTAATTATATCTAAATAATCAAAGCAATTTCATTTGATAAACTGCCTAATTCTAATTCTAATTATATATTTGCTCAGTTTTTTAATGGTAATGAATACTTTGGTTTATATAATTGACACAACTTCATGTTATTTTGAAACACTGAACACAATGAGTTATTGAAAAACAATATTCCAAATTGAGATTATTGACCAGATAATTTTTTTCCCATATAATAAAAATTGTTAGGTTGCTAAGCAAACTTTACCCTTCAGACATAAGCAAATGTCTTTGACGATAGTAACATATTAAAAATCAACAACTTAAACTGTTCTTATGCCCACAAAAAGTTCATTTAATTCCTGGACAGTCTCAATTCTCCATGACACCAATAATTTCAACACCTGGAAAATCTATTTGACATACCGGGATCAGGAGTCATTATTAACAGTAAGAGCAGCTGCTTCTAATTTCATGACACCAGAAAAGGTCTCACCAATTGTGATTGTTATAAAATTTTAGACAGTAGATATTTTCATCCTTTAGCAACACCATTCTCCTCATAAAATAGCCTATTTCATTTTCTAAAACCACCTTCTCATGAAGTTGCATAGTTTTTTTCTTTTCTATAGCAAACGTTCTCAATAGTTTTCTCTCATTCACCTATGACCCTTCCCATTACATCTGGCCTTTCTGACAGCCATGACATTGCTCAGCTCTATTACACCAAATGCTACATATGTCTCTTCCAGCTTCTCCAGCACTTACATCTAAGTTCAGATGCTCGCCTGGAAGTCTCCAGCTTTTCATGTTATACAACAAATTTATTTCAAGACAGAATGCTAGGCCGAGTTACTTTGCAATAGGAAGCAAAACTAAACAAGTACCATCAGCAAAATTTACAAAAGAGCATAATTATATGTTAAGTATGTACTTAGTGGCTCCCCTGCAATGGCAATGACTGGCATCTTCTTTTCTGAATAAACAAATGAAGGCAAATAAACATACTGAGCTACAGTAGCAGGTGATTTCAAAAATCATGAAAGAAAATCATTTATTTTGAACTGAAATACAATCCAATTTCTTTAGAAACTATACCCCTGGGGTTCAGGAATAATTTTAGTAGAAGTATTTTAAAGATCATTCTCTAGTCCTCAGTCAGATATAACCCAATTTAGAGGCATCCAGCAATTGCAGCTAAACTTCACTGCACTGGGAAATCTTTAGGAATGCAGGTGTTTCCAGCATTCACTTTTGGAGTATATATTCATCTAAAGAGATGAGTCACATATCTGTCTAAAACTTCTATCTTTAGTTCACAGTTGTGAAGGATGTCATATAGTTTATCAGTTGAATGAATAAAGTGAGTATTGATGATCACAACAAAGTCTTTTCAAAAACAATAATAATTATTATAATAACATTAGTCAAGACCAGAGACATTTTGCTAAACAGACCACTGATCGTCAAAACGTACATAGAATATACAGAAAGACATGAAGACCTTTTTTTTGTCTTTAAAGCACAGTTTTACATTCGAAATACAGAGGCAGAGAGACAAAGAAAGAAGAAATAATGATAGATGGTGCTTTATTCCCATATCTATTCTTTCATCAATCATTGCTAGTGTACATATTTTATTATGATGAATGATACTTCATTAAAACTACAAATTTTTCTTTGTCAAAGACCTAGGTACTTACTATATTAAACACAATACATGACTTTCTTATTTGGAGTAATGTGAAACTAATATAAATAATTAAGGGTTAAGAGTAATGTACAAACTTGAAGAGTTTATTTCAGATCAAGAAATATCATACCAGGAAAATGAAAGCCTGTAAATCAGTAAGTTTAGCCAAATAAATATTGAGATTCAATTTAAAAACAAATGAGAGTGTGATTATTAGGGGCAAAATATTTTTATCTGCCACCTGCACTTTTGAACATAGAAGTTTATAAGAGGACCTCATTTCTACCTAGAACAGTTTCACACATAGTAGATGGCAAATATATTTTTGAGTGAATAAATTATTGAATAAATGTATAAACAGTGTATGATCGCTTTTTTAAAAGACCGCAGATAAGCTATTATTTGTTCATTAAAGAACAAGTTATGATACACTAATTTCTGTTTCATTTTAGGTAGAGTTATTGATTATAGAGAAGCTGCATATAGAAACGAGAACCCCAAGTTAGAAAACTGTACGATTAACTAGATTTCAATCTTTGAACAGATTTAATTAAAATCTTCATCTGGACAAACTTTATGACACTCACTGGTGGCTTTTTTTTTTGGAGGGGGGCAATGTTTTATTTTATTGCTTTACTATTATTGTAGGTGATAATATAAAAGGTAGAATTATCAAATATGTATTTAATATAGAGTAAAGAGGAGTTACGTAGACTTGTAGATTTATGTTTAAGGTTTCCTAATAGACTAAGTAATAGAAACAAAGTTTAATCTTAATGGGATAAAGTTTATGAATTTAATTTACAAAATTTTAGTTATACAGATTGAGTATGGGGGAGAAATGACTTACTAGAAACTCATGTGAAAGGCATTAGTCAAAATTTAGTTGAAGCCAAATAAAGAGAATTAATGTAAATGCAGTATAAATCTAATGCAGAGTTAGCTCTTCTTAATATACAATGCCTACATTATTTACATGTATTATTAACACTTAAGTACATATAGAATATTGATTTCTCACTATCTTCAAATGTCCCTCTGTATGAATTTTCATTTCATTGTGTTACAGCAAATATATTTTGCAATAAAGAATAATAAAAACATTAACAGAACATTCTGCTAAATTTAATAGCCTTTTTAAACCTATAAAATTTAACCATTTTATAATAGCTCAATTTTGTCTAACCTTAGTATTATTTTATTATTTTCTTAAAAACTAATTATATCTAAATAATCAAAGCAATTTCATTTGATAAACTGCCTAATTCTAATTCTAATTATATATTTGCTCAGTTTTTTAATGGTAATGAATACTTTGGTTTATATAATTGACACAACTTCATGTTATTTTGAAACACTGAACACAATGAGTTATTGAAAAACAATATTCCAAATTGAGATTATTGACCAGATAATTTTTTCCCATATAATAAAAATTGTTAGGTTGCTAAGCAAACTTTACCCTTCAGACATAAGCAAATGTCTTTGACGATAGTAACATATTAAAAATCAACAACTTAAACTGTTCTTATGCCCACAAAAATTTCATTTAATTCCTGGACAGTCTCAATTCTCCATGACACCAATAATTTCAACACCTGGAAAATCTATTTGACATACCGGGATCAGGAGTCATTATTAACAGTAAGAGCAGCTGCTTCTAATTTCATGACACCAGAAAAGGTCTCACCAATTGTGATTGTTATAAAATTTTAGACAGTAGATATTTTCATCCTTTAGCAACACCATTCTCCTCATAAAATAGCCTATTTCATTTTCTAAAACCACCTTCTCATGAAGTTGCATAGTTTTTTTCTTTTCTATAGCAAACGTTCTCAATAGTTTTCTCTCATTCACCTATGACCCTTCCCATTACATCTGGCCTTTCTGACAGCCATGACATTGCTCAGCTCTATTACACCAAATGCTACATATGTCTCTTCCAGCTTCTCCAGCACTTACATCTAAGTTCAGATGCTCGCCTGGAAGTCTCCAGCTTTTCATGTTATACAACAAATTTATTTCAAGACAGAATGCTAGGCCGAGTTACTTTGCAATAGGAAGCAAAACTAAACAAGTACCATCAGCAAAATTTACAAAAGAGCATAATTATATGTTAAGTATGTACTTAGTGGCTCCCCTGCAATGGCAATGACTGGCATCTTCTTTTCTGAATAAACAAATGAAGGCAAATAAACATACTGAGCTACAGTAGCAGGTGATTTCAAAAATCATGAAAGAAAATCATTTATTTTGAACTGAAATACAATCCAATTTCTTTAGAAACTATACCCCTGGGGTTCAGGAATAATTTTAGTAGAAGTATTTTAAAGATCATTCTCTAGTCCTCAGTCAGATATAACCCAATTTAGAGGCATCCAGCAATTGCAGCTAAACTTCACTGCACTGGGAAATCTTTAGGAATGCAGGTGTTTCCAGCATTCACTTTTGGAGTATATATTCATCTAAAGAGATGAGTCACATATCTGTCTAAAACTTCTATCTTTAGTTCACAGTTGTGAAGGATGTCATATAGTTTATCAGTTGAATGAATAAAGTGAGTATTGATGATCACAACAAAGTCTTTTCAAAAACAATAATAATTATTATAATAACATTAGTCAAGACCAGAGACATTTTGCTAAACAGACCACTGATCGTCAAAACGTACATAGAATATACAGAAAGACATGAAGACCTTTTTTTTGTCTTTAAAGCACAGTTTTACATTCGAAATACAGAGGCAGAGAGACAAAGAAAGAAGAAATAATGATAGATGGTGCTTTATTCCCATATCTATTCTTTCATCAATCATTGCTAGTGTACATATTTTATTATGATGAATGATACTTCATTAAAACTACAAATTTTTCTTTGTCAAAGACCTAGGTACTTACTATATTAAACACAATACATGACTTTCTTATTTGGAGTAATGTGAAACTAATATAAATAATTAAGGGTTAAGAGTAATGTACAAACTTGAAGAGTTTATTTCAGATCAAGAAATATCATACCAGGAAAATGAAAGCCTGTAAATCAGTAAGTTTAGCCAAATAAATATTGAGATTCAATTTAAAAACAAATGAGAGTGTGATTATTAGGGGCAAAATATTTTTATCTGCCACCTGCACTTTTGAACATAAAAGTTTATAAGAGGACCTCATTTCTACCTAGAACAGTTTCACACATAGTAGATGGCAAATATATTTTTGAGTGAATAAATTATTGAATAAATGTATAAACAGTGTATGATCGCTTTTTTAAAAGACCGAAGATAAGCTATTATTTGTTCATTAAAGAACAAGTTATGATACACTAATTTCTGTTTCATTTTAGGTAGAGTTATTGATTATAGAGAAGCTGCATATAGAAACGAGAACCCCAAGTTAGAAAACTGTACGATTAACTAGATTTCAATCTTTGAACAGATTTAATTAAAATCTTCATCTGGACAAACTTTATGACACTCACTGGTGGCTTTTTTTTGGAGGGGGGCAATGTTTTATTTTATTGCTTTACTATTATTGTAGGTGATAATATAAAAGGTAGAATTATCAAATATGTATTTAATATAGAGTAAGGAGGAGTTACGTAGACTTGTAGATTTATGTTTAAGGTTTCCTAATAGACTAAGTAATAGAAACAAAGTTTAATCTTAATGAGATAAAGTTTATGAATTTAATTTACAAAATTTTAGTTATACAGATTGAGTATGGGGGAGAAATGACTTACTAGAAACTCATGTGAAAGGCATTAGTCAAAATTTAGTTGAAGCCAAATAAAGAGAATTAATGTAAATGCAGTATAAATCTAATGCAGAGTTAGCTCTTCTTAATATACAATGCCTACATTATTTACATGTATTATTAACACTTAAGTACATATAGAATATTGACACTTAAGTCTGCATATGATCTTTTAAGTCTTCCACATGGCATTCAATCTGAGACTATTTGTTATGCTTAGATTTCACAACTATCCTCTTTAATAAATATATGTTTGAAAGATAATTCTAGGAAAAAACAAGTTTTTTTCCAAATACATTTCTAATTATCTCACATTTTACTTATACAAATGATAATTAGACAAACTCAAATACAGGCCAACCTAAATCATGGCTAAAATACAATAGAACTTACTTTGAGAGTGTTTGATTACATTAACAAATGTTTTACTTTAACTTACTGTATGTTCAGTGAAGTGGTGAAATCATATTTAAACACTCCTTAAATATGTTTTTAAAATTATTTCATTTAATTCTAACATGAAAATAAGGACAATAAAGTAATACAGATACAGATATACTGATGTACATATTTCTGTATTTTTATAGCCTCTGAATTGTACACCATGAATATGATTAGATAGAACCCCAGAAGCTATAAAGTAGCCTCCAATTAAATACGTATAACAAGCAATATCATTATTAAGTATTTAACTCTAACTCTTAATTCCAGAAAAATCTGTTACAAAATATAGTTGGTAATTGATTAACTATTAATAAAGATTCTGAGTTGATTTGCTTTCCTTTCCATTGATACTGTTTTTTTAAGTCTATATAGTCCCACTGTTGATCACAAATAATTCCATTTTTATTTTATATTTGGCTTTCCTCCATCCATAATGTAGAACAAGAGAATATAGTGGTCGGAGGACTGAGTCTTTAAACACTCCAGGATTGACAATTAGGAGGAATCAACAAATGAGAAAGAAAAACACCAAGTGAATTAGAAGTTAAGCTAGGAAAACATCATATTCTATTAGCTACGGAAAGCACTTTGAGGAGGAAGGTTTGAACAACTATTTCAAATGCTGCTAAATCAAGTAGATGTCAACAGAGAATTGACCAATGGATATGGAAAAAATGGTGATCAGTTTCTGTGGAATAACAGGGAGAAACACTTGATCTTTCAAGAAAGAATATGTAGGGAATGGAGACATGGGATGTGCTGGAGGTGGGCTCTTTTAAGGGAAGAAGTCAAAGCATGTTTGTATGCTGATCATATTGGTCCAGGAAGTGGGGAGAAAATTCCTGATGTAGGAGAGAAAGGAAAATCACTGGGTCGTTGCATTTAAAAACAAAGAAGAGTATTGGATCTTGTGCAAAAAATGAAAAGATTTCTTTGAATAGAGACTTGGACAATACATCATAGTAATAAATGAGAAGTTAGAGATGAAAACAAATAAAAGTAAATTATTTGATGTGGTAGTAATTCTTTGAGAAAACTCTCTTATTAACACCTATTTGTTTTGTTTTGTTTTGTTTCCACTGTGGAATAAGAAGCCAAAAATATCTGCTGAGCAACAGGATGTGAAAAGAGACAACGAAAGCTTGAAGGAAGGAAAAATTAAAAGGGGAGCAATGGCCTAAGGAAAAGTCAGGCAGTATCATCTTGAATTTGGTGATTATAAATTTAAAGGTGACCATTCAGAATTGTCTTATATTATTCTAGTCACTTTCATCTGCAGGAATTCATGTGATAAGTAGGTAGTACACTGGATGAAAACATATCTGTGGCAGAAAAAAAAGAGAAAAGAATATGTTGAGTTAAATTTGTTTATACAATTCATTTTCCCAAATTGTAAAAAAAAAAATCTAGATATTAGATAGCTGGGATTATATTTGTTCTGCTTTGCTGTATTAAGACACCTGGAATATACAATACCAGGAAATCAGTTCATACACAGGATACAGTCCAGTGCAGCATGGCACAGAGGGGTCGTAGAATACCACAGTTATGAGAACACAGTTAAATAATTCTAAAATGAACCCTAGCTTCAAAACCATCTTAGTTTCTTTAGTTGTTTATTTTAATTATAAGTTTTATGTGAGAATTAAATGAGATAACACATGTGAAATATCGGCAATGCTTTTGCTGAGATTAAATGATCAGTTATTTAGTTTATCATAATTAAGATTAGTTTTCCACAGAAAACGCTTTTTTTTTCTGCTTACCATCTTAGTTATACCTTTGCCATATATCCTTCCAATCACCACATATCTTCACTACAGAGTTGCCTTGATTAACATTTCACCCATGACTTCATGATATACCACTAGCTGCCCCTTGCTCTTTTGACATTTCTAGCTAAATTCATCTTGGAGACATCAGATATTAATTCCTAATAACAAAGGTTAGAGGAATCTTTCCTGACTTATCCATTCTGAAATACAAAATGTCACTTAAAGAAATTAGCTTCTCAACAAACATCAAGGTATATTTGTTCTATATGTTTTCAATAAACATATTTATTATGTAAGTTTATTCAGTTATGTCATTTTACACAATTTTTCACTTTTGTATATTCTATAAAAATGTACATGCCTAATTTCAAATATAAAATTACAAAAAAATCATTCATTAAA
>NW_011888793.1:7740288-7744165 GCF_000151845.1 Pteropus vampyrus | reverse complement strand
TTTTTTTTTTTTGGTGATGTTAGGAATGGTCTTGATATATAACCTTTTATTGTAAAAACTTTTTATAACTTCATTTTTGACAGTTACTTTAGTAAAATGCACTTATGCATAAATACAAGTGGATCGAAAATAGTGGTCTTTGTGTTTCCAATTAATCATTCTCAAATCCCCTTCATTGATCAACATTGCATTTAACAAGATTTTAAAAGTTATTATTATTTTGTTAGTATTTAGTTTAACTTACCCATTCATTGTTCTAATGTCAAGTAGCCCCAAACTCAAAACACACAGTAAAACCATACTTGGTTTTTTACATGCAGGGACCTTTTTCTTTCCTGGAATAGAACTGGTTATCTCTCTCTAGAGAAATTTTATTTTTAATGTCTGTGGAAAAGAAGCATGCTCTCATGCCCTTTGGGAATATAGTAGGGTTCCCGAATTATTCAAGTTCCTTGAATAATTACTCTAAAGCAGATTACTCTACCTGTATGTTTACATACACTCAAGTGGCATATGTCAAATTGCACCAGATAGAGTTAAATAGGCAAGGGAGACTAAATTCAAGACTATTTGCTATATTCAAGATTAAACTCAACTCCAGTGAAACAAAAGGCAGAAATTTTTACATGCTGGAACAAACAAATGGAAAAAAATACTGGAGGATGTTAGGAGTTAGACTGGACAGTATGATTTACCTTGCCGTGTTTATAAATTGTTGTCTATTAAAGTTAGGCTCCTACCCTCCCGCAAAAACTAGGAGAAACTCTACCTCCTTAGATGTTTGCATTTCAAAGGGATAGCTCCCAGGTCCTTGAGAAAGTTATTCCTGTGTTGTAAAACAAGAAGCTGAGAGAAGATTTACAATTCAGATGGGCACAAAGATAATTTATAATTACATGTTTTCTAAAGCAAATACTCTAAGAAAAGGGAAGTCTGAGGCCTAAACAGGAAGAAGCTTTTCTAAAGTTTAGTCAAACAGAGAACCTTAAGGCCATCACAGTCAGAGGCTCAAATTTGTTTGAATCTTTTAGCACCTTGGCCTTGAGTGAGAGAATCCCTAATCTAGGTCTTGTGCTTAAGAGTACTTCACCATGGCCCTGTTACAGCTATATACCTTTCATGAGGTGAGGAATAACCCAGAGCTTACATCCCCACTCCTAATCCAGAAGTCGTCCCTAAGGAGCAAGGGATCCAAGCCTCACCTCGGTCTCCCCAGCCCCAGGAACTCACACTGGGAAGGGGAGCCCCCATAGCACCTGGGTTTAAAAAAGTGGGGCTCATATCTGGAATAGCCAAAATGTCACCATTGGGGCTGATCGGAGTTCAATGTCATACCACCAGTGGCGGGAGGGAGAGGGATAACGATGGCACAGAAGTGTAGTTAGCATTTTCCCTCAGTTCTTCCTCAAATGACATAGTGAAGAATCATAGGTCATTAAATTAATAGTTTTATTTAAAATATATTTTAGAAAGACAAAGGATGCCACAAGGAGGCACATGGAGAAAGACAAAGTATGTCCCAAGGAGGCACACGGTTCCAGCACAATAAACAATACAAAAGGGCCAAAAGGGCCACAAAAGGGCAAAAAGGAAATAAAAGGCCACCAAAAAGAGAGAGAACCCAGAAGGGCAAAAGGGGGCCAGAAGTGGGAATATCTGCCTTATATTTGGGCCGTGATGAGTGGTTCCAAAGGCATTCCTAGGTGATTGGCAAGTCAAGTCATTTTGACTGACACCTGGCTGCTTTATAATTCTTTGCCTAATGTGCATGTGTGTACCCAGAATCCGGTCTGTTATAATTAGATTCATGAACTTCCAAGCATAAACATAGTATTATAATGACCTTCTGCGCAGGTGTCTGTAGCCAGATTAGGCCAGCTAAGAGTATGACTCTCCTGTCCTTTGTCTCTGGGGATGCAGGATGAATTCTCTAATTACCAGTAAGGTGTTCTTTGGGCAGTCTCTGGTCTGGGTCCCTATTCCTTTGCTCCCCCCCTGTCACTCATGTCTGACTAGCTACCTAACAAAAGGGCTGTAGGAAAACAAAGATTGCTCTTAAAGGGTGCACAGGCAAACTCTGAGTCCCAACACAGAAGCAGGAGTTTGAAAAGCATCTGGGTACTATGTGAGGAAAATATATTCACTAATTTTAAGATGAGTATCAGAGAGGCAAGGATATGTTAGAACTTTCTCCTGGAACAGAAGAACTGGTGGGCACCAATTATTATTATAGCTTTTGAACTCTCCTATTTAGCTTGCCTACTAATGATGGGCATAATGTCTGACACTTTATTAACCTTGCTCACACTGTTTGCCCTGCCCTGGCATTTTCCTGAGGTTTTCCCAAAACCAACCTACCTGCCCTTCCCCAAGCTCCTCCATGGTAGCCTCCATCTTGCCATAATACGGCAGCATCAGTCAACACCAGTGCCCCTCCAAAGCAGCTCTCACTCTGAGGGGCGAGCACCCGCCACAATTCTGCCTGTAAGAGTCAAAGCCAAGTGTCACAGCCAGCCACACTGGAGGCCTGCCCTGCATGCACATCAGTATTGCAGCAGCACTCATAACTGAACCATGATGACAGCCGGGCTGGGATCCAGCCTCACCCACCAGCGCACCCACAACAGTACTGGCTGGTTCTCATAGACAGCCAGTCTGGGGACCAGCCCTGCCTGCCAGCATAGCTGCAGCAGTTCTTCCAGACCCACAGCCAGTGGAAATTAGGGTCAGATTTACCTACCAATGTCCCAAAGCAGTCATGGCCCAAATACAGCAGGAAGGAATATGCAACATACACAGGAGCACCTGGTTCTGGTGACCGGAGGGTGGGCACCAGTGGAACCCAATAAAAACCTTCTAAATAAGGCCACTCTTTCAAGACAAGGAGATGTAGCTGACCTACCTAACACATAGAAACAAACAGAGTTAAGCAAAATGAGGAGACAAAGGAATATGTTCTAAACTAGACAAACTCCAGAAAAAGAACTAAACAGTATAGAGATAAGCAGTCTATCGGATAGAGTTCAAAGTAATAATATACTCACTGAACTTGGGAGAAGAATGGATGAACACAGTGAGTTCTTTAAAAAGAAGATAGAAAATATTTAAAAGAACCACCGTGGCTACACTATTCATCTGCCCACAGTGCTCATTCTAAGGTAGCCCATGACAAAGTTTAGCTAATTTCAACTGAGTGAATCATTTTGTCTACTTCAAGGTTCATAAAACTATGGCCAAAAGGCCAAATTCAGCCCTTGGTTATTTTTGTAAAGCCTGGAGTTAAGAATGGTTAATATTTTTGAAGGTCTGTAAACAAACAATCAACAAAGAAACAAAAACAAATATGAATATGTGCAGTGATTATATGTGGCCCTCAATGTCTAAGATACTTATTATCTGGCCCATTACAGAAATTATTTACTGATCCCCAGTCTACTTGGTTGTCTAGGACTTCCTCAGTGGTGAATACTTTTTATACATTTGTGTGTGATAGCAAAATTTTAAAACTTTTTGCCCACTCCCATATGATGATATTTTCATGAGTGACTGCAGAACCTCCTTCCTTCAATGGCCTAGTATGTTTCCCTCCAGGTCCCTGTCCATTTGACACTGACCGGGAATGTGTATATATTCTCACCTCTGGCCACTTCTTCCATGCAAACTAAATGACCAGGTCCGCCGCTTTCAGCTCTGCCCTTTGGAAATATTTTCCCTCTCCAATGCCTTTCAGTGACATCCCTGAATGTGGTTGTGATGCAGCCATTGAATATTTTCGAGTTCCTCGCACATATCACGCCAACTCATCCATAACCTAGCTAAGGCTTTTATTCCTAATTCAGCTGGTCAGACGGAACACCCCATTTGGCAACATGTTCAA
>NW_011888793.1:7737833-7740238 GCF_000151845.1 Pteropus vampyrus | reverse complement strand
CTTTTTGCCCACTCCCATATGATGATATTTTCATGAGTGACTGCAGAACCTCCTTCCTTCAATGGCCTAGTATGTTTCCCTCCAGGTCCCTGTCCATTTGACACTGACCGGGAATGTGTATATATTCTCACCTCTGGCCACTTCTTCCATGCAAACTAAATGACCAGGTCCGCCGCTTTCAGCTCTGCCCTTTGGAAATACTTTCCCTCTCCAATGCCTTTCAGTGACATCCCTGAATGTGGTTGTGATGCAGCCATTGAATATTTTCGAGTTCCTCGCACATATCACGCCAACTCATCCATAACCTAGCTAAGGCTTTTATTCCTAATTCAGCTGGTCAGACGGAACACCCCATTTGGCAACATGTTCAATCCTTGGGCATAGTCGTGTGGAGGTCTCAACTCCCAGCTCATGTAGCTTACTCATGTTCTCTGGTGCTGTTCACACTTGACCCCTGTTGTACCATTTCCATCTGCGGCTGGCTCATTAGATGTTATGACTCGGCAGGTCATCAATACCTGGAGCATAAAGGGTAATTCTGATGAACGGCTATTTGGTGTCCCGTGGTTAAATGTTCTATCTACAAAGGTTACATTTTGCAGTTATTTAGTCTCACAAACTGGAATGATTCCTTAGAGTTTCTCTGTCTTTGGTGACCTCTGCATTTCTGAAGAGCACAGGTCATTTATACTGTAGGATGTCCCTTATTGATGTTTTCTCGTGATTCGATTCGGATTATATAGTTTAGGCTGGCTGAGTCCTAAAGCAATGTGTCCCTCTTCATGTATTACATCAGGAGGCCAGTGATATTGACTTGTCTCAGTTGATAATATTAAATATGATCATTTGGTTAAGATTTGCCAACATCCTTCTTCGGCATTTCCTTATTTTCCCTGCCCCTGCATCTGCACTGGATTCATGAAATACTCCTTTTTGGTAAGATTTGAACAATAATCCTATATCAATAAATAATACTGTTATGTTTTTATTCTTTATATATAGATCTCTACCTCTATTAATTGCAATATGCATACATCTGTAACTCTCTCTTATATCCTATTTACTTAAAATATATAGAACATGTTATGTGTTTTATACATTATTTACAGTATTATATATAAAATCACATGGAAAACAATGCCTGTGGACACACTGCAAAAAGTTTCTAATCCTTGTAAATAATGAAATCTGAAATTTTTAAAAACATTAATTTGGAACTTTGAAAATATGTAATATTAGAATGCTCGTATTGTGTGAGTCTCCTGCTTCTGTATTCAGTGTAGCAGAGGAAAGTGCTTCACTTTAGTTATCTTAGAATCATATTCTTCCAGTACTTAAAATATTATGTGGATAAACTAGCAGTAAGTCCCAAACTGTTTGTATTCTTGCTTAAATCTTCTCAATATGAATTCTTTATATCTGTTTATGTTCAATACATCCTGTTTTGTCTCAAACCCTGATCATTTTTATCAACTCTTTTGAAATATTTTTTCCAGACTAATTCTGTTAATGTCACTCTGTAATAATTCACACACATCTCAATAGATACGTTAGTCAAATATCTTTAATATTAAAGAAAAATGTAAAACAACACATACTTTTCTAAAACTTTTTTCTTTAGCTAGTGTCCAACTTCTTAACTCTTCTCATCTTTAGTTCTCAAGACAGTATAATGTCATACATTACTGTAAAACTATTTAAATGGTCATTATCTTCTCCGCCAAACACTTTTACTTCAAGGTTTTGTCATGTCTCTAATTAGGTTCATCCATCAGCTAATTATATTCCAGAAGAGAGAGAAAAAAAGAAAAAAAAAACTATTGGTCAAATTGGTTTACCTAACGTAACATGATTTATCTCTCATTGAATTAAAAAAATACTGGCTAACAATTGTTTTCTAATTTAGATATTTTAGAATGTTTTATTCACACAGCCTTATAATAATCTCCTTACTGATCTTAAATAACCACAATTTCATTATGAAGGGCATGACATTAAGAAAAAAGTAAAAAATGCTAAGTCGAAAAGTAAGAAACTTTCCTAAACCCATTAAGAATATGTATCCACGATGAAGTCCCAACCTTTAATTTTAAACACTAGCGAATTTGAAATTGTACTTTAATGACAGGCTCCTTGTAGGTTTCTGTTTCCAGTCACAGCTGTACTTCAGTAATCATGTAACTGTTTGCTACTGCCATAAAGATCTTGCTTAGCCATGATCACATGCTGTTTTAATTTTCTAGCACAAATACAGATAAAATGTTTCTGTTCATTCACACTTTAAGGACCATAAGAATCAGAAAGTAGATAGGATGAAAAGGGGTGAACCCAAGACAGAGCTCTTTTTAAAAAATAATAATAATAATAATTTGAAGCAGTTTTAAATCTATTTCCTTTATTGTCTT
>NW_011888793.1:7734289-7735728 GCF_000151845.1 Pteropus vampyrus | reverse complement strand
ATGTTAAAAATAATATTTTAATTAGAAAAAAGATTAGGTGTTATAAATATCTAAATTAGTATAAATTTTTGTTTTGTTTTGTTTTGCTCTTCATAATAGAATATATGTAATTCACTAAGTGGCTATTTTCTCTCTGAGTCCAGTTCTGTTGAGTTTTGTAGCCAATCATCTCTCTTTCTACTTTTATTACTGGTCATTTGGAACCTCACTGTTGGTTTTGATGAATTTTGCCTAAGAGGAAAATAATTCTAGCACTAAATTTAATTCACTCACCCCCACTCCCCACTCAATGGGGAAAAATACCACAGTTTCTGACAGGAAGCAATTATAAGTGATAATATCAGTTGGCTTAATTACCATGACTGTTGCGTGCTGTGTTGCAAATTAGAGATATCAATTTTAGCAACACGCTGAGTCTATCTTTAGTGATTCTTTACAACTTAAGATGAATCCAGATATTAAAATATCCATGGATCAACGGAAACATAAAAACAGATGCATTTCATGTCTTACTCAAAAATCATTTATAATTTGGCAAATAATTCTAATCACAACCCTTTACTAGCTTCGCTATGGACTTCCTAAAATCTAAGTTAAATAATTGTGCAGTAATTTGTTTCTCTTTAAGTAATTGGATGTTTTGTCTCCTCTTTTTAAAACTGTTTAATAGAAATAATCTATTTTATATTTTTATTTTCTTTCCATTTATAGACGTTTCTGCACACATTTTGATTCTGGCAATGAACAGGACAGGGAAGCCACCATCACTGAATAGAGAAGTTGAAGACAACATGGGAGAACATAACTTTTCCTATGTGTCAGGGCCTCGAATACAGACTTTGTGTTTTCATGTCAATGTTCTTTCTGATGCAACACAGTTAACTATACACCTTGAAGGCAATGTTTGCTTATAAATGTTATGATATATTAAAATAGCATTAATCTGTACTAAGGACTTATTGTAGATGCTGTTAGTTCCTAGTGCATATCCTCTCAGTCCTTATTATTTTTGAGGACATCAAATGAAATTCCAACTGGTGGCTGTTGCACTCCTTTGCCTGAAGGCTTTTTTCTGGCAACAGAACCAAATTTGTCCCTATAAGTGGCAAGCCAGAATTGCTTTGGAATTAACATCACACTACCCAATCAGTAACTGACAAGAATTAGTAAATAGTACTCTGATTTCTTTGTATGACATAACTGAAGAGTGTTGTCTACTGGTTTTCCAAATCCCTAGTGGGATTAAATTGTATTGCCCCTAGTGGTAACTTGCTTAGTAATCTAATTTTACTTAAGATCTTCCATCCTCTCTAATCACAATATTGCTCTTGTGTTGGGGTTTCCAGAAATCATCTCTGAATTAAACTACTCACACTTGTTTCCTTGTTTCCTTGTTTCCTTGTTTCCTTCCTTCCTTCCTTCCTTCCTTCCTTCCTTCC
>NW_011888793.1:7724342-7731834 GCF_000151845.1 Pteropus vampyrus | reverse complement strand
AATACAGAGTCTAATAATAGCATGACTCAGTTCTGTAAGCACGTAAGAAATACCTGGGCAAATATTATAATAATTTTCTCTAGCTCATGAGAAAAAACATCATTTATCCATACAAGATAACAAAGGACACTTCTATTTCTTCTATTTCTCTGTATATAGGGTAAGTACTTAACAGTAATTATGAAAATGCCTAATTACTATTTTGCAATATTTGATAATTACATTGTTTCAAGGAATGAACTAAACTTGTTAACACTAACTGGGGTTTTAAGCAAAACACACAGACATAGACATACACAGAGACACATGCACACTCACACTACAGTAAAGTGAAGAAAACATCCTTCACTTAAATAATGGAGGTTGACATAATGTATCAAATCAAATCTCTTCTCCTATCTGATCATGCAATAAATTCCAAAAATTTAATTCTTTTTCTCATGACACACGAACATTTCATCTTTTTCTCCACTTTTCCTAGTATGTTTTTCTTGAGGTATTGATATAGCTTTTTTTCTCTTTTCAGTTTTCTGGTCAAAATTGACCTCCTCATAGAAGCCCTTGCTTAATACTCCACCTAAAATAGGGCCTTATTATTATTTTTTTTAACTCACTGCATTACTCTTTTTTTTTTTTTTTGGCAGCACAAACTTTTGTTTGTTAAAATTTTGTAAATTGTTTAATGCTCAGTCTATACTGGACATTGGCAAACTATGGCTTTTGGACCAAATTCAGCTTTCCATCTGTTACTATAAATAAAGTTTTACTAGAAAACAACCGCTTTCATTCATTACGGTATTTTTAGATGCTATTATGCCACAACAACAGAGCTGAATGTTGCAACAGAGACCAACAAGTCCACAAAACCTAAATGTTTACTATTCGGCCCTTTACGGAAAAAGTTTGCTGACCCATTGTCTGTACAATAACACACTCATGACAGAGACTTTGCCTCTTGTCATCACTGCTGTATTCCCAAGGCATATAATAGAGCTGGTACTTAGTTGGTGCTGAAGCAATATTGACAAAATTAATTGATTATTAAACAAATGAGTGAATGTTTAAATAGTTCTAGAAAATTGCCTGGCATATACAGTTATTCGATAAACATGTGTGTAAAAAATGGAATAACTACCTCTAGTATGTGAAATAAAGTTTATAAAACAGTAGATATAATACATTATATATAACCTTTAATATATGTATGTAATTATGTATGTACATATTATAGAATACATATAGTCTATATGTACATATATGTACATAAAATATATAATATGTATATATCTGTATATCTTATATGGTACATATATAGTATATAGTCTATGTGTACAGACTACATATTTACATATACATGCATAGATGTGTGTATATATGTACAGGCCATATACATACACTATATAAGTACAGAATATGTGTATGCTAATGCTTTATAGTGATTACCTCTGTGTTGTTCATTTTTCCATATTTTATAATGATCATGATTGCTTCAAGAATACAAAAAAACGAACCCACAATTTACCTTAGAATTATGGTATATGTTTATATTTAACTATATTATGAAACAACTTAACTCAATTTAATTTAATTTTTTCTGGATTGATTCTAAATTTTGATATATTGACGTAACCTTGATACCTCGGATTTTGCTATACATCTTTGAAAAGAGAATCTTATTAACATTTGGGCTTAAGTAAAAGTCTAATGTTTTAGTATCAAATTCTTTCTATTTTATATAATTTAAATATTAGAATTAATTCTAGTAGTCATGTTATTGAGAAAGTTTGCATAATTTTATGATTCTTCTTAAGTATATCACACTGATATCTATAATAGTTTTACCAACTTCTAAGGTGCCGATTTGGATGATCTGGTATTATACTGTAGAAAAGATTTGCAGAAGGGGATGAGAAATGTCTTTCTCATAGGCCTGAATACAGAGACTTGAAATGTCATTTAAGGATACTTATAATGGTTTAAAGGTATTATTTCAACAAATATTTCCCTACATTTTGCCGATTCTGGACAGTATTCAAGGGTCACTGCCTTAAGATGCTTAGAGAACAAAAGAAAGACATGTAAAGATATACATACATACGTGTGTATATGTATATATGCACATACTCCATGATAAAGGCTGCAATAGATTCCTATACCAGCTGGAAGAAAGACAAAAAGAAACATTGTCAGGGCACATAGGTAACACCAGGGCTGAAGCAAGCATAGAAAGAGCAAGACTATGAAGAGATGTGAATTATGTGCCCAGAGGTTTTTATTTCCTTCATAAGTGATACGAAAAAATAGAATGTTTTCAAGGAGAATGGCAAAAGAATTTGTGTTTTACTGCAGAGAGTATGGGATATAGTGGGAGAAACCAGTGGAAAGAACTTGTGTTTGTAATCTAGTCAAATTGTCTAGACTGAACAGAATTTTAATTTGACCTAAAATAATGATAGTTGAGAAATGTAATGAAGGGAATCCAGAGAACATAGATGCCACCTAAATGTAATGAAGGGAATCCAGAGAACATAGATGCCACCTAAATGTAATGAAGGGAATCCAGAGAACATAGATGCCACCGTTTTGTACACATAAAACGAGAAGAAAAAAAGCAGTAAAAATAAAGGTGGGGTGAGAAGGTGGGAAGGTTCCACTAGTCACAGACTTTTATTCTTTTACTTTCCATTCCCCCTTCTGGATAATGCCAAGCAAATCCTATTCATTTTCTCTCTTCTCTCTCTCCCTCTCTCTCTCTCCTTCCCACACTCCCTCCCTTCCTTCCTTCCTCCCTCCCTATCTTTCTCTTCTGTGTGTGTGTGTGTGTGTGTGTGTGTGTGTGTGTGTGTGTGTGTGTGTGCGTGCTTATTTTTTTTTCTGCCCCAAGGCACAATTTCAGAGTTGAAACAGGAAAATCTGAGCTTTAATGTTTCTGCTTCATTTAGGAATACCACTATTTATTAAAATCCACTATCACTTTAATTTTGTTTATTATATTCCTTTTTTTTCCTGCTAAAAACAAGGGTAAAATTATTTTTCAATGATCCACATTTTTTTGGTGTGTGTTTATTCAGGATGTAAAGTATTTCAACGATAAACATCAGAACAAGAATTATTTTAAAATTTAGATGCAAATTTCAGTATGGTATACTTTCAATAAATTAATGTTTAGAAGTCCAAATAAAGTATAGGTTCTTTTGTAAATCTCATGTTGGATCAAAAACAAATTTAGAATTTGTTTTACTGTAGTGATAGCCTAATATGTTATTATCTTTTAAGTCTTAAATAACTTTAGAAAAGATTTTGTGACTGTCATTTTGGGTTTCCCTTTACTCAGGAATCTCTGCTCTGTGCTTCCTGTTCTCCAGTTACTTCATCTATGATGGCTTCTTAGGATGAGGGAGCTAGTTTTGTTCCAGTTGCTGTATCACAGCTGGCAAAGGTAGTTCCTAATGTGTATTTATTCAGATCATTTTTTAAAGTTAAATGTTTTCTTAAACTACATAAATTAATATTTGAGTTCTGCATCAAATCCACCATAGGGTACATGTGCTATAACTAGTATTTTTCAAATAATGATAAGTTAAACATATATACCCATTATTTACATAGGCAGAGAATGAGAAAGAGTTAAGAGAAAACTAAAGTACTGTATAAAATTCTATTGTGTGTGTGTGTGCGTGTGTGTGTGTGTGTGTGTGTTTTAACAATTTACTGATCTATTTTCTTTGGATGGAATTTTAGTTTGATTGAATCAGACTGAATTATAAAAACTGCTACTAAGCCCTTTCTTGTATATGCTCCTTTGTACATGCGAATATATGTTTCTTTAGCATATATTCAGGAATCAATGAGTCATAAGTTATGGACATTTAAATTTCTATTATATCATTTAAAATTACTCCTTAAAGTAATTGTCTCAATTTATATTCTCACTAGAAATAAATGTATAGTACAGATTTTCTGTGCCATAGCTTAATGTTGGGTTAATAACATTTTTCTTGTACTGTAGAGCCACTTTTTATTCCTATTTTGACTTAAATGTTTTACAATCTACTGTTACATTATTTTCATCATTAGCCTAAATTTGTAACATGTATATTTTTAACCAAATAAGAATTTATTCATATCTTTAGACTAGCTTTGGATAAGAGAAGTTGCTAAAAGATTTTCATTTCTATTTGAAAAGCTTATTCCAATGTATTTTGTCTAGAATTTTAATTGCAATTGCATTTAAATGTATATAGTATTACTGTTCTTATTCTATCAAATTGTATTTTTTGGGTTGGCAAAAATGTCCTATTGATTTACTTTCTCATTGTATTTTACTACACAGTTTGAATTCATTTCTTTCTCTTTGAAGTACATTATTTATAATTTTCCCCTTCATACCTCACACTTTAACTTTTTCATTTAACATATCTCATAGTATTAAAATTTTTGGAAAGCTACACATATCTTTATTTTAAAATTATTTTAGGTTGAATAATTTGTTGGATATAAAGGTCTACTTTCAGTTTCCCCTTACAATTTTGAGGCTATTACTCATAGGATTTTGCCATCTATTGTTAATAGTAATTTCTTTCTTTTTCCTTAAGAAGCTTCTGTTTTAAATCAATGTGTAACAACGTTAATCTTTAAAATTAATTCTGTTCAGCATTTAGTAATGTTTTTCATTCTGAAGACTCAGGCCTTTCTAAATTTCAGAAAAATTCTTGGGTAGTATCTATAAACTAATTCTTTCCCATAATATTGTAGAAGCACATAAATGAACAGTGAAAAACAGCTAGAAAAGAAAAAGATAATGTACTTAATCTTAGCAATATTCCCATCTGAGAAATGGGCACATTTTTACACAGGTGCTCAGTAATTATTACACACTGCAATAGCACAGGTTTTGTTTCAAATTTTTACATATTTTTAGCATTTGGTAGTAAGAATATTATGTCATAAATATAAAGAATAGTAAAAAACAGCAAAATTTATTTATTAGAAAGTTTTAGCTTGCATTTATCCCAGAAATCAGAATCTGAGTTCAGAGTTTGCTAGCAGGTATTTCATTTGGAGAATTGATCCTAGAGACCAGGAATGGGGAGACTGGGAAGAATGAAATATAGAAGAAAGAAAAAGTCAATCTAAAGATGAATAATAAATCAGTTACTTCTGTGGCCAAATGGGATCAATGTAGCTGGGGATAGCCTAAAGTACATTTTATCTCGCATTGTCCATCTGAGACGCAAATGAGGGGGATATGTACCTATTGGTTTTTGCTGTTCAATAATCAAATGTTGGCCCAGAGTTGTTACATTCTTCCTATTTCCAGGTTTGTATATATAAAGATTTCCCCTATTTACATATCTGAATGGATTCAACAGACACCACAGAACTTTCCTCCGTAAAAGTTATATTTAAAGGCAAATGATATAGTCCAGTGAAAGAACAAAAGTGCAAAAAAGCATCAGAGGTCCCAGAGATATTCTATCACAAATCTCCCAGAGGTCCTTATTCACATACATGGGCCAAGCTCTCTCCAGCCCAAATGATTGGCATCTGCATGAAGAATATTGGCTTTGGGAGAACTTAAAGCAGAAGTTCCTAGTAAAAGTTTTAAATACCCCTCTGGCCAATTAATCAAGAAAAGCTGACTTTGCTGATTTGGCCACTGACACACCATCAGTAAAGAACTAATTTGCGGGTTACCCAGAGAGTTTCAACTTTAAGCTGTACATAATAGGTCTTGTCCTATCAAAGCCAAGAGTCATCCAGACATCCCCAGAGATAGTAATAAAGCTTTTTCAGGCCAGCTGTAAATCAACTCTATCTCCACAGGACATGTGCCAAATGGTTGAGCAGGTTTCTACAGGCATCCATGTGGTAAAAGGAGAAGATGTCAATGGCAAAAACAAAAGATATGGGATGTAGCTGAGCAAGGTGTTCTCAGGGTAAACCTTCAATTACTGAATAGCAATGGTGAGCACAAAAGGTAGGTAAAAATATATCAGTAAGGTAAGTGTCATACCTTATAATCATCTTTGTACCACTTACAAGTTCTTTGGGGAAACTTATTTATTTTTCATTTAGGAGAAACAACATCACTCTGAACCAAAACAATATTAACAACAATAATAAAAATAAATTTGTTTTTTTTTTTCATGTCATGGTTCCCAAATAAAAAGAATAGAATTATACAAACAATCTATCTTGGCTCATGCTGCAGACTTTCCTAAAATCTCTCAAAGGTTCACAAATCCAAAACAATTATATTTGGCCTCAGTGTGCCCCATGTCTCTTGCTAAGCAGCCCCAATTCAGGCACTAGCAACAGGCAGCCTCTGTTCACAACTAATCCTCTCTCAGAGACCTCCAAGCCCAGTGCGATGGAAGATATCTGCAGATCACATTGTGGCTCATGCCAGAGTCCAGAGGTGGCAGCTGAACTTGGCCTAAGATGGGGCCCCTCCCAGGAGGCCCCAGAGCTAGCATGGACTGCACAGGAGCACCACCTGGTGCATCCACAGATAACACACCCAAAGGGCAGACTGGGCAGGCACTGGAGCCCTCCTAAGAAAAATCCTACTCTGCAGCACCAGCCCTTGCACAATAGCTATTCCACTACAGTCATGGTCAGTCCTCATAACCAATCAGACTAAGGGCCAATCCCTCCCATTGACATCTAAACAGCAACCAAAGGTAAACTACAACAGGAGGACAAACACGATCCACAAATGGGACATACCTGCAGCACCTGGCTTGGGTAACGAGAGAGACTGTGCCATTGGGCCCCATAGGACACCAACTACATAATGCCACTCTACTAAGATCGGGAGACCTAGCAGCTCTAATAGATAGAAACAAACACAGGGAGGCAGCCAAAATGGGGAGACAAAGAAACATGTCCCAAATGAAAGAACGGAACAAAGCTCCAGAAAAAGAACTAAACAAAATGGAAACAAGCAATCTACCAGATGCAGAGTTCGAAATACTAGTTATAAGGATGCTCAATGATCTCAGTAAGAACTTCGACAAAGAGATAGGAAACATAAAAAGAACATTCAGAAATAAAGAATGCAGTAACTGAAATGAAGACTACATTAGAGGGAATCAACAGTAGATTAGATGATGCAGAAGCTCAAATCAGCTATTTAGAAGATGAGGTAGTAGAAAACACCCAATCAGAAAAGCAGCAAGAAAAAATAATTAAAAAAAAACGAGGATAGTTTAAGTAGCCTCCAGGACAACATCAAGCATACCAACATTTGCATCGTGGAGGTACCAAAAGAAGAGAGAGAAAACAAGAAATTGAAAACCTATTTGAAGAAATAATGATGGAAAACTTCTCTAACCTGGTGAAGGAAATAGACATACAGTCCCAGGAAGCACAGAGAGTCCCAACCATGATGAACCTAAAGAGGTCCACAGTAGACACATCATAATTAAAATGCCAAAGGTTAAAGAAAAAGACTCTTAAAAGCCACAAGACAAAAGCAGTTACTTAC
>NW_011888793.1:7708377-7723157 GCF_000151845.1 Pteropus vampyrus | reverse complement strand
TTTTACCATTAACTATGATGCTACCTGTAGGTTTTTTTGCAGATGTTCTCTATCAAGTTGAGAACACTTTGTATTATAATTTTTTGAGTGTTTATATCATGTGTTAAATGTTGGATTTAGCCAATGCTTTTTTCTGCATCGCTTGACATTATATGATTTTTCTTGTGTAGCCATCTGATACAGTGGATTATACTGACTGATTTTTAAATGTTAAACTAGCTTTACCTAGCAGTAATAAATGCTACTTGGTTGTGGTAATCTAAATATTATTAGATTTGGTTTGTGTCTATGTTCATGAGTGATATTGGTCTATAGTTTTCTTGAAATTATTCTATTTTGTTTGGTCTTAGGGTAATATTTATTTTATAGAATAAGTGAGGACAGTGTTCCTTCTGCTTTTATTTTCTGAGATTCTGGAGAACTGGTATTACTTTTAATGTTTGATGGAATTCATCAGTGAAACCATATAGGCCTGGTACGTTCTGGTTTGGAAGATTATTAATTATTGATTCAATTTATTTAATAGATAAAGTGCTAAGGGTATTTTTCTCCATCCTTTTACTTTTAACTTATCTTTGTATTTATATTTTAAATGGGTTTCTTGTTAATAGGACAAATTTGGTATTGCTTCTAATAACGTCTTTACTGGTATGATAACCTATTTACTTTAAAAGAGATCATGCCATTTGGCTAGATGTTTTCTTTTTGTTCTGTTTATTCTTTGTTTACTTTTTCTGTTTTTCTACCTTCTCTGGGATGATCAATTTTTATCATTCTAGTTTATCTTCTTTATTAACTTTATTATTTATATGTATGTGTAAAACTTTTTGTGGTTGCTTGGGATTTATAATACATATTTTAAATTGTTCTGAGGCTATCTTCATATAATATGAAACTGTTTCATGTGTAGTGTAAGAAACTTATATTCCCAGTCCTACTTTCTATCCCTTGTTGGCTTCATCACCCTATACATTGCTACAAAAATTCATTACATTATAATTTCAGATATCTCTAGTAATACTTATTTTTCTCCCATTTAGATCAGGCCTTTCATCTCTGTCACTCCCCAGAAAGAATTTGTCTCTTGTAGCCTTAGTTGTTGTATTTCACTGTTATTTTTACTAAAAGCTTTTGCATTGTGCATGGGAGAGGCAAGAATTGGGGCTTTCTTTGATGGTCCAATTGGGCCTCCATTTTCTAAGGTACTGTGAACTTAGTTATCGAGTATATGCCTTTTACAAGTGTCACTTCCCTTCCTCTGCATGTAATGCTTCACCCAACATACATTCCTCCCCCTTTCCCTGCTGTCCTGAATTTCTACCCTTTATCCAGGTTACAGTCGTGTTTGTAACTTTTCTTCTGCAGATTAAGGCTTTCCTCAATGAAACAAATGGGGAGATGTATTCAGGCAGAGTTTCTTATGGGCATATAATTTTGGAACATTTATAATAGAGGAATTTTTAATTTGTAGCAAATAAATCCTTTCTAGCCACTAGATTAAAAGTGTATGTTGCAATGCTAAGGAGAAGGGCTATTTTATGAAGCTATAAATCTAGGAATTAATAAACAAGATAATGTTTACTGCTAATGGTCAATTAGCACATTATTTTCCCCAGCGAGTTAAATGGCTAAAAAGAATGTAGTTTAGCTTGTTTCTTTCTGTTCTTATAAAACAGTAATAATCTCTAAAGTTGGAAAGCAGTCAGAGCATAAATAAATCATATGTATAAATTTTTAGTTTTAATGGCATTTAGCTACAAATTTACAAGTAATAAAGACTGTCTTGTAATGAGAAAAAATATTCCTCTGTGTTGTAATTGAAGTCAAGAAATAAAATGATGGATCTTAATACATTTATAATGTACATCTTGAGACATAACCATTTTTCATTATTTCCAATAATTACACTTACCTTTCTAATTTTACAGAGATTAAAAACAAATTAAAACATTTCTAAGTGTATATTCAATTAGAATGCTACATTATATATTCTATTGTATAAGTGGACTCTCATTATAAATAATAGACTATTTAGGATATACTGAAGAAAGACAAACAGGTGGTGGCAAAATGACAAGATATGTCAATAGATGACACATATTTTCAAGACAGAGTTAAAGTAACTAGGTAAAATATTTGACAGCTTAAGGAAGAATTATGTAAAGACTTTCTTTGGGGAAAATTTTTTTTCCACTGCTGACAATGAGTTTTATCAGAATCTCAAAAAATGAGGATGGATTTTTGTCATTTCCTTTTTGGAGGAAGAACACTAATTTTTAAAAGTTAATACAAATGACAGCTTAGAGATTCAGCTTATATATGTACCCAAATGCTTCTAGCAAATTTCTTCACTTATAATGGTGATCTTTTACAACTTCTGGTGATTTTATTAAGCCTTCTTCACAATCTGACAGTGCAAAGAGAGTGAAGAAACAACAACAAAATGGTGTGTAAGCTATCAATGCAGTTCTCTATAAATGATAACAGCATAGAAAGGGAATTGTTGTCTTGACTAGTAAGATTAGATATCTATTTGAGAATGGAGAACTGAGTGAACACATACTATGGTCTTCTATTTTCCCTTAACAAATCCAGCAATCCTTACATAATAAAAGCTTAATTTCAGAAAGCACACTATTTTTGCCTTGGGTATTGGAAGACAGATGTTTATACTAAAGAATTTGCGATGTTTGCAAAACAACATATTAAATGATTTGATTCCTAAAACAATTTATGTCCTGTATGTGATAGTGGAGATCAGCATATATTAAACTTTTATCCTACCAGTATGTCATCTTGCTGCTCATCTTTACAATTTTCTGCCTTGCATACTATCATAAAAAGTTGATAAAGAGTTTTCTCAGTGATTACCGTGTGATGTCAACACGAGCAACTACTGTTATTAGGCACCTTCAAGCAAAGTTAGTGAAGTTTTTGATAAGTTGGGTTTTGTATATTTAGTCAAGTTGTAAAATAATGATTGTACTGGAATAATGAAGCCATATTGGTTAAGATTGTTTAAGATCTTTTAAGAACAAGAGATAATCAAATATGTGTTTAACTCAATAATTTCACTAAACTCTTCCATTTATAATACTTCTTTGCAAATATATTTTGTTTAATCTGAAGCGAAATCATTAATTTTCACATTAAAAATGCACACAAAAAATAAAAATCTAATACTATAAGATCTCCTTTTCTGACTGTAACATTTTTCATAGTTTCATTAAATATAAAACATGACTACATTTTTCTCCATTAAAAAAATGGAAAGAAGAAAGGATTAAGTTTTTAAAACTAAAAAATGTATTTTTAGGGGCAAGAATTTTTTCTGTGAAAGAATCAAATTCTGTTGTGTTCAATTATCCTCCCATTCTGTGTTCAAATTGTGCTATGGAACCTGAAGCAATTAGACTGAAATGTGGAAAATCGATAGCTGAAACATGACAGATTAAGCTGAAGCAGAATGGTTCCCTCCCAGGAATATTAAAAATACACAGAAATTTTACATAATTTTAAAAAGGTCACCCTCTTTAAAAGAAAGGAAAAAAAACCCTTAACTTCTAGAATTGAAATAATAAAAATTGTGAAGTAAGTAACAGCAATATCATAGCAGGCTAGGGTATGAGATATAATTTAGCTTTTAGGTATCGCTTTTTAATCTGATGATGGTGACCTATCAGTGATTACTGAAATGAATCTAATGGGTGGTGCTGGAAAAAGAATCTGAAAATTAGAATTAGGCAAAAAAAATTACTGTATTTTTAGGGGCACTCTCAGTGAGTGCTCAGGTTAAAACTTTGTTGAAGTTTTATTGACTAACCTATTTTCTTCTAATGGCATGTATGCAGAAGTTAACTTGTAGATTTTCAGTTGGGAAAGATAGGAATAACTGATTCTATTAGGTATAATAACACCAAAATGACAGTTGCTACCATGGAGGTCATTAACCAGTTTGTACCTTACCTGTAGTTTTATCCTAGAATTCCTTTATAAAATTTTATATTCATAGTTTCTAAAATTCACATTTGAATCTATCTTAACAATTTAGTTAATAAATAGGGTAAATAAAATCACTGAAACAAGTTTATTTTTTATTTGAATCAATGTTTCTGTCACGTTTTGGAAATTACACTTGAAGAGCTATGAGTAGCATCTATCAGAATGAATCTCCTATTATAAAGGTGAGTTTTAGTTTTAGAAACGTGGTTGCGTGTGTGCGTGTGTGTACTAGATTAAAATACGAATGAAAGTTTCTTACTATTTCAAAGCCACTGTTCTAGGGTCTAGGATTTGTATTGTTAATATCTATCAAAATATTTAAAAACAAACAAACAAACAAACAAAACCCTATTGGCATATACTGCGAATTAGGCCCCTTGCCAAAAGCTACAAGTACAAAAAAGCTGGTTTTTATGTGGAACCAGATCTAGGAAAATTTCTTCTTTCTAAACTGACACAAGAAAGTAGAAATGTTCCTTTTCACTTATCTAAGATATGGGAAGGGAGGAAAAGTTAGCAAAGAATAATTTTAAATTGAAGTTTAAATTATGAAAGTGCATGGGGATCCTAAATTTGTACTCCATAGTTATGTAAGAACCCCAACCATAGAAATAAATATAATTGCCTTAGTCTTTAAATCTCCCCTGCAAAAGCAAGTTCAAAACTACTCTGTAGGCACATAACTATTCTATAGTCATAAGAGCCTAAGCCACACAAAACAAATTAGTTTATAATAAAAACTTAAAACAACATATTAAACAAATTATTTAAAAATAAATTCAACATAGAAAGCCCAAAGTATAACAGGTAGAGCCACAGAACATTCTAATTATAAAATAAATATATATAAAAAATGAAATATTAAAAAAATGAACTGATACATTTAGGAAAAGAATGAACATAATAAAAGGTCATTAGGTTTAACATTGAAAGTAGATATATTACTTTAACTTCACGATTTAGGTAGGTTGAAATACTAGAAATGTAACAACCAAACTCAGCAAATGAGCTTAGAAGTTATTCTGGCATGAATAGGAAAATCTGGATGACTATTTTTGCTCCACGTTTACTAGATATTTACTTAACCCTTCAAGACCCAGATGTCTCTCTTTTAATAATACTCATAGAATTGTTGGATGGACATTTACTGTTAATAAACTCCAAATATATAATAGTATCTGGAACAGATATTAGCTATAAATATTATTATTAATATTGTCATTCAACTCTTCATGGAAATTAATTTGGATACATATAGAGATATCACTATTTAACTAGAGAAAGTAAATTCTTCTGCATTGTTTTTATCTTTTGCTTTTAAAATGACATTTCTTGAGAGAATATATTATCTAAAAGTAATTTACACCCAGTATAAACCAGCTGGATTATTGGTAGCATAAATTTTAGTCAGATGGAATGAAAATTTAGTCAGGTGGCCAGACAAAAAACATTTATTTTTTTCTGCTTTTTATAATCCTAAATCAATTCTTTAAAATGGATGGTTATGGGGATTAAAAATAAAATATCTTTATATTCATTTGTCTGTTACATAGATATTAGTAGGCACAAATCAAAGTGATAGCATAAAGATAAAATGTATGAATATAAAATTAGAATATTAAAGAAATTGAATAAGCTATTATTATTAAAACTTTAATTATTTGTTTTTTCATTCTCATTGGGTTTGTATTCATTAGTGAAAAATATACAAAAGCACGTGTAAAAATATTTCCCATTGTAAAATTACTCACACATAAATTTTCTAGTAGTTATTAATATGTTTTCAAAGGAAACATATCTTTCCCTTTCTAATTAGAATAGACTAAATAAGATTCAGCCTTTATTATCTACAGTGTAAAGATAAATCTGGATTTTCCAGCCACGATGGTGGAGTCGATAAATGCTGTACTTGCCTTTTCTCATGACCACATAAAAATTACAACTAAACTACAGAACATCCAGCATTGAAAAATCACCTGAAGTCTAGCCGAAGAAAAATCCTACAACATAGGACAAACAGAAGAAGCCACTTTGAGACTGGTAGGAGGGGTGCAAATGTGGAAAGAGCTGATCTCACACCATGTGTGGCAGTTAAAAATCTGGAGGGATATCTTGGCCCAGAGGTCCCCCAGAAGAGCAAGGGGATCCCAGCCCCCTACTAGACTCCCCTGCCCAGGGTTCCAGTGCTAGGAAGAGAAGGCCTCAGAAAATCTGGATGTGAAAATCAGCGGAGATTGTAGGTGAATTAGAGGACTGCAGGAGTCTCAGGCACTTCTCTTAAAGGACCAGTGCATAGATTTACTTTCAGATGAACTCTCTCTGAGCTCCAGCGCTGGGGTAGCAGCTCAAAAGGCACCAGAGACAAATGGGAAAGAATTGAATTGTCTGGGGTGGAGGGTCAGCTTTCTTCTAGACAGAAATGGTAGCAGAGGCCACTGTTTCTTTGTTGAGCCCTTCTCCAATCCAGCATGCAGACACAGACAGCCAGCATATCTGAGTCTCCATTAACACGGCTAACACTAATAGCCCCATCCTGGTGATTCCCTGAGACATCTCCAACCCAAATTGCCAGCCCATCCAAATCACTTCCAGTGGATTTTCCATACAAATGGTCTATGTTGACTCATACAGCAGACTATCTTAAAATTTCTCAAAGGTTCACAAAATCTATATAAGCAGCATCTGGCCTCAGCATGCCCCGTACCTCTTGCTGAGAAGCTCCAAGCTCAGCACTAGTGGCAGCTGGCCTCAAAGTGCAGCTTGGCCTCTTGAGGCACATCTAAGCTCAACATGGGTGATGACCATCTGAGGATTGCTTGGTGGCTCATGCCCAGTGGCCCTGGCAGAACACAAGCTGCAGCTGAACAGGGCCCTTCCCAGCAGGCACCAGCCTTCACGTCCAGTGGCTGGTTTCAGTCTGAGCTGGAGCACTACCTAGGGCCACATCCAAGGATAACACACCTTAAAGGCAGACTGGGCAATTAAAAGAGCCCTGCTAATGCAAATCCTGCTCCATAGGGTCGGCCCCTGCACAACTGCTCTTCCCCTGTAGTTACTGGCCAGTCCTCACAACCAATCAGCCTGAGGATCATTTCTTCCTATTGATGTATAAACACCAACCAAAGCACAACTACAACAGGAGGGCACACACAAATAATAAAGGGACACACCTGGAGCAACAGGCTCAAGTGACCCAGGAGGCTGCGCCATTGGGTCCCACAGGATACCAGCTACATAAGTCCATTCTACTTAGATCAGGAGACCTAGCAGCTCTATCCAATACACAGAAACAAACACAGTAGCCAAAGTGGGGAGACAAAGAAACATGTCCCAATGAAGGAACAGAACAAAACTCCAGAGAAAGAACCAACCAAAATGGGGACAAGCAAACTACCAGATGTGGTATTCCAAATACTAGTTATAAGGCTGCTCAATGAACTTAGAGGAAGAGTAGATGAATTCAGTAGGAACTTTAATAAAGACATAGAAAACATAAAAATGGAGACAGAAAACATAATAAAGAAACAGTCAGAAATGATGAATACAATAACTGAAATGAAGAAAACCTTAGGAGGAATGGACATTAGCAGAAGATTAAATCAGGCTACTTAGAAGATAAGGTAATAGAAAATACCCAATCAGAATAGCAACAAGAAAAAAAGAATCCAAAAAAAAAAAAAAATGAGGATAGGTTAAGTGGCCTCTGGGACAACATCAAGCATGCCAACATTTGCATCACAGGGGTACCAGAAGGAGAGAAAGAAAACAAGGAATTGAAAACCTATTTGAAGAAATAATGATGGAAAACTTCTCTAATCTGGTGAAGGAAATAGACATACAATCCCAGGAAGCACAGAGAGTCTCAAACATGATGAGCCCAAAGAGGCCCATACCTAGACTGGGCCTCATCATAATTAAAATGCCAAAGTTTAAAGAAAAAGAGAAACTCTTAAAAGCTGCAAGACAAAAGCAGTCACTTACCTATAATGAAACTCCCATTAAACTATCAGTTGATTTCTCAAAAGAAACTTTGCAGGCCAGGAGGGACTGGCAGGAAATAGTCAAAGTGATGAAAAGCCAGGGCATCCATATGTTAATTGCAACATTATTTACAATAGTCAAGATATGAAGGCAACCTGGATGTCCATCAATGGAGGAATGGATAAAGAAGAGGTGGTACATATATATTTCTCAGCCATAAAAAAGAATGAAATCTTGCCATCTGCAACAGCATGGATGGACCTAGAGGGTATTGTGATGAGTGGAGCAAGTCAGACAGGGAAGGACAAATGCCATGTGATTTTACTTGTATATGAAATTTAAAGAACAAAATAAACAAACAAAACAGAAACAAACTCATAGATACAGAGAATAAACTGATGATTGGCAGATGGAGAGTGGGGAGATGGGTGAAAAAGCTGAAGAGATTAAGAAGTACAAATTGGTAGTTACAAAATAGTCATGTGGATATAGAGTATAGCATAAGCAATACAGTCAATGAATGATATTGTAATAATTATGTATGGTGTCAGATGGGGGCCAGATTTACAAATTTGATTACTTCAGAAGTTATATATATGTCTAATCACCATGTTGTACACCTGAAACTAATATAATATTGTATGTCAACTTTAACTGAAAACTAAAAATATAAAAAATACGAATTAGTAGTTATAAAATAGTCATAAGGATATAAAGTATAGCATAAGGAATATAGTCAATAATATTGTAACAGCATCAGATGGTTACTTGATTTATCTGTGCGATCACTTCATAAGGTATATAAATGTCTAATCATGTTGTATTCCTGAAACTAATATAATATTGTATTTCAACTGTAATTGAAAAATAAAAAGTTATTAAAAAGATAAATCTGGCATATCTTCTATTTCTATTGAGGTATACAGTTCATTTTGAATGACTTTTAGACTTTCTGGGGGGATTTTATTTATTGTTTCTTCTCACCTCTGTTACTTTACGTAATTCTTTAAAAATTTTTTACATTATCAAAAAATAAAATTAATTTTTCTTTGAGCATTTGTACTTTATTTTTTTAATTTCTTTTTCAATTGCAGTTGGCATACAATATTATATTAGTTTCAGGTGTACAACATGGTGATTAGACATTTACATACCTTACAAAGTGATCACTCCAATAAGTCTAGTACCCATCTGAAACTAAACATAGTTATTACAATAATACTGACTCTATTTTATAAGCTGTACTTCACATCAGGGGTCCCGAACTCTGGGGACTATGGTCCAGTACTTGTCCGTGTCCTGTTAGGAACTGGGCCACACAGCAGGATGTGAGCAGTAGGCAAGTAAGTGAAGCTTCATATGTATTTGCAGCTACTCCCCAGCGCTAGCATCACTGCCTCAGCTCCACCTCAGATCATCAGGTATTAAATTCTCATAGGGGCACTGGACCCTGGAGCTAAAAAGTTTGGGGACTGTTGCTTTACATCCCTGTGTCTATTTTATAATGGCCAATTTTTACTTCTTAATCCCTTTCACCATTTTCAGCTGTCTCCCTAACCCCCTCCTATCTGGTGACCATTAATTTGTTTGAGTTTCTCTATGACTGAATTTTAATACATAAATAGATTTGTTAGAATCACCACGATCAGGACACAGACCGATTCCATCACTACTAATCACTTCACCATGTGGTTTCTGTACATTCTATAATCCTTTCGACCCTACTCACTGGCAACTACTGTTCTGAGCTCTATCATTATAACTTTATCTTTTTAGAATGTCATAAAATGGAATCATAAAGTATGTAACTTTTGAGAGTGGCTTATTTTATTAAGCGTAATTCCTTTGCGATTCATCCAAATTGTTGGGTGTGTCAATAGTATATTCCTTTTTTTAAAAATTACATAGTAGTATTCATTTTTTAGGATGTACCAAAGTTTACGTATGCCTTCACCAATTGAAGAGTTATTTTTTTGTTTGGGAAAATTATGAATAAAATAGACCCAAAGTAGAGGTATACCTGAGAGATTGCTGCAGCTAACTCTGTGTTCCTCACTGATCGAACTGCATCCTTCAAAGTGGTATCGAGAGAAAAGAGAATTCATGTATTTATCTTTGCTGTTCAAATAATTTGAAAAAATTCTGATGGGCTGATATTGCCTTGGACAATCTGAAACCTCGAAGGGGCTAAGCAAACATTGAAATAAAATGCACACTAAGTGAGGGGCCAGTACTCCAGGGCCTCAATCATCAGAAGAAAATGCAGTTTTAGGCAAAGTATATAATTAATAATATGATTTCTGCCCTAGATTAATTGTAACATTGTAGGTAAAAAGGCCCACAAGAATATAACCTGGAAAAACTCAATGTTAAATATGAAAGACCCACATGTAAGTTTAGTATTGGAGAAAGTAGTATACTTCTTCACAATTGGAGGAATCTCTGAGAAACTAAGAATACCTGTATCAGGTAAACTTGGAGCTAATGGGCAGGATGACGGGCATGGCAAGTGACAGAATAGGAGGACAGATACAGACCCAGGAATTCTTGGAAACATTAAGTAGAAGGAACCCTAGGAAGGAGACTATCCTTTTAAAGTAAATAGGCGTGCGTGTGTGTGTGTGTGTGTGTGTGACTCAAAGCAAATGTTATGTATACATTAAAAGGCGTCTGAACTTATTTTACGATCACAGGTTAGTAAGAAAATTCAAAGACAAATAAGTGCATTTTTAATATTTATATGCCCATATTAGGTCTTAGCACTCATTCTTACTTACTACATATTCACTAAGCATTACATACATTAAAAAAAAAAAACACTTCTACAATGACAATCATCCTAGATTTAGTTTAAAAATGTAAATATATTTTTATTTGGTAGCATTTACACTGACTATATCTTGTTATATTCATCTCTTAATTTTTTTTCATTTTATTTTTCACTATTAGAATTTAAAGGGTGAATTTGAAGCATACAAATAATAAAAGAAAGACATACTCATATTTCAAGTTTTTTATGTTATGATTTTCCTGTGCTTTTCATAACAAAAAACATAATGACCATTCTAGAGAAATATAGATATGCTTTTTCAATTAACAATTATAAATGGATATATAAATGTGCCAATATTTTCTATAAAATCACTTACTCACTCCAAATAAATACTTTTTTTTGAGACAAATCACCATGAAGTTGTAAGGCAAGTCAAGATAATAATTCTTGCTGAGAAATATTTTCACAAAATTTATCTTTCATCTGTATCTGTTTCTCTGTGACCAAAGTAATTTGCTGACTTCTTAATGAATAGAAACATTTTAATTTTTCCATAAAACTAATATATTATTAACTAACATATTATTAGAAACAAAATGAGTTCACCATCTAAACTATCTTGTAGTCTAAGGAGAACAAAAGTGGTACATTTGAATATCCATGCATAAAGGAATGGGGAATGTAGTGTCAGAAATTTGGAAGGCCACTTTTGTTTTGCCTAACCAACCTTCCTCACTTCTAATGAGATTAAACTTCCTTATTTTGGTCAAATTATTCTCCCATCATTGAAACCACAAATTTCAAATGAGTGTCACTAGATTCTTAAAGTACCAATCTCCCTTAGTGCTTATGCATTAATTAAAAGCATTCCCTAAGTTATTTAATAACTAGGAAAACATTCCCTCTTTGTAATTGGTGTATGTAAAGTTCAGATGATTTGGCTGACCATTTTCACACATATTTGGGAAAAGTTAATTTGTAATCAAAACAAAATAGAAAAAAACAGGTAGCCAAAGGAACAATTCAAAAGAGAGATAATTCTGATGGTTTTTGATTCTCTGGTGTCATTTTTCCCTGAAGAGCTGTCTCTCTTCTCTTCCCTGAGATTTTTCTTTAACCTTCCTCGGTTATGTGAGAAACTTCAGCATCATTTCCAAAGAAATAAGACCATATAAATACTAGCCAAAATTTCATTTCTATTTGTTGATTACAAAGAATATGACTATTATGAAAGTTTAAAAGTCCCTGTCTTATCTGTCATATCAGTGGAATATGTACAAAATTACATACTTTTAATATTCATTTTATCAAAAGATAGTCTCCAGAATTTTACTTGAATGCTCTAATACACTTGGAGATGACTGAATTTTGTTGAAGGAAGATAATAAAGATAACCTTTACACCTTTGTAAACACTAACTTTTCCTAACATATGAAGAATGTATAAAAATTCTTTATCCTTTACATTCTTAATCTATTGTTTCTTTTGAGGACCAGAAACTATAACCAATGTTATATTTGAAAAAGAAAATGAAGTTTAATATTTTTACTTTAAATTATAAATCATCTAATAGCAATTATTATAAATATTTAAACAATTTTGAAAGTTACAGCAAGCAATAGTTTTCTTTTAAAATAAGATCGGATTCATTATGTAATATTAAGACACTGTTTTAAAGAAATCCCTGGAATTATAGTTATACTAGTCTACATTACCTTGCATCATCATTTGGTGCAAATGGAATCCTTTAACAAATATTCTATCTTAAATTCTAGAAAAAGGAAAACGTGTTAACCTTCAGCACATTTACAAACGTTGAAGTGTTGAAGAGCTAATAGTATATTTGTACTAGCTTGCTTGACCCCCTAAAAAGCATTTTCAAACTAATGATCTGAAGACTAAACATACATCAATATAAAATTATTAGTTTCTTACTTAATTGAAAAGTGTTTTCTCTGATTTTTTTAATATTAAAAAAATTTCATGTTCCATCAAGTGAATTCTGATGATTATTGTTCATAGTTTAATAGGAATTACTATGACTCAAATTATCAGAACCTTACTGCTATGTTGATATATCTTTAGTAAAATCCTTTTGAAAAAAGAGAGCCTCCGAGGCAACTGCAAAATGAGTCAATCCTGCTGTAAATACCTTGAAGATATATATATATATATATATATATATATATATATATATATATATATATATATTTTTTTTTTTTTTTTTAATAGCTCCGAACTCTTAAGTATTAGCATCTGTTTTCACCAAATCCCAATCAAATGTTGGGTTAAAGCGGCCACAAAAAAACAGACTATGCTTGAGCTTCACTATTCCAGTCTTAACTGTCAGAGGCAGGGGTGAACCCTACTTGGGCATATGACTAGAAGCTGGTTCCAGGTTTTACCAATAGTCATAATCTCATACGCAAAATTGTCATTCTGCTTGAAGAATTAGCTGAGAAAATAATAGGGTAGCAAATCTGATAATAAAGCCTTAAAAATACTGAGCAGAAAGTCCAGGAATCAAGTTCAGATGATGAAATTGAAAGACAGGAGTCAGGCTCGATAGAAAAGCATATAAAAATCTTGAATAACTAAGAAACAGTCTCCTTTGGCATATTTGAACGATTCAACGATTGCCATCTCAGTGTTTATCTATTATAAATAAACAAATAGATAAGTATTTATCTGTATACTCATTTGTTCATTGAACTAATAAATATTTATAAAGAATCTACATTGTGTTAGGCACAAAGACAGGGCCTAGTTATTCCAAGGAACTAAAACACTTGTAGAAGCCCTGTATTTATGGTCTTTTTTTTTTTTTTTCATTATTAGTTTCAAATATACAGTACCTTGGTTAGACATTTATGTAGTTTATTAAACGATCCCCCTAATTACTCTTTCTCTCCTCTGGCTCTACACTTAGCCATTAAATTACTGCTGACTGCATTCCCTATGCTGTGCTCCCCAACCCTTTAACCATCTATCAACTACTAATTTGTACTTCTTTAACCTTTCATCCCTTTCTTCCAGCCCACCAACATCATCCCCCTCTGGTCATCACCAGATTGTATGATCTTTGCTGAATTTTTATTGAAATAATACTGTGTGGAAATATGAAACGTTAATTGTGTTATATTAGAATAGTAACAAAAAGGAAGGAAAAAATCCTTGCTTTTGGCTATGATAAAGTTAGTATAAGACTAATGCTCTCATCAAGAACAACTATAAAATCTAGATTAAAACAAAACAAAACAAAAAAGCACAGGCACTGGAAACTACCAAGGTATCCAGGACATAGAGGCCAAAGTGTCAGTGAAAAGCGAAACACATTGAAGTTAACCTGTTTTTCATCAAGTACATTTTTTGAGTGCACACTGAACAAATGCCAGCAACTAGAATTTACAGCTCTGTCACAAGTCTGGAGAGACAAAAATATGTGAATTCATTGCTACCTATTAGCCAGTACTTGAGGGGCCAAGATCCTAGAGAAAGGCAATCATAGAGAAGAGAGAATATTCTGCCTAATGTTACACATCAAAAAGTTTTTGTTGCCTAAAGTGTGTATGCTTAGTGCTGGACATAGTAACCAAGCATGAATATGTGAATACATTTCAGCCATTTAATGGTACTGGAATGAAACGAAAAAAGAAAGAAAAAAAACCCTGGATTTGGGAGTTCAGCAAGAATTCTGTTAGACACATATTTAAAAGGAATTTATTTAGGACTCTTAAAGAACTTATTATCAAGGAAAGGCCTATCTTTAATAGAATAAGGTGATCTGTCCTTACTTCATATCATGGACAGAATTAAAAAATACTCTCCTGAGAAAAACAGTGTCATCCAGAGACTCTATAATTTTCATAATGAATGTAAGCAAGCAAAACTTTATCATGAATGCAAGAAAACATAAATAATTATTTGAAAACCAGAAAACAGATAATAGAAATAGACCTATAAGTGAACTAGATATTGAGTTTCAATACAGAAGTTGTAAAATAACTATGAATACAATATTTTT
>NW_011888793.1:7670726-7707467 GCF_000151845.1 Pteropus vampyrus | reverse complement strand
CTTTTAGTGGATCTGTGTCTTAGGGATATGGTCCTCACAGGTGTTTCTTTCTCTGTTCCAGAAGCATATCTTTTTAAATTCCTGCATTCTACTCCCTTCCCTGGTTTCTGCATTTCTAGTCTATTTCTTTCAGAATATTTTCTCAGAATGGTATAATTAAGTTAAAAATAAAAAAAAAAAGATTTTTAAGCTCTCTGAAAAATTCTAATGCAATGCAACATATCAAAATATGGGAAATTCAGCTGAAGTAGTATTTAAAAGGAAATATGTAATGTTTGACAACATATTCACAAGAACGTAAAAATTAGTGATACAAGCTTTATCGAAGAACCAAATCAAACCAAAATAGAACCTGATAATGAAACATAAGAAATAATTGAAAATTGTGAAAACTTGATAAGAAGGACAAATAGATCATATATAAATACTTCTTCCTTTAAGTTTCCAGTGCAGAGCATTGTTAGAAAAATATACATGGAAAGTAGTAATTATAATTTCAGATAAGTAAGTATATTATATATAACATAGTACAGTTTAGGCATAAATTAAAAACATACAAACAAAACTGCATTTACTTACATGAAATAAGCACAAAATAAGAATTTTAAAAGAAAATATTGAACATCTCTTTTAGATTTATAAAGAAATATAAACAACACAGAATACATTGCTTTTAATGACTCACAATCTTAGCATTATAAATATGCTTCTCCTAAGCTCTGTATGCATATTTATATGTTCAATTATGAATATTTTAATAGACTTTTACTCATTAGAATAAATCATTATGATTTTAAATTGTATTAATTAAATCAATGAGTTTTAAACCAATTACTAAATGCTTTTGGTCAAATATATTAAGAAAAAATAAAAAACTTTTAAAAGACTAAGAAAAAAACTTTGCTTAACTGTAAGAATTTAAAAGATTAAAAAAATGTTATTTTAAAACTGAAGCTAATTTTCCAAAGTGTCCTATATTAATGAAGATTCAGCTAAGAAAAAAATTAGAATAAATATGTATATGATAAAAACTCTAAAAATAGTAAAAATCTGAATGGAAATTCTACATGTCATCATGGAATGGAATTCGTGAGGTTATTTATGCCTAAATCCAAAGCAACTTGCCATAGCAGTCAGAAATTAACAACTTCAAAGTACACTTATTCTCAAAAAATGCCAAATCTTAACTTTATTGAAAGTCTCTTTAATAATTATCTGATTATCTTTTTTCTTCAAGGGAGTAGGACTTCCCTTGGCACTAAAAACAATAAAGTAGGTAATTTTTGGCTGTTGTTGGTAACTTCTTACTGGCGCTCAGCAAGATCTCCTAGCTCCTGTAAAGGTACAGTCCAAAGTCTATTAAAATTGAGTAATGTTAACGCATAGGAAATCATTGAAAATTTATGTTAGCATGGTAGCATTTTAAAATAAATTATCTTTTAAAAGATACATTTAAATAATTCAATGGTTCATCTATGTCCAGTTTTTAATTTTTCAGAGGCAATTATATGAAAAGCCTTCTCTGAAGTTTTCTGGAGAAATAGGCATAGAAACTTTAGTCTGTCTTCTTCGATTGGTAAAAAAATATAGTATAGACAGAAAGCTGTAAAGTATATTTTTATTTGAAAAGTGCTTGTAATTGTATTAGCTTTTCAATGCATTTTTCAAGAAGATTGCAAAAGTATCTTAGAGGGAAGTGAATATGTATATTAAACTTGGCATAAAGTAAAGAATACATATTTACATTTGGTATTATTTTGATTTGGCATTTCAACCTATATAAATCCTTAGTAGGTGAAAATACCAGGAGAGCCATCTGCTGGTAAAAACAGGACCTGTGGATATGACTTTATTTCTCTTGTTATTTAAGGAATCATCTCATAATTTATTAACTAAAGCCTGGTTATTCAGAGCCATATTAACACAAAGCAAAGAATACTGAGAGAATAAATTGAGATGACTAAAGTATGTGTTGATTTATTTTTTCTAATTTTTAAGGGCATTAATGTTTTTCTTTTCAATTTACAAACAATGTATTTCTGATAGTATATTTAAAGTTATGTGTTCTTGACTTCACCAAATCCTAAGTAGGTGAAGTAGTCCTTCAATTGAACATATTACTAATTCTGTGAAAATATTGGAAATACAAAACTAGAAACTTTCAGGTTTGTGTCCAAATTTTTAAGTTGTCATCTCAGTCTAGATTTTAATAGTTGCAAATTTATATAGGAGATTGGTGATACTTTTATTTGAAATGTTAAATTAGTGTTTATTCTAGAAAACGTTCATTTTTGATGTTTCAATACCAGCACATCCAACTCACAGGAAATACTATTTCCTTTGGAAGAGTTTGCATCACCATGATTTAGAAGAACTGAAGAGGAGCGCTTTTTTTGTTGCTGTTTGTTTGTTTTAGGAATAGATTAATAATAATTGGTAGAAATTTTTTTTCTTGCATACCTTCCAGACCCATGGTAATAGTTCCATATCAAGTAATTCTTTAAATTCTACTTATTGATTGTTCAAATTAATAAAGCATATTGATAAAGGAATAATTTATAGACATAATTTGAATCCTGTAAAAAAAAATGACACATAAAATTGCCTCATAATGTTAATAGACTTCTATAATATTGCATCAGAAAATAGATATACTGAATGAATTTACTTGGCAGAATTATAGCACATTTAAATTTTTTGAAAACTATATTTTTTCTGAGTTTGACAATTAGATTATATAGAGACAATATGAACCAGTGTCAGCCATTAATTTTAATTACTAATTGCTTATGTATTTGATTTTTCTTTACAAATTACCAAGTAAATGATCAAATAAGCAGTAGCAGTTGACTGTATGTTGGATATCTTCCTTAGTATTCATTAAAGTATAATTGCTTTTCAAAAACTGATGCTATTATAAAATTTCAACTGAAACTTTATTTTAAAAATGTAATTATATGATTATTCTTCTGGAGCCATATAAATTTTAATAGACCAATGAAGACTGAACTCTTCATCATAAATTTCAATTATAATTTTTTGTATCAAGAAATAAGAAATGTATTTATTTTTAAAATAGTTCTATAGATAAGTAGAATGAGAGCAAATAAAAAAATCATATTGCTATGATAAACCACTATCACAGAAAGCAACAGACCAGTATAATAGAAAATGCCTACAAGCAGCAGTTCCGAATGCTCATATTAAGAGAGTTACTACTGAAGGTGACATCTATTCCACACTCAAATGTCATAAAGACAATGGTGCAAAGGGAGAGTCAGCACTGGGTCAGCAGATACTGAAAAGTAAATTTAGAAGATGTCAGCATAAACGTAATAGTAAAACTCGTGAGCATGAATGATGGTTCCCTCAGGAAACATATACATAGATACACATTCAAGTGGAATTCTGAATGATCCTTATGTGATTTCCTGAATAACCTAGGCAATACTAGTTTAATGCAAAAATATAACACTTTGTGAAAACTAAAACTTGTTACAGGCTATTGCCATAGGAAATTTCTTATAAAAAACAAATACTTTAAATTCAAACAGATAGGAGAAATAACTATGCCTTTGAAATGAGTTTTCAAAGTTTAAAAGAAAATATTATATTAGTTTTTATTTTATTTATTTAATCAATATTTATGTAGCACTTATGATAGGCATTGTTATAGTGCTTTACAGATATTAGCTTATTTAATATATATGATAAACAGATATAACTCATGTGTTATTGATGAAGGAAGTGAGAGATTCTGTAATTTATCCAAAGTCTCACAACTAATCGGTGACAGTGCTAGGTTTAAAAACTCAGTGTCTTGTTCCACTCTGTAGAAGAGCATAAATGATTGTGAAATTAACAGTATCTGACAGTAGAACAAAAATTTAAAAAGTGAATAAAGATTTGTTTCAAAATAGTGCTTGTAACGTTCCCCATGAAAAGATGCAAGAACTGAGGCTGAATCTTTCATGAACTTGAATGCAATTTTTTTCATAGCAGTTATAAGATTCTCCAAATATTGTTTTATTGATATGGCACAGGACATTGATAAAAAGTAGAAACAGCAACAGCCACCATATTTGAAGTCCTCATGATTTTCCTACATTAAAAACCAATGTTAGTAGACTCCCACTTTAGGTTAAGTAATTCGATTTGCTAAGGACATACATTTCTTTAGCACTGAAAGTCCAGCATCTTGAAAACTCTACAAATCCCAGGCAAATAGGGCCAGTTCATTGTCCTCTCTCTACAGTCAAAGAGAACAGACACTGGCTTTGTTCTACTTTCTGGTAATAATAAAATTATAAAGCCATCAAACTGTTTGCATGTGTCATGTATGTGTGTTAATGTAAACTCACTGCATTCTGTAAAATCCTAGTGTAAAATGCCATATAGCATTGTTAACCTTATAACAACCTATATTTCAAGAGCCCTCTTAATTTTTCTCCACCTGTTTTAGAGGGCATTTTTTTTTTTTTCAGTTTAAGTCTCTGTGAGACTTATGCTTAAACTGACAATTTTGCTGTGGGCAGAAGCATTGTGTTTACATTTAAGTGGTGATACCCATTATTCTTTAGTTGTGGACCATCGATCTATCCTCTCTTACTTGCTGGGTTTAAAATATTTTCATGGATATTAAAATATGATCATTATTACAAATAGCATAACCAGTCTCAGGTACCTAAATTTTCTTTTTTAATGTGTTGCTTATAATATTTTTAAAACTGTGTTGCAGAAGTGTTTACCTTCTTATTAATTCAATCAAATAAATATTTATGAGCGAACTCTGTGTACCAAAAACATTTTCAATAAAATTATTAATTTAATGATGATCATCACTTTGTTGTAAACCATTTTGCAAATTGATAGCTAAAGATAACTTTGTTCCTTCATAATGTGTACCTTAATTTTTTTTCTCTCTCTCTCTCTTTTGCTGCCCCTCTATTTTGGAACCTGTTACCTCTTTGAAGCTATTGACACCCAGTTTCATGACTTCCTACAAAAATCACTTAACCTCCAAAACTAATGTTATGATGAGATACATCACTGCACTGTGAAAGACAACCAGAAAAAGACCAGAACCAATTGGTCTCATAGAGAAAAATGATTTGAAAGCATGAGTGAAATACATGGCTTGTTACCTCATTAACCATGGTAAAATGAGCTCCTTTTTCAGTATCCCCCACCGTAAGCCCCAGGAGTTGATTGTCTTTCAAATGGGAAGTCACAACTTGGATGAAAGCATTTGCCTGTGACACATATTAACCAGAGAAATATTCAGCAGTGACTTTCTGTTAAAAGTTTTGTGTCAGTTTAAGCATCAGAAATCAATAGTTTAATGTCTTGGAGCAATTGCTCTAATTTTTTCCCTCTCTAGAGATTGTTTTCACAGACAAAAATTCATAACTAGAACAAGCACTGCTTGAATTGTAGTCAATATCAACTAAGAAGATGATTTGCTTCAAATCTCTATAAAACTGTAACTCATCATTTTAAGACCATTGACCTGTCAGCAATCATTTTCTCTAAAATTACAACAGTGTCTTTATAAACTTGTAAATTGTAATTATACAAATCCCAGAAATATTTTGAAAACAAACAAAAAAACCCTGGAAACATGAACAATACAATATTATTATATTAGCGTAAACTCTTGAGAAAAGTTATAAAATATCATACTTTTTAATATTTGGAAGTTATTTAGAGAGCATTAAATATTAACCTTTTGCTTTTAAGACTTTTGAGTTTCATTTTAAAATATAGTATTCAAATAAAAATTTGATTTTTATCTTATGAATGTGTCTCATTTTAAAGTGTGTATCATCAATTGGTAGAATGTATGCTAAACACAAACCATACCATAATGCAAATGTCATAAACTTTGAGTCCTTAAATTGTAGCATTTTCTAAACCATGCAGAATAATCACAGAGTCAATATTGATAAAAAATCTATTCTCCCCTATTTACCTATAGATTCAATTTGATCCAAAACAAAATCCACACAAGGTTTTTTTGTGTGTGCATGTGTGTTTTATTTTGACAAGTTAATTCTAAAATTTATATAAAAGTGAAAAGCACTTAGAATAGCCAAAGTAAATGTAAAGAACACATTTGGATTAGTAGCATTCCTGATTGTGAGACTTATAAAACTACACTAATCAAGAGAGTGTGGTATTATCATAAAGGCAAACAATAGAACAGAACCACAAAACGGAACAAACGAGAACAGAGACAAAACAACTGAACAATAAGAACAGATCAATGAAACAGAGCAGAGGGTCCAGAAAGAAATATGTGTGTGTGTGTATGTGTGCGCACGTATGTATGAGACAGAGAAAGAGAGAGAGATAATTTATTATTGGCAAAAGTGCAAAGGCAATTCATTATAGAAATGATAGTCTTTTAAAATAATAGAGATGCTATAATTGGTTGTACATGTGCCAAAAAATTACTTTGATCCAAACCACATAACATACACAAAAATTAACCCAAAGGATCACAGAAATAAATGTAAAACCCCAAACAATAACATTTATAGAAAATCTAAATGAAAACCTTTGTCATCTTGTGTTGAAGATTTAAAGGCACAAAATAAAAAACCATGATCCATAAAAGAGAACAATGATCACCCAGATTTACCAAATTTAATAATTTATATTTGTGGAAAGATCTAGCTAAGAAAATTTAAACACATGATCCAGGCTATAAAAAAAAATTTTGTAAATCAAATATCTGATGAAGAATTTGCAATCTAATATATAAACATTTTTAAAATACAACAGGAAATTAATTAAATTTAAAAATTGAGTAAAGATTTATATAGACACATTATTGAAGAAGATATACAGATGACAAATAAGAATATGAATATGTGCTCATTCAACATCATTATACATTGGGGAGATGAAAGGTTTTACCTAAAAGAGATACTACTACATGTATAGTAGGATGCCTAAAATATAAAAATCTAATCGTGCATAGTAATGGCAATGATATGGACAAACTAGAACTCTCATATAATGCTGATGTGAACATAAAATGGTTTAACTATTTTGGAAAGTTTTGTAGTTTCTTAAAAAGTTAATCACACAGCTTCCATTTGACTTAGTCATCTTACTCCTAGGTATTTACCAAAGGAAAATGAAAAAATAATTCAAAGATATGTACATTAATGTTTAACACCCTTTCATTGTAATAGCTCAAAACTGGAAACAACCCAAATACCTATTAACAAATGTATAGGTAATAAAATTTTGCTTTATCCAAATAATGGAATATTACTTTGCAATAAAAAGAAATGAATTATTGATGCATGCAACAATATTGATTACTCTCAGAATAATTATGTTGAGTGAAAGATGCTAGACCAAGTATATTTATAGTGATAGAAGGAAGCATAGCAGTAGTTTCTGAGGGACTGAATGGGGCAGGGACCAAGAGGGTAGAGTGAAATAGATTTTATTCAGGAATAAGGATACTTATTTGTATATGACAGAATGATGCAAGCACAAATAACAGAAAACACTGAGTCCAATACACTTAAATAATAAACTTGCCATATCACATCGGTTATCTGATTGATAACTCCAGAGATCTGATTGATGGGCAATATATATGTATGTATATATATATATATACATATATATGTATAAGGCAATATATATATGTATATACATATATATATGTATATATATATGTATATACATATATATATTGCCTTCAGATGACTCTCATTACAGGAAAAATAGACTCACGGTAATTCTAGATAACAGTCAGATATGAAAATCCCTTGCCTATGCACAAATCAATAAGTGGCAAGACCATGGAATATCCAAAATTATGTTAGATTACCTACTTTAAGTGGAATGGATGCTGAGCAGTCAACAGCATAAAACAATTAAGTGTTTATTATCACAAAAGTATGGATTGTGGTGTCTTGTCTTTATATGCTAATAACAAACAAACCCTATATTATTGATAGGATTGTCTTTTCAAATTTCCTTTTAAATGTCTTTTAGAAGTTTGTTATAAACATATTCAAACTCACAGAATTGAAGTTTGAGTGCCAGAAGCGACTGTGGAAATAAAAATTCTGACAATTTTGTGAGCAAGTGACCTTATTATATTATGTAATTGATCTAAATAATGATCGATTTTGGTATAATAACTAAAGCCCTTGAGTTAGGGCATCTCAAAACCTACCAGGAAAAAAAAAGCTTAAAAATAAGTCTCAAAGGATAAACTTTATCCAAGTAAATTGACTAGTTGACAGTGACAACACAACAAACCGCAAATTCTCAACATTCCTTGAAATAAGATCGCAAAATTCAGAATTTCTACTTGTCCCTATGTCCAGAAAACAAAATCACCAGTTACTGAACACACTAAGAAAAAAGGAGCAGGAAAATGTGACATATGATTATAAAATAAAATAGTAAATAAAAACCAACTCTAAGATGACCCACACATTGGATATAGCAGGAAAGGACATTGAAGTGGCAATTACAGATATGTTCAGTGACTTAATGAAAAATATGTTTATTATAATGAAAAATCATATAGAACATTTTAGGATATTAAACTATTAAAATAAGCAAATGGAATTTTAGAACTGAGAAGTACAATACTTGGAATGAAAACTACAATAGATGAAATTGACATTAGATTTGAAAGGACAGGAGAAACATTCAGTGAACTTGAGATGAATCAATATAAATTATTCAATCTAAATATTAGAATGATGGAACATTAAGGAAAAGAAAATAAAGAAACAGGACCTCAGTGATCGGTTGGATATTTTCATGTCATCAAATCTGCATGTGAGTCCTCAGAATAGTGGTGAGGGAAAAAAGTACAAAATATATCTGAGGAATGATGATTACAAGATTTAAATAGTTGGTTAAAAATATAAACATTACTATCCCAGAATCTCAGCTAATAGCAACTGGTCATTCAAAAAAGAAATGCACCCTAGGTACATAATAACCAAATTTTTGAAAACCAAAGATAAGAAGAAAACCCTGAAACAATCAAAAGAAGATTACAAGGGAAGAATGATATGAATAAGCCTGACTTTCCATCAAAGACATAAAAATATAACAACTTGCTTACATATCTAAAAAAATGCCAACCCAGAAATCTATATTTAAAAAAAAAACCTTTAAAAATAAAGATTAAATTTTTAAAAACTTAGAAAAACAAGAATATAGAGAATGTTGCTAGTAGACCTGCATACTGGGAATATATAAGAAGCATTGAGTCTAAAAAGCATTGACACCAAATTACAAAAATGACTAAAGAACTTTAGTAATAGCAAATATTTTGGTAAATATAAAATACTATTTTATTACTTATATACATTCTTTAAAACATGGCTAGGTAAAGCAAAATTGAGAATATTGTATTATTGGATTTGTAATATATATATACTTATAATATTTATGAAGACAATAGCAACCATGAGAGAGAATGGTAAATGTCAGTAGGCAGTGATTAGGCTATCTACATTATGCATTACATTACACACAAAATGATACAATAGTAACTCAAAGTAGGTTTTAATAAGTAAAAAAAAACAAAAAAAAACCCCAAAACAAAACATGTTAGAAACCCCAGGGAAAGTGAAATTAAGAATCCCCAGGGAAAGGGAAATTAAATTTAATGCAAAGACGACTAGCTTAAAAGCCAATGAAGGAGTTAAATTTGAATTTTGCTACATTCCTATTTCTAAATGGGAAAAAAAGATTCTGACATTGTCACTGACAGTCCGAGGCTGCTGGCTGAACTCTTCCATTTCAAATCACTGGTCAGTGTGTAGATGATAGAAAATGTGATAAATCACAGAAGTGACACACAAATGCCATTGATCAAAGTCATTTAAACATGTCTAGCTACAGCTGGTTAGAGAAAGGCAGATGTATTACATGCTTGAAAGGAGGAAAGCAAAAAATATCTGTGAAGAATATCATTGTTCCTATCTGAAAGATACAAAAAATACATATTCTAATCCTTTACACAAAATATTACCAGTTGTAAACAGAATAATTGCCCCTCAAATATATTAGATCCAAACACCTGTAATGTGTAAATAACTTTACAGGAAACAGGGTCTTTCCAGATATGATTAATGAAAATATTGAGATGAAGAGATAACCTGGATTTTTGGATGAGTCCTAAATGCAATCACAAACAGTGGGAGATCACACTCATCCCACAGCATAGAGAAAAGCATTGAGATAAAGGAGACAGAGATTGGAACGATGTGGTCATTTGCAAGGAATGCAGGCAGCCATCGGATTCTGGAAGTGGGAAGGAATTGATTTTATCTTCATGACTTCTGAAGGAACATGGCCCTGATGACACCTTGATTTCAACTCAGTGAAACTGATTTTGGACGTCTGGTTTCTAGAATTTTGAAAGAATATATTTCTGTCACCATTTTAAGTCGTCATTTGTGGTAATTTACTACAGAAACTCCTGGAAACCAATTTACCAGTTTTTAAAATATCTCCATAATTAATTTATCTCTATAATTTTACCAAAATATTACATTTAATTGTTTTTAAATCAATGCTTCATTTTAATTTGAATTTCATAACATTTTAAGATGACACTTTGAGTTTTTCCCCCCTTAATGTAGCTTTTTCTTACATTGGTTATATTCCAAAGAGGAACTAAATTCGAGTCAATCTAATTTCTATATTCAGGTTATTCTGATGAAATAAGTCAAGATATTAAATGGGCATATAATTTATATGCAACTAGCAGGTACATTAACATTTTTCCCCAAAAAACTGCTTCCACTTTTGCGTTTTCCGATAAATTATGATTTATAAAATAATTTATTTATGAACATGTTTTATTAACCCAGAAACTATAAACAACTACCCTGAAGGCATCTACTAAAACAATCAATGTGACAGAAAATGACATAGTCATAATTTTAGGAGTCGTGTCATAATTTTAGGAGCGATGTACTCTGAGTCTTTATTTCTTTAATAAAGACATCTATTACATGATCCATCTATGATGAAAAGTTAGCAAAATACTGTGAGATTGTTGTAAGATGCACTCAAAGATTGGGGTAGCAGTTTCTCAAAGTCAAATAAATATCTTCAGTTCTTGGGCAGCACCTGACATTAAATTTTTTAGAGGAAATATTCATGCTCACAATTTGCAGAAAATATAAATGTTTCCAAATCAAATATCAAAAATGAAATGACTATGAATCATCAAGTATAGGAAGTTGATTAATGGCTTTATCTGAAATCATTTGTCTTTCACTCTTCTCCAAAGATAACTATTGTATCAGGTGCTATGAATAGTTTACTTTTGCCTGTTTTTGATCTCTATATAAACAGAATAATATACAAATATATTATCTCTGTCTGGCTTTTTTCATTCAACATTGGGTTTATGAATTTCATCTATATTTGTAAATTTTATTTCCATAGAACATTTATATTATAGATGTACCATAGTTTATTTAAACACTATAAGGATGGAGTTTTGTTATATTTCTTTTTTTGTTTGTTTTGGTTATTATAGTATTTTATGAATAGTCTTATAGAAGTCTCTTGATATACATACACTTGTATTTCTCCTTGGGATATGCCTAGGAGTAAAATGGCATGATCATAGTTGATGTGCATATTAAAAACGTATACAACAAACATTTTCCCAAGGTGTTTTACCAGTTTACACACCATCTCCCTCGAACTCTTCCCAGTAACATGTGAGCATTCCAGTGTTTCCACACCCTCATCAACACTTGGTAGAGTGTTTCTTTTTAACATGCTTGGAGTTCTTGTAACTTTTGAAAACTAGGTTTATTTGCTTTGATCTAGAAATTTTCCTTCGAAGTTTTAAAAACAAATATTGTGCTTTTCTTACTTGCACTCTACTTTCTTCTGAGGTGCCAGTTATACATATTTTATATTTTCTCATTTTATTTTCTACATTTTAACCCTCTCCTGTATTTTCTGCATTTTAGTTTCTCTGTGATTTTTATATTTATTCCTTATGTACTTCCAATTCACTAACTCTAACTTCAATTCTATCTAGTTTACCGTTTAATTCATCTGCTCAGTTCTTAGTAGTAGATATTGTAATTTACTATTATTTAGTATTTAATTGTTTTCAGACTTCTTCTGAATTTATCAATCTTGAATTTTTATGTATCTTTTATAACAAGCAGAGTTATTTTAAACTATGTCTGATTATTCCTATTTATGTTATCCCTGTAGACTTGTTTGTATGGTTTGTTGTCTTTCTCAGTCTTCTTTCATGCCATTGTGTCATCTTGGGTGCCTACTTATATTTGATTGAGAGTTGAGTATTGTTTAAAAAGAATGAGAAAAAATAAAGCTAAAAATCATATTATCTTCTGTTTAAGATGTTTGACTTTCTGGTAGGAATGTAGTGCTGTTAGCAAATTTTGATGATATTGCTAATCCAATTTTAGGAATTGAAATAAATAATAGTTGGATAATTATTCTGTCATGCCAATAACATCTTCAATTATGTTCAGTCTTATTGCTAGAGTGGGTTGCTCATTATCTTCACTTCCTCCAAATTCTAGAGGCCAATTTTGTTTTCAAATCATAGCCTGAAAAACCTATCATTTGCTATGATTAGATTCTTCACCTTCTGTTCTAAATTAGAAGACACACCTTGTGCTAATTTCATATTGCTGCTATACTACCATAAATTCAGTGGCGTAAAAAACATACACAAGTATAGCAATTCTCACATTTCTGGAAGTCCAAAGTCCAAAACAGGTCTCACTAGGCTAAAATCAAGGTTTTAGAAGGCTCTTTTCCTCTGGGGGCTTCAGTGGTTTGTTCTCTATTAGACTATGGAAAAGTCACATGGGTTGTGTCCAATTTCTAGCTAATATAAATAAATATAGATGACTCTTCAACTGTGTGCACGTTTCAATTTTTGTGAAGTAAATATCGCAGAACGGATATGCTAGGTTAATTGCAAATGTGTGTTTAATTTTATAAGAAACTGCCAACCTCTTTCCCAAATTGCTTTTACCATTTTCCTTTCTCACCAGCAACATGAGTGTTTCAGTTTTTCCACACATTGGTACTGTCATTTATTAAAGTAAAAAATAAACAGAGACCAACCTTGAAAATTTCCAGAGCAGACAAGAGTCATACAAGCAGAGCTTAATTTTGCTTATTTTGCAATACTAACTTGAATTGGGTCATTTCTTGCCTATAACTCTGGAAATCATAAGCAAACCTTGAACTGTTTCTCAAGGTTAATATGAAGTAATCCTTGAAAATTCTAATATTATAACCAATCACTGGAAAGGATAAAAGTCACGGTTTTCTCATTATATAAGCAGGGTTGTATTTTCAACTAAGGGAAAGTTCATCCAGCCTTTCTACTGTGAAATTTTTAAATGGCACATGAGGGAAAATATCAGCTCAAAACATAGTGTGATCAGAGACCGACATACAACAATAAGTTCATTTGGAAGAATCTTGGCCCCTTGCCCTGAATTGCTACCTTACATCAATTAGGAAGCACAAGATATCTACCTACAATTATCAGGAGCCAAGAGTTGAAGACTGGAGGTTCCTACAACATGACATGGTAGACAACTCGTCTCACCTGCATGTTTATGGCTGAGAGGAAATTAACCCTTCCCTATTTGTGACCAAGGGTATTTGATCTAAGCCTTCTTGCACTAGCTTTATGGCATGGGAAACCAGCAGCTTTTGGGACTGATCAGCTGTCTCAGCTTTCTACTAGGATGGGTGTCCTTAAATTTTCATAGGTTCTAACTGGAGCTCTGAAGAGGACCGCTCCCTCCGTGAAAGGCCATTTTGCAAGGGAGTAGTCAGATGATTAGCTTTCACTTCTTGAGAGATTTAATCCAGGTAAATAGAAAGTAATTTCTGTCTTTGCGATTTTCCATTATGTACTTCTAGGGATATGAAATAAAAACCAGACTGTCATATTTTAAGGCAGTTGTACTACTAGAGAAGCTGAACAGTTTACCTTGATGGTGTATTTTTTAATATAAATTTACTTAGGGTTTCCAAATTCATATCCAAACTACCAACACTTTTATAACATCTCTTGTCACTTGTCATAAAATGTCAGGCAAGATTCACAAAGGCTTTAGCAAGCAGAAATATAAATAATGGTATTTGCAGTAATAATATGAATTATAACACATGACACTAGTTAAAATTCCTCCAAAAATATGACATTCAAATTAATTATTTTTACTTGAGTAATGATTCCTTTTATTTGTCACCACAATTCTAATTGCTCCATCAAACTCCTACCATCACTTTTGCAAGAATTTCTAACGCGTTTTGTTTTTTGAATTGATCTTTTTTTGCGCATTACTGAATAACCAAAACCCAAGATCTTCAATTCTGTGGTCACCATTCTTTTGCCCTTGCCCTCCCTTAGTCCTCAGGCTTGCCCATGGATCCCAGCCTTCACATTTCTAGTACTTCTAATTATTTCTAATTTTGTCCTCGTTGGAACATAATAAAATGTATTTCCTAGTATCCTTTCACTTAGGTATATGTTACTTTTGTGTAAAAGTATTAAAAGGCATTGTGTGATTCTTCATGCTTTCTTCCCCAGTAGAAGAAAATGCTGAAGGCCTATGCTGGCCTGGCAGTATTATTAGAAAGTGAATCCTCTGTCAACCTTACCTCAGGTTTCAAAGGGACTGGAACACAGCCCACTTCACTACTCATGTATAACACAAAGAAGATATTGCTTTGGTGTTTTAAAAAGCATTGGCTCTTTTGTGTGGTGAAGGAAAGATGTGTTGTTTCTGTTGTTGTTTTTCCCAAACAGTCTCATAACATGCTGAACAGAATTTCATTCCGATTTTAATTTTCCAAGCAGGTCCTATTAAGACCTATATGTCAGGTATACAGTAAGTGTCTCTGTCTTTAAGTTCATCCTTCCCTAGGACACTTACTCAACTTCCTTCATTCTCTGATAATCATAATTTTATTGCTGGGCTTCTTTCCTCGAACTTATAACTCAGCATTGCCAACAATTTAATCTCTATTGTAATATAGGTAACTTCGTTTCAGCCAAAAGCTAACAACGAAAATCACAAGTCTAGTACTTTTCCACGTTCAAATCTTTAGCAGCTGAAATATAAGTATGGCCTCAGGAAATCTAGTCTCACTTGAAATATAAGAATCCTCAAGGAACCTTGTACCACTAAAAAATCCTCCTGCTATTGAATATTCTGGAACAGTAAAAATGGTTTTAAACTCAGCATGGAATATACAAAACTGATTTGCGGAGTTTTACTTTCTGCAGAGAAAGAAAGGTTACATTCCCAGTGAGTTTTGAAGAATGCTTTGGTTTGGGAGAAAAAGCCCTCAGCATTTTGACTGGGAAGTTCCCTCTCAGGAAAGGTTTTTTTCATCATGCCAAATTCTTAGTTAAGTGCAGAGAGAACTCCTGAGATTTTCATTTTATGTAAAAATAAACACAGACACACAACCAACTGATTCTTTAATAAAATAGTGTCACACTGTTTTGGATAATGTTACTAAGAAAATAGCAGCTTTCTAAAACACCAAATAAGGACAATAAACCCATAACTCATGTAGATTATGCCCTTTGAAATAAAGACCTTCAAAGTAATATATTTTAACCTAGGAATGCCCGGGAACAGTCTTAATGAGGTAAGAAATTCCAATGATAAACTGAGAGATTAACTATATTTTTAAAGGTTTTAAATTTGGACAGAATTTATAATAAAAAATTCAAGAAACTACTATTACAAATTAAGAGCAAAAAAGAAGTGTATGAATTTTCGTTTTAGACAGCATAAACAGGGTAAAGAGATAGTGAATAACAAACACAAAATAAGCTGATCATGTGAATTTTGTTATGTAAGCTTGTATTATAGGTGAAGAAATTTAAGGGACCTCAGAATATATCATGTTATTTATTTGTAAATCAGATATATCATTTTTGTCCACTGAATGCAATGAAGTCATGTTTATTTGGGTGTTTCAATAAGTTGGTTCTACAGTTTTATAATTATGGTTTCTTGTAAAATATTACTTTAATAGCAAATGATTTATATTATATGGGCAATGGTGCTTACTATTTATTTTTTTGTAGTATTGCAAGATGAAAGGCATGTAAACATAAGATCTTAGACTGCTGATTCCTAATTTTAGCAAACAAGGGCAACCAAATTTTTGGCATAGGTAATTTTAAGCTTTTGAAATCTTGAAATATGATTTGTAATACACATACACATATGAGAGAGAAAGAGAGGTTTGTTCATGAAGTACAAATGTTTGAAAAATCTACTATCATCCCTATGTATGGCCATCCAAGCTGTATGGCTCACTGAATGCAAGTTATTGGCCTTGATTATTTTTTCTCTTTATCCTGGATAATGTGACTAATGTGAGATAATCAAAGTAAAACTAAATTGCCATTTGTAGCATACATTATGGTTACTTTTCCAAAATTTAGTTTATCCTCTGGGATTGTTAAGGGGTTGTGATATTTATACAGGCTTAACCTTGTTTCCAACAGTTTCCAATAGAATGCTGTCTCTGGATTTGCCTATATTAGTTAGAAGCTGGAACAAGTCCAACGCTCCTTGCCATAGAGATGCACTCAGGCTATTGCATACAATCTAACCAGAGGCAAGCAATACATGGCATACCTCTGCTATAGTGATTAGTTCAGCGGTGGCAGGTGAATTGGATGGTATAACCAGAGCAAAGTTCAGGAAGCACATGTTTGGCCTGGAAGAGACTTTTACTCTACTCCATAAATATTAACAAAAAAGTATAAATGTGGAGTTGTCAAGTTAATACAGAAAAATAAAAGATGACCAGTTAATTTAATTCCAGATAAACAAAAAAATAAAGAAAATTTGCAGTATCTGTTTGTCCTAAATTCTGCTTGGGACATACTCATAATTTAAAAAAAAAAAAAAAGTCACTTATCTCAAGTACAAACTTAATAGTGCATCTAGTATTTTATCATACATCTCATACATTAACTTGGAAACAAAGCCATCATAAGAGGTTATGGCCAAAATAACTAAAAGTAAATATAGTCACAGACATTATTTTACCATTCTATTATCTACAATATATCTACAATTTTCATCTGCACACACCACTAAATTCTCTTCTTGTTGTGGTTGTTAAATTATCTTTATTTGATCTTGCTAGTTTGGACCACTAAGAAAATACAGTGAGTGAAGAGATATAAAAATATCTGAGTGAGAGAGTTTCAACCAGAGGTAATAGCAGATGTTAAAAACCTATAACAAGAGTAGGTTTGGCAGACTGAAGGAGGAGCAATCAGTTCAGTGCAGCTGGCATATAGTGAGCAGGAGGAAAATGGTGAGAAATTAGTTTAAGGCAGTAGCCAGGATCAAAAGAGTTAAGACTTGCAAGTCTTAAGATTTTAAGATTGTATTCTTAATATGTGCAATAACATGAAAGTGTTGACTAAAAGGGAATGATAATATCTGATTTGAGTTTTTAAAAATACCATTCCAAAATTTGTACAGTAATTGAATTCTAGGACAAGAATATATATTTTTTTTCAATAATACTGGCAAATGAATATAACAGTGTGTACTGGGGTGATGATGGTGGAGATAGACTTGTATAGAAATATCTATTTTATGAAGACGGAACCAAGAGGAAGCAATTGCCTGGACTGGAATCTCAGAGCCACCACTTACTAGTTCTGTGACTTTAACTATTTAATACAGGTTTTCTCACCTCTGTACTACTGACACTCACTACTGACACTGTCCTCTGGATAACTCTTTGTTGAGGGGGGTTGTCTTGGACATCATAAAATTTTTAGAAGCATCCCTCTCTAGCTCTGCCCACCAGATACCAGTAGTGTGCTCTCAGTCTGGAAAACTATAAATGTCTTCATACATTGACAAATATCATTTGGGAAACATAATTGCTTCACTTTCCTCATCTGTAACATGGAGATAGTAATAGTCACTTATATAATAAAATGAGCTATATTAGTCTTGCAATGAATTGTTATGACATACGCATGAAATCTTCTAAAATTAAAAGATTGTTAAATCAAATAATTAATGGAATCTATTTTATGCTGACACCAAGAAAAAGATTCAAAGCTGGAGAGACATAGTAGAAAGGAATCTCTCTCTGATCTTCACATCAGAAAGCAATAATCTTAAATAAAATAATCTTAAATAATATTAACGATGATTTGGTACTACTTGAAATAGTGTATGCAAAAATTTACCATCAGGGTCCTTTTCAGACAAAGACTGAAACCCACAGAAGGACTTATTCATTTTATACCTAAATTGCAGCATATAAAACATTAATTTTTGTTTCAAATGTTAGAAAATCAAGACTTCTATTGTGGATGCTACTGAATTCTTTTGACTGCCAGTCACAGTAGGAATTTCCTGGATTCTAAGTACATGTAAACTAATCCAAAAGTAATATTTAAAAGATAACTGAATATGAATGTTCTAATTATGAATTATATTCAAATAAGACCTAGGATATTTATTAACATTCTATAAATAATTTAGATAAAAAATAATACATGAAAATATCTTCAGAGTTTAAATTTTACAACAAGTAATAAAAATGTGTTCTTCATCTCAAGTATTATGTAATTGATGTTGGGATGTGGATTATTTTATGTCGTGCCTGAATGTGTATGTATACGTGAAAAAGGGAGAGAGAGATTTCTCTTACTTATTACTTTAAAAGGTAATAACTAAATCTTGTACTTCAGTTTCTAGTATGTTTAAAAGGCCAAGGATAAGGTAGACACAAGATATTGAAGATATTGAGGATAATAATAGTCTAAAGCTAGGGCTCTTAATTTTAGATATTTTAAACACAGAAATCGGATTTAAATTCAATCCATATGAAAGATGGTTCCATTTAGAAAAATGCATTAAAGTCTGTCTTTCATTATACTCTTTTTAATGTTTTGTAATGCTACTCCAGTGTGACTAATAGATTTATGACTACACACTAAACGTTTATATTGAAATAAATGTTCCTAATTTGGATACCAGCACTGCTTTTAGCTTTGTGTCCAGGACGCTTTTCCATTTTATATTTGGGCAGTGGTAAGACGACATCACTGCCCATATGTGACTCTACAGACAAATATTATTTTATATTCATGATATGTCATTTAATCCAAAGGCTATATTCATGATAAAACCTCTTTTCCTCCTCTCAGATGTCTTTTTTCATTTATAGAAATATTTCAGCCTCATACCCTTCAATAGGTATATGGCTCTACAAAACTAACTTCTGGAATACAACACGGTGCAAATCTAATCTCATTTGCACCTCCACTACTTTAATGATTACATTAAAATTTATTTACTGAGAGACTTTTACTGAGTATCTCACACTGCTTTGGGTATTTGAGAAACATCGGCATATAAAACAGGGAAAGTATGTGCCCTCAGTGAGCTTTCATTCTAGTGAGAGTAAACTGGCTGATAGAGGAAACCATATTAGTTTTTCTACCAGACAGTGTCATCCCACATGAAACCTAAATCAAATATTCTGTAGAGTGCTTTGATTCACTACTCTACAAAGTCTGTCAGTGTGGACCATGAATTTTTTTTTAATTGACTCAGAATTTAGAATTTTTTCTGATTTATTCCTAACTATAATTTAACATTCAAGAAGGCTGAAATCCTAATCCAGTCATGGAGGCTAGAAGTGCAAAGTCAAGGTATCAGCAGGGCTGATTTCTTCTCAGGTCTCTCTCCTTGGCTTACAAATTGGCATCTTCACTCTGTGTCTTCACACGTTCTTCTCTGTGCATGTCGGTTCCTATTCTCTCCTCATAAGGAAACCAGTCATTTTGGATTATGGCTCACTTACATTATCTCATTTTACCTTACATAACCTTTCTAAAGGCTCTATCTTCAAATATAGTCAAATTCTGAGGCATCGGAGAATTAAGACTTAAACATACAAATTTGAGGGGGAGAAAAATTCAGCCCAGAATATAGTCTTTATAATTGCCCATGTATTTATCATTTCTGGAGCTCTTCAATTCTTCATGCAGATATGAGTTTCTATCTGTTGTTCTTTTCCTTTAAGCTTTACGTATTCCTTTAATATATATATTTTTTGAAGATAGGTGTGCTAACCATGCATTTTCTGTTTCTATTTATCTTGAAATGTTTTGACTTTGTCTTCATTTTTGATTGATAACTTTTCTACATATACTAATCTTGATTGATAGTTATTTCTTTGAGTCCTTGAATATTTCATTTTACTTCTGGATCTTTTTTCTAAAGATAAATCAGCCATTAATAGTATTGTGACATCCTTGTAAGTGATGAGATGTTATTCTCTAACTGCTTTCAAGAGTTTCTCTTTCTCTTTAACATTCAGTTGTTTCAATAATTATTTGGTGTGGCTAACTGTAAATCTCTTTGCATTTATTCTAATTTAAATGATTTTCATTAATTTAGGGAAGTTTTCAGCCATTATTTCTTAAAATATTTTTAATTTCTTTTCCCCTTTTCTTCTGAACTCTCATTAAACTTATATTGGTGCATTCAATGTTGTTCCACAGTTTTCCGTTACTCTTAATTCTTCTCCATTATTTTTTTCTCTTTGTTCAATAGATTAATTTCTACTTATCTGACTTCAAGGTAACTGATTATTTCTTCCACTTTAAATCTACTCTTTAGAACTTACATTGTATTTAGTTTAGTCGTTTTACTTTTAGTTACTATAAATGTTATAAATAGAATTTCTCTTTAGTTTTATTTTTAAAATTTCAATCTCTATTGAGATGCCCTATTTTTTGCAACATTACCATCACATTTAAAAAATATTTCAGTATATTTATACTAGATGCTTTGAAGTCTCTGTTTACTAAATTTAACATTTATCCCACCCAGATGTGGTACTATTGATGACTATGCATTTTTTTTTTTTCTTAGTATGAAATACATTTCTAGTGTGGAGATATTAGATAATACATTATACTAACTCTGGGTTCTTATTTATTTTCTCCCCATCTAGTAATTTTTCTGGACCTAAATTGAAGAATGTTTTTCATGGTCTGTGACTGCTGATGTTTCTGCCTTTTTCCTCATATTTTCATTTCTTTGCCTGGCAATCTATAAATTTTGCCTGAGTCTATATGGCTTTGTGTTCAGCTAATGAATTGGACATAGATTCTGCTGAAACACATAAAACCCATAAGGCTTCCACCATCTGTCAATCTAGCTTTGTGGGTGTTTAAAAGAGCATTCAGAGTTAAATTGGTTCTCATTTCTCCCGTGTTTTTCTTACCACCATGTACACTGTGGCCTCCCCTGTGCATGCATATGCCCTAGACAGCTAAAGATTTGAGGAGACTTTATCTAGCTCTTTTGTAGATCTTTTTCCAAGATAACCCTGATCAATATCTGGCTGGTTCACCGCTCACCCCTAGCTAACCACATCCTCAGTCTCAGGAAGCTGCACGTTTCCCATATCTTTTCCTACCACATTTAACACTTTTATCTGATAAAGCCAAGTTTTTGCCTGCCCTTCTCAATGTAAAATATATCTATTTCTCTTCCAGCAAAGCTGCTAATTTCATAGCCAGCCTCATCCACAAAAAGTAGTTTTTGCCATAGCTCAGGTGAGGAAGTGTTATAGAACAGTATATTCTATAAGACAACTGTTCTGAGTTCAGAAAAAGTCGTCATGAAATTTTTAAAAATGGAGCAACTTCACCTTTAACTATATTCATAGAATTGATCCATACTCATTAAGCAATAACTACTAATTCTCTCCTCTTCCCAGCCTCTAGAAATCTCTATTCAACTATCTTTATTTATTTGCCTATTACAAATATCTGATAAAAGTGCCATCATATGATATTTGTCTTTTTGTTCATGGCCTATTTCATTTAGCATAATATTTCAAGGCATCCATGTTATGACATGTATCAGAACTTCACTTGTTTTTTATGGCTGAATAGTAGTCCATTAATATGATACCAAATTTTAAAATCCATTTATCTGTGCTGGATACTTGGATTATTTCCACTTTTCAGTTATTGTAAATAATGATTCAACAAACACTGGAATACACTTATGTATTTATGATTCTTTTTAAAATGTATTTGAGTATATACCTACAAGTGGAACTGCTGTATCATATATTATATATATACATATGTACAATGTGAGTATACATATATGTGTGTGTGTGTGTATGTGTGTATAGTTAGTGTTTCCCAGAATTCTGTAGTTGTCCTTTACATTTTTTCTCTGTTGAGAGATTATGAATTTCAAAATAACTTTAAATCACAGATGTTGCGTTCTATTCACTTTTCACAAAATATTATTACCATCTTTTGTTTCATAAGCACTCATTACTACTTTTGATCACATTACATATAGATAATAGGTTGTGATCTGTTTTATCACATCAAAAGGGAAATCATATTTTATATTCAAATGACATGGCATGAAAATATTGTGCTGTGTTGAAGTTTATTATCTTTGAACAATTTCTGAGTTTATGTAAACTTCATTTTCTCCAACATTTCTTTTGCACCTATTTTTACAAAGAGAAACAATATAACTAGTAGTTATAATGCAGGGCAATCTTATAAAATAATTGTATCTACCTTAGCTAACTATACTCTTATACTTTATAGTAAATATATAATGTAAATAATGATTAAATAATAAATCGAAATTCTATTGTTTATAGAAAAGTATTTAGTGGATTCTGTGAGAGTGATTCCATATACAAACTTGAATAATATTTGAATCATTTAATAAATATAAAATTCTGAACTGGTGGTCCCTGCTGTGTGTATCCATCCAAAATAAGTTAGGAGCATTATAAGAACTGTCTGCTTATTTAACTGAATAAATTTCACATTTTGTATCTATAGTGTAATATTAAGCCTGAGGAAAATAAAATATTTGAAATTTAATTATTAAATCTTTAAACTTTTTATGATTGATATGTTAATATTTCTATGAATGTTACAAAATATTCACTAAATGTTTTGTACCTTTTTTAATGTGTTTTCATTAAACAAGCTTATGTTATATATCTAGCATGTACAAAAAAAGGACTAGGTGGTAAGGAGACTGACAGAGACTACTGAAAGAGGAAGTTGTGAATACAAACATTAAATGACATACTAAATGCGAAACTGAAATTTTTATAAAAGTCTCTAGCTTCATAAACTAGAGAACTGTTAATCTTAGCTCTTCCGCAAAGAATTTTTATTTAGCAAAGTAGACAATTTTGATGTTAAAGTATATATTCAAATAAATAATGATGGCATAATCAATAAAATGTTCCAACTATGTTTTCATTTTTCTTAAAAGTTTCACATATATTATCTAGGAGAAAATACACAAATTGTTAGAATTAAGTAGAAGTTTTCATGAGAAATGTTTAACTAGGATCAAGCATTTAGATGTTTTGAAAATGAATGGTTTAAGTGTATTTATGTTAAAACAGGCTGCATTTACACAGAGATAAACATTTTCTAATTTTTGTTCTGTTAATTTTTATGATAAGTCAATGAATAATGAATTTAACTGTAAATAAGCTTATAGGTGAGCTTCAAAATTATACCTTATTCAGAAACATTAAACAATAATATTCAACTATTTCTAAAAATAATTTGTATAATTTATAATCATGTTATATCTGATCCTTTTCTTATTCAAATTAATGAATAATAAAAGATATTTCTGTTAACTCTGAACTGACAATAAAAAAATAAAAGTTTGAAAGCAGTAGTAGTTGGAAATGCCTCTAGTGAATGACAAAACTTCTAAAATATGCAGTCTGTATATGTTTAGTGTTATTTACAAGCCAAAATTATATAGAAATGGTGTTGCTTCTAGGATAGCCTTGAGAAAAAAATAATTTTCACTAAAATTAATTTGTAAAATAATGTACCATCTTGAAATTTCATTTTGTGAAAGTTACATCAAAATTAAAACTTTCTTTGAAGTGAATTATATTTGTACGACATATGATTTGCATTTTTTACTGTTGTCACACTATGACTGATAAAGTCTTCTGGAATATATTAACAGCTCAGCCTGTTGATTTTTCAGTTTTCAGCTCTGCTGCACTTCACACGTCTAAGCTTGTTATTATATTGCTTCAAAATCTATTTGTCTTTGAAGTCTAAAATATCCAACTGTCAGAAAGCAAAGGCATTTGGTAATTAATTTAATACCAAGTCAGACATCTGCCATGGCAATGGTCAAAGATAATTGGATATGCATTTGCTAATACTTGTTATACTTCAAGTACGGGCTGATAAAATTTTCTTGAAAAATATATAATTGATAATTTTAAGGTACGTAATCAGTTGATCATGTACCAATAATTCGCAGAAGACTTCTATTTTTTTTACTGATTTTGACTGAAAATGTAAATGCCAACACTAGCAATCAACATTTCAAATTCATGTATCCATATATCTGCAGCAGACTAACACTCCAAACTCTTAAATATGAAGAACAAAATACATCCCAATGTCAGTTTCAAATGGCTAAACCTACAGAAAAAAATGTGAATTACATTCTGGCTTACTTATGACTCTAGTTAAAAAGAGATATTACAATGATAAACATGTGGGTGTGTTTATGAATTAATCATATGATAAATCATGCTGTCTCTATTTAGAAGATGTCAAATATCTCGCAACATAAAACTTCATTTGTTGCTGATTTATGTTCATTTATTATAATAAATTAATGCTTATTTATGGTTAATATCATCTGATAAAACTGTTATCATTTAAACCGAAAGACCTTTTCGATTTCTACTAGATATACTTAAAACCCTTACATGCAAAATCAATTCTTAAAAAAAATATTTATATAATTTTATATAGGTTTGCTTAACGTTAAAATACAGCTGATAAAAATATTCATAATCTCTGTGCAAACAGTTTGAAGGTAAAATCTATTGAAAAGACTATAGGTCTCATTTTTTGTACTTGGCAGAGAGGATGAAACAACTCTAAAGAATAGAGAATATACATTTATACCCATGATTAGCATCCCAGTTTTAGTGAATACTGATAAAAAAGAAAATGTAATAAAGTATATTACTAAAATATCACTTTGATAACTGAAAAGTCAACATAATCAGCCATTCTGTAGATATTTAGAATAATATTTCTAATAATTGAAATTATTACTGGTGTTGATATTATTATTAAACCTCCTTTTAGAGAATCACAATTTGTGGATTTCTTTGATGTTCTAATACTAGAATATTTATATATGTGAACTAAGTAAATTTAAAATGAAGTGGAAAACCAAGTAAAATTAAGCTAGCATAGCTTATTTGATATGCCTAGGTATATGAAGAAAAGTTAGATAAAATGTATTTGTAAAAATAAGAAAACAAATTTAGAATTAAACAATCAATTTGTATAAGAAATGGTTATATGAATTTAAAAAGAATATATCTGAGTTCATAATTAGTTTTATATTTATATGATTTAGTGATGCAACAAGTATACATTTTTAGCAAATGCAAAATGGCTATATATTAAAATTAATACTATATAAAAACCAGACCAATGACAAATATTGCTAAAATAAAATAAACTTTTGAGATAAAGAGAAAACTTTTATTGTCAAATATATATTATAAAAGTTGTTATAGTCATATTATTTAAGGAAAATTACTTCTCAACATAGCCAGCTCTCACACTATGCTTAAGATCACAACATTCTAAATAGTATCTCACTCTCTACTGACAGTGTAGAGAATCACATTAGATTTTAGTCAGCTCTGAAATGGCTGCCACCAGGTTAATTTTTTTTCGAATTCTCTAATAGTAAATGAGCTTGGTAAAGATTTCTCTTTTTTTCACACTTAGTCTTAAAGATTTCATTGTTTGTGTTGTAGCAGATTGATTCAAGTAATCTCACAAAGTGGAACTGCTGATGACTTAAGGAAGATGTTTTCATCATTTTCAAAATTGAGTTAAGATTGTTATCCTCATTATAATTTTTATTGCTAGTGTTTTTCATACACCTGCCACTTGATTAAAACTCTTCCTTACAATAAGAATCAATAAATGTGGCAACAGATCAATGTGACTGACTTTCAGAATAATCTCTCAATTTCTACCTATGTAATTCCTTTTATTTTACACACATTGAAAATGCTCCTTTCTTGATATGAAATTTTAAAGGCTCTTTATAGTAAGTAACAAATTAGAATCCCCTTGCCTGTCAAAGAGTGGGTTCTAGCAACATATCTATTAATACTTCTTGTAAAATATAATCTTTTACTAGTTTATATTTTCATCTGCAAAATACAGTAGTATTTGGTCTTTCTGGGCAAATACAATTTTTAGATTAATAATTTGGATATTGATGAAATAATACTGTTGATTCCCCTTCAACTATTCTTATGAAAACATTTAAGCATATAAAATAATTAAATAAAATAATTTTATACCTTCTTTATAGATTTCACAGTTACTATTGGGCCTATTTGCTGACTCTCTTTCTCTCTCTCTCTCTTTTATTTGAGATCACTTATAATTCATGTACAGATTCCATTATGGTTCATACATAAATATTATATTTATAATCTTTGATTTTCCATAAGAATGATTTTAAAAATATTTTTTGATACATAATATAATCTAATTTCACTCATTGCATTTGGTTGTTATATCTTCTTGGTCACTTTTAGACTCTGAAGTTGCTCCAATGTTTTTCTTTCATGACATTAAATTCTTATGAACTAAGGAGAGTTGTCTTACAGAATTCCCAGCTTCTGGATTTACCTTATGGTTTTTCTTTCCATTTATTTTCTATAATCTACAAATAAGATTTATAGGATTAATTATATTCTGATTAAATAATTTAGCAAATATACTTTAAAATGTGTCACATCAGAAACACTATAATTAGTTGCTTTTTCATTTTGTTTCAACATAATGTATGAGTTTGTGAAAAGGCAGATTTTTTTCCTCTGTTTTACTGAGATATAACTGCTAAGAAAGTAGATCTTATGAGTTTTCATCACAAGAATAAAATTGTAACTATGTGGCAGGGCAGATTTATTATCACTTTTCATCAGGTCTTTGGCTGAATTAAAGATAATGAAAATGACTCTTTCCCCCTTACATTTAGCAACTCTGTAACATTAGCTATGTTATAGTCACAAATAAAGAGTTTTGTTAATATTAAGTTCTCGCAAATCCTAACTTACTCATGGACCTTATTGTATCTGTCCCATAATCTTTAACATTTGTACAAATCAAATGTTTTATTAATATACTTGAAAGTGAATATATAGGTAGTAGCAATAATTTTATAGACAAGCTTTGTTTATCATATTGTTGTTTTATTCTAATTAGAAATGAAGCTAACCTATAAGATTCAAAATACTAGTCAATTACATGCAAATTCAGTAATACTAAAAATGATATTGGAATAACCATGCATTCAGCTTTCTAAATACTAACACTGAAACCAAATTGTAGAGGAAAGCTGATACCTGGTTTATCCCTAACATTTAAATGCATACAGAAATGCAAAAGTGAATAGTTCCTTGTAGAATTAAATTCAAATTAAAGCCCCTCCATAGCCCAAATTCAAGATACAATTTCTATTTTATCATTCTATATCAATCAAGTATTGCCAAAATAACTACCCTGTTAGTTCACATACTCATCTGTGTATTTTTAGGTAAGTTCATTTAGGATGGGCTCATCTGGGCTTGGCTCCAAGCTGGAGACTGCAAGTCAGCTCCATCTGTCCCCCATCCTCTATGTACCAGTAGGAGAGCAGAGACATCTTCTTGTTGTGGTAATATAAGAACTGCACAAAGAAAAGTCAAACTGTGCAAGCCCATTTTAAGCCTCTGTTTACACCAAGTCTGCTAGCATTTGTTGAACTAAGGAAACCACATGGCCTAATACAAAGGTAAAAGGTAGAGAAATAACCCCTGCTTCTAATGGGAAAGAATGCAGGATAATAGAAAGGAGAGAAGAATTTAGTCCATTTACTCAATTCACTACACCTTCTGTGTATTTACTGCCATGGATTCATCAAGTAAGTATTTTCTGAACTTTCTATAAACTTTCATGTTTCATGCTTTGGACATCTGCTTTTACTTGCCAATGCTTTTTTTTGTTTGTTTGGTTGTTTTTTTTTTTTTTTTCACTTTGACCTCTCTCTCATTCTCTCTCATGAAAACTCATCATAAAGTGTATATTCTTAGTTATTTTTCAAAACATTCCACCTGCATCCCATATTGAGTATAGTTATTCTTTTCTTTAGCATTCATTATACTTCATTTTATCCCTTCATTTTATTCCACTTGTTACCACTTCATTATACTTCATTTTATCCCTTCATTTTATTCCACTTGTTACCACTTCCGCACATGAAAGAAAATCCATAATTTTGTTGGATAAATTAAGAAATAAGAAACACCAAAAAAATCAAAATCTATATTCTCACAAAAAAATCAAAATGACTTAAAAAATCACTGATGATTAGTTACAAGATCGCTTTAAGTTGCAAAAAGATTATTTTAAATTTAAAATACTAATATACATATCATCGTACTAATGCACTCTTTAGAAATATATCCATTATAAAAATATGATACATATGTAAATTTGTTTATTAAAAGTCTTGGCTAAGTCTATTTGAAATGTCCTGTTATAATCAGGAAAGAAAAATCAGGATTTTCCTCAACAAGATTTTGTTCCGAAAATGCTTAACATTAATTTTTTGCAGAATTTCAGTGTACAGATATCTGTCATAGGTAATATAGGTAGATAGAGCAAAATCTTAACCTAATCTAATTTTTCTTTTATTACCCAAATACAGTTCTTGAGTCTGACACCATTAAAACATACAATTGTCTTAGTATTTGGTGTCCTGGCTCCTTTACTAGACTGTAAACTTCTCAATTCTGTCTTCCTCCACTCTTGACTCCCTGAGACCGTTTACAACATGCAAAACAGAATATGTGCTAAATTAATGCTAGTTGAGCAACTAAATAAAACCAAAAAATACCAGTCTTTTTTTAGTTTTATATATTTTAGGACTAAAATAGTAATAGCAGATCCTATTTTTGCTTGCTGAGTCAATGAGACTCAATCAGTAGTCTTTATAAACACCTTTATATAGACTACTTTTTATAAAATAACCATAAAATTACACTCCAATTACCACGTTTATATTGATAAAGGACATAAACTTAGTTTATGCTCTCAAACATGAATGACTATCATAACATTTTCTGGCAGGGATTTTTTTAAGTTAATTTTACTGGGGTGACATTGGTTAATAGAATGATATAGGTTTCAAGTGTAAAATTCAATAATATGTCATATGTATATTGCATTATATGTTCACCACCCAAAGTTAAATTTCTTTCCATCACCATATACTTGACCCCCTTTACTCTTATCAGGCAGAAATCTTTAATTTAAAAAGTAAAGGAGCCATATGCAATAGAATTATAAATTATGCTTATTTTATATGAGGATATGTTATAATTGTATAATTATAACAAATATCCTTATATTTCTAATATATTAAATATTCTAATATGTATTTGAATATGTTGCACAAGTATAATTCTAATATGTAGTAAATATATGATTCTAATATACAGTATAAATATAACATGTGATTCTCACTCTTAATGACAGCATAGAAGGCCTCAACCTTCATTCTATTTCCTCTTTTATTTACCCCTATGCCACATTTCTTCTCTCTCTAGGCCCAGACAAACACATATAGTTTCCACTCCGATGCAACAGTAGAACAGTGACTCAAAATTCATGAGGCAGAGAATTTCCCTTTTGAGAACTTGGTGAGGAGGGCAAAATGCAGTAATTTTGCAGTGAAAACTGTAATGTTGGAAGCAATGCACATGCTTTCTTTGGAAGGTCTTAACTCTCAATAATAGACTAATCCTCTGTTGAAGTTCCATGGCAGCCTGTGCAGGTGGCAAAATGGTCAACCTCATTACAGCCATAGACCAGCTGCCTGGATGTGAAGGGTTCAATTTCAGCAGCAACACTGTGTTGCACTGAGAAGTCATGGCAGCAGGGAGTTGTCAGGTCCCATGTAGTTCAGGTTTGTGTGTGGAAGAGACATCAATCCTCTTTTAAGAGTGTCTAGCTTCTTGGAAAATAGAAGGCGAGTTGCCGACTTTAAGAGGAAGTTACTAGTTAAGGAATTCTGTAATTTATTAGAAAAAATCAAGTGCTCTACAATATTTATAAAGTGTGTTTGTGGTAAAGTTCTCAAACAGTTAATTTGTTTCAGTTCTTAAAAATTCATCTAGAATTTTAGCAAAGGAAGAACACCAGAATAGTCTTTTAGTTATATCTGGACTCCTATATCAAAAAATTTTAATGCATATGATCTTCCGTAAGCCTATGCCTATCAGAATGCAATACAAGACCATGTTCGTTAAAGCAAATGGATACATTTATAAAATAAATAAAGCTGCAGAATGTTCTATAAAGTGAAAGACAATCCCTAATTTTATTGATTTATACTAAATTTCTATAACTTTGAGTTATAATATTTACTTCTCCTTTCCATGGTCACTTTAGTTAGACAACTTCAAATTCCCACCAATAATTATTTAACTTGGTAGATCATGTCCTTACATTTTCAATCAGAGATATCGATTAATCTAGCTTTAAAATAAATTTGAATTATAAACTAATTTTCTTTTTACCTTTAATAAAATTATTTATTTTTACAGGGATTCTTCCTTGATTGCAAATTTGCCAAACACTAAATTGCTGCTTGTGGGAACCTAAAATTGTGCAACCACTTTGGGAAACCATTTTTCAGTGAAACACACACCTGTTATATGATTGAGTCATTTCACTCCTGGGCAATCATTCAATAGAAATCAATACATATGTCCATATAAAACTTGTACACAAATGTCCATAGAATTTTTATATGTGAGCCAAAAACTAGAAACAACTCAATGGTCCATCAACAGGTAAACAGATTTGTCAACTCTGGTCTATCTATAAAATAGAATACGATTCACCAGTTAAAATGTTGATTCACATAATAATGTGGATAAATCTCAAAATAATTTTGCTAGCGAAAGAAGCCAGACACACAGAAATAGCAAAGTAATCTAAAATGATATAGCAATAGAACATAGATCACACATATTGTGAGAGACAGAAGACTAGGATGGAGAGGTTACAAAGGAATATGAAAAAATTTTTTATTGATGAACACGTTCATGGTTGTTACAGTGGGGTGATCAGAGTTCTAGTAACATGCAGGTCTCGGCTCTTATCACTGATTAAGAAATAAATTTCCACTTAGTGACAGTTAAGAGAAGTACTTATTAAAAGCACGTTTTGAGGTAGAAGACGTGAAAATGAAGATAGGGAAGTGGGGGGAGTAGGCACGGGTTACAGCCAGGGAAGATAGAGAGCTGTAACCGCAGTGGGTGGAGAGGTCTGTGTTATATTTGGGCAGTGATGGGTGGTTACAAAGGCATTCTTAGGTGATTGGAGTGTGAGGTAATTTTGATTGACACTTGGCTGCTGTATAACACTTTGCCTAGTGTGCATGTGCTGAGCCAGAATTCAGTCTGTTATAATTAGATTCATGAACTTCCAGGCATAAACATGGTTTTATAATGACAGTATAATGAGCATTAGGTTGTGGGCAGATTATAGTAGTACCTTCTGAGTAGGCGTCTGTGGCCATTAAACCAGCTATAGATTATGACCCTCCCATCTTTGTCTCTGGGGACACAGGAGGGATTCTCTAACTCCAATAGAGTGTTCTGTGGGCAGTGTCTAGGCTGGGCCTCTACTCCTTTGTTCCCCTGTCACTTATGTCTGACTAGCTACCTAACATGGTAATAATTTCACATGTATATAGATATTTCAAAATCTACCAAACTGTATTTTAAAATATGTGCAGTTTAAAATCCATAGATAGATATGTCAGTCATGCCTCAATAAAGCTGTTTAACAGTAAATGAAATTTAGGTATAAATCAAAGGATCTTATTATTTCCCTCAGGACCTGGGGGTAGTATAAAGAAGTGTTTCATTGTTGTTTGAAAAAAAATTTTTTGCACACACATTGAACACATTTTGGATTCATGAAGAGAAAAATAATTGTCTCGTTTTCTGTTTTAACTTTTTTGTCTGAAACAGAAAAGAACAGAAAAAAATGTAAAAGTAGTTAAGACAGTTCAGGGGAAAAGTATGCTAACAAGGAGAGCTATAGTAAACAAAACAATCTTGGTTACCTGCTTGCCTTAGCAAACAAATGATATATGGGACTGGAAGTGCAGGATTACCTATTAACTGGATCCTAGCTTCTTTAGCACATGTATAACTGTACAAATTATCTGCACTAATATTTTCCATCAATGCTGTTAATACAAAGTACATTATAATTGAAATGCAGTTATCTACCACTGGGATCTGCTGAAAAGTTAAAGAATTGATTTCTACAAATTATTTTTAGATGTTTCAAGGAAATAGTTTATAAATGTCAATTTTTGTTTTGAGGTATTAGAGGCTAATTATTGTCTAAAAATTGAGTATTCCTTTCTTTAATTTGTTGACTATTATCCCTAGTCGCATAATGTGTTGACTATTTTCCCTATTTTTCTTCTCAGAGAAATAAACAAAATTTGGTTCAAATTAATTGTGAACACAGAAATTTTCAATCAAATAAATGGAAAATTGTATTAATAGAAATTTTAAAAATTATTTTATAAAAGACAAAACATATGATTCTCTATAATCAGAATAATTATAAAACATCAAGATATGTTAATGAAATGTCGAGGAAAATTTGAGCAGAACTTTGGCAGTATCATGAAAAAATCTGTTCTTCAAAAATCAAAGTAATTTTAGTTATGACATTAAAAGATTTTTTCCAGTAAAAACATATCAATGATGCAATAAATAAATAATAAATATAGAGAGCTACATGCATAGCTCGACACATAGATAACACAAAGTTTCCTAAATATGGAAATCGTTCCATAATTCTGTCAGTATAAAAGGAGAAATATGATCTTTTTATCTCTTACAAAACAAAGATGCCGATATGCACCGTATAAAGGGGTTAGAAATCTATCTTTTTATCATTGTGGAGGACTTTTTCAAAGTTTCATAATACTTTAATGAAATAGGAAATTGAAAGTGACTGTGATAATTAAGCCAGTCCAATTATCAGAAAAGACTCAAAACCTGAATTAGTTCTAAAATAATAATTACCCTTTTTCATTTAGAAAATAGTTGAGGATGTGTTAAAACAATTAGTAACTTTGGATTTGGATACATTTAAAGAAAATGAAGTATTTCAATATTGAGAAATATAATTAATGCAAAATATTCATGTTTGAATTCTGGACAAAAAAATTAACATATATAAGAAGCATATTTTTCCCTAGACTTATAATGTCCTGTATTAATATTTCTCTATTTCTTTTTCTTCTATTCCTATTTCTTCCTAGATATACATAGACTTATTTTAACAGGTTCAAGCTAAATACACTTACGTGATATTTATAAGGATTATATAAATAGTGTAAAATATTTCTCATATGCTTTAATATAAAAAGCTTAATAAATTATATTAATTTTATTTCACAACATATCTTAAATATATAAACAGGCTAAAATACAAAAAAATTATGTGTTCATAACATGTTTTGAATAGAACGATGCATAACTGAGAACATTTTACCTTATGTAAATGAATACGAATAAATATTGATTGAAATATTTATGTATGAAATTCAACTAATTATCACTCTCAGAAGAAGGAAATCTTTTTTTTTCAAGATTGTAAAAACAGTGAGGAAAAACCAACTTTCGAGTACACACATACACATATGTATATATGTTCATGAAATAGGTCATTTAAAAACATCCGATAATTATTCATATATTAAAAAATATTAGAAATTCAATATTAGAATTCTCTAGTTATAGCCATCAAAATCAGCAAGTCTACAGACTTACTTGGGAAAATTAATTCTACTATATTTATAATTATATAAATTAGCACAACTTTCTCCTTAAAAATGTTATTTACCAGCAACAGACTTTGGATGTCCCTAAATTCCTGTTGTTATTGGTAAATGAAATTAATAAAATATTAGGTATAAGACATCTAGGTTTTGTGCCTTTCTCTGAATTTAATAGCCCTGGCAAGTGACCTTGGCAAATCATTTAACCTCTCTGAACCTCAGTTCCCTCAACCGTAAACTGAATGGCTATGGTAAATGAACATTATATTCACTTCCCTCTCAGGTTTTCTGTGCCTCTGAAAAAGACATCTGAATAATAAGATGTAAAAACTATAATTAACTGCTAAACCTTACATTTCTATTTATTTTGCAATATGTTCATTTCCTAAAATTTGAAACCTTATTTGTACATTTCTATTATGCTTATTAATTGGATTTTCAGAGTTAAATATCTTTAAATGGTGTTTTGAACATATATACCTTCCCCGAGCTTGAAAAGTTTCTCTCAACTTCACCTTCATCTGACTCACTGTTGCAAATAATTAAATGTCTCAAGGTGTCAAAACTAATTTGTTCACAGTAAGATGTGACTTGGTTGTTCAGGGTCCTGAAAAGGGAAAGGCTAAAAGGATTGGCAAATGGATTGTACTGTGAAAAATGAGGAAACTATGGTCTTAAATTGCATATATTTAAAACTTTCTTGAAAAAAATCCCCTCTTGTTTGCATTTTAATATGGTGTGTTATAGTTATAAGCATACACAAGTTGAAATAGTGGTATCCTAGGAAATAATATGTATTATTTTTATGTTTTTTGTTACAATATTGAACAATTAGCTTATGTTGATTAAAATCCAAGTAATGTTTTAAGAAATCAACCAATTTGATTTCTTAGTATTGAAATTACACATATGGCATTTTATTAAATGCTGAGAGGTAAACAGAATATAGTCTATGCAAAAATAATTATAATAATAAATAGAGACATGCCCAAATGTGGATACAGGTCCATAACCATTTCATAAAAATAAAAATCATTGGTTTTGGCTTATAGTAGGTCAACTAAGTAAATCTCTGAAAACTGTAAACAAGTTCTAATTTTGTGCAGTTTTCATACCTTACAGACGTTTCTAAAATCTGACATCGCACATTTATTAACTGAAGTTCATCATTTATCTCATGTTTCTTAACTATAAATAAAACTTTTTATTTATATCTGTAATAGTATATTGCTTCAGATTAGTGAATAAATTGAACTTTATTAAAGTATTTTAATTCTTTTCTTTTAATCATACTAATATGAACATGCTATTGCTTTTCAGTAGTCAAAGTATACTTTCATTACATTGGTTCTTACAATCAATACACTTATCCACAATTAATCTGGTGAAGACAGAATTTTTAAGGCATATGATATGCTTTCAAACAATCTGAGCATAGATATTTGGTATGTTAGAGGAAGGAGGTTTCTAACATTTTTAGTTTACAAAACACGGAACTCTACCACTCAGAACTACATCACTATTACAAATAGATTGATGATGATAAATTAAGTTATGCAATGAGGATTCTAAGCATAGCCACTTATCTTCAACATGCCACACACTGTGTTAATCATGTTATTGATATAATTTTTAATCCTCACAACCCTGAAAGCTAGGAATTTTTCATTTTTCAATTTAAAATAATTAAATACTTTACTAAAAATGACACAATAGTTGAACCAGTATTCAAATTCCAGGACCTCTTTCTACTTCTGGTTATATACTAATCTGTAACAAGCGTAAATAAAATGATCATGAATGCATTCTGCTTTGACCAGGAGAGTCCTACTTTTCAATTGTTGTCTCTGAGAAATATGAATTAGAGCTTTTTTTATCAAAATAATTCTGGTTTGGATGCTAAATTATATGGTCTCCCTAAATATAGAAAATAGACAATGGGTTTATATTTTAATTATCTAACCAACCAGGAATTCATGAAAATCATTAATTAGTTCAGTATAATCTGTATTCTGGTAAAGTCTAGTCCCTTTTCTGTGGTTCCTCAGCTGTCATTTTCTCATTACTTCTGTGTAAGAATGTCAGTCTGTTGTATCAGGGAACTTGTTACTGAAATCATGATTCTTTATTACATTGTTCAATGAATAGTAGTTTAAGTGCCAAATTGTCTCTTGATTTTCAAGGAAGCCTTTGCAAATTGCAGGGTGCTTGCTCTAATAATTAAAGAGTAGGAGTAAATTTCAGCTCTCTGTCTAACCAAGCAGCCCATTTCATAGTTGTAATGGTTGTACACATGAGTTTTTGTTTGGATTCCCTGTGTAGATATGGCTGGGTCAAAGTTCAGCACATTGGTGGGAGAAGAGGTTTTAATATCTTCTGGCAGTGTCAGTTGAAAAATGGATCTCTCCTCGCAAAACACCATAAGTTCCTGAAAAGCACCACCAACACTCATCCAGCCACAGGTGCGAAAAAGTAGTGCTGACTAATGACACAGTCACCTGATGCAAGTTATTATACATAAACGTCTACTTCTTAGAAGAAACACTCTGGAGATCAGTCTGCTAGACCTTTGGATTTCAACAAGATGTATACCTCCACATTCCTTTTTAAAATACTTAAGATCTATAATTTGTTTAATTAGAAGAAAAAAAGTAGAAAGTAGAATCTGAAG
>NW_011888793.1:7665509-7667636 GCF_000151845.1 Pteropus vampyrus | reverse complement strand
ATAATGTCAACCGAGTGGCATAACACCTCTCTGCATTCCTCCATAAGAGTTCCAGTTTCTGAGATTTATGAAAAAAAATACTATGATGGAAGATATTGGATTTGCAAGGTAAAGAAACAAGAACAATGATATTTAGAGACGTGCTCTATATGTGTATCTCCTCACGAGCAAGCGAAGTATTCCTTCACTTCCAAGTTTTAATTCCAAGCATTAGCGGTTTCTATTAGTGAATAAAGGGTTCTCCCATTTATTGAATTCTGAATATGTAACATGAATTCTGAATATGTAACATGAATTCTTTGTTAAATTTGACTACTTGTTTAATTATTTTATGGTTATGTCAAACTAATGGCAATTAAAATCGCTATTACTTCTTCAGAGGAAAAACTAAGTCTTTTCTTGTGTCACAAATTCATGATATGTAGAGCCAGGAGTTACTTGTTTGTGGAAATGATATCAAAATACAAGATTCCCCGATCCCACAGAAGAAATACTCCCACAATATACTTTATTGTTTAAAAAAATCTGAATCAAATTAAAAACATAAATAGGTTTACATAATTTAAATGCCGTATTAAAAATGCAAAATTTGTCTTTAAATATAACCTTTTTGGGGGGGAGGGGGTAGAGTTTTGAACCAGAAGTAAAGAATAGGAGGAAATAAAGTTAAAGGCAATGGAGAAAAATAGTATATATTGGGTTTTAATAGTCATCTTTCTTAATTTAATCTTGACTGTGTACATAGGATATTCTGAATAGACTTCTTATTAAATATCTCACAGTAAATAAGTATGTTTGTGCCTAGCTGCCTTAGTTCTCATCCCTGCAATTACCTGATGAGAGCCAGGTCAATTGTCTTAGATGAGTAGCAGGACACTTCATAGAAAGGGATGAGGAAAATTACTTAATTCTGCTTATAAAGGGAAAGAAAGCAGTTGTTCCCTCCTGAAATGCACTGGGACTAAATTCTCTCTTAATCCTTCAGCTTATAAATCTCTCCAGAGCCCAGTTAGCCTCACTGTTTTAGCTTTGGTCACCCAGGGATGTCTCCAAGTTCTGGGGCTCATTTCTCCTTGAAATGTAAATCCTTAGGGAGTTACCTCAACAGTCTACCCTAGCTAACCTGAGTGCCTATCCTGGGATGTAACCATTTAGCTTTAGGAGATAAAACAAGTTTAACACAAATGGATACAGCTCTAATCCTTATGTAAAAATGTTTCTTAAAGTAGTAAAAGCAAATGCTCTCTAATTTTATAGCACATATGTTTCTATTTCTCGGGAGACTAGGGCTTTAACAGGAACACAAAGTCCAGGGCAGTTTAATTTGCTAGCAGCAGCATAATTGGTTTAATAAATGAACAAGAGGCAAAGTGTTGGGATGAAAAAATCCTTTGGAAACCTATGGCAAAGCGTTGCTGGCTGTATAATCTGAGGAAACTTCATAGCTGGCCTGACATTTTCCTTCAATCTTAATTGTTGGAGAATATATATTCTTGTCAACTAAGCAAGGTCAGGTTTGGATTAATTTCCTCAGGTGAAAAAGAATAATCTCCTTTGATCACTGTACAATGCATACAAAACTAGAGTGCACATCTCTTATTTTCCCTTTAGCGGTACAACGAAAATGCCCCAGCACACCCCCAGTTTATGAATATTCCAGGTTACCAATTCCCAGTCCACTGAACATTAACGTATATAAAATGTATAAAGTGTGTGAAGTTCCAATTCTTGAAGAGATCTTAGTAATTAGGGACTCATTATCATAAAGTTCATAAAATGAAATGTATTGGCAGGTTAACAGACTACGTGGATAAGTCGGCCCAGGAATAAGTGCTACAGTCACCATCATGATGTCTTCGTCTGCAGGCCACATCCGCAGTCAGCTCTGTGCCACTAGACATCTGAACTGTTGCACACGGATGGGTTTAGGTACCTCCCACATTACAGGTCTAGAGTTTTAACCCTTGACTCTTGGATCTGACAGCTTCTTTTCTAAGTTAGTGCATTGTACAGATTGCACCATAACAGTATGGGGATAAGAAAAAGACTTATTTGTTCAAATTTAACCTGATTCAGTATATACATATTGTGATCTTGGGAGAATACTATATTAGGCATGTTGTAGGA
>NW_011888793.1:7664878-7665459 GCF_000151845.1 Pteropus vampyrus | reverse complement strand
ATTTTTGTCTAAGGAAGATATGAGATAATGAATAGAAACATTCATCTCAGTTCTTGGAGCATAGTATTTGCTCAATGATATGTTACTAAGGTGTGATTGTTGAATTACACACTCAGTTTTAAAATTCAAGTTTGCAATTAGCCAGATGTAAACTTGTGAAAATCACAACATAACTTCCATGTCTAGTTACATGAACTCTAATACAGACTGTAAATAAAAGCTTAACTATGTTATTAGTAGATGTGAGAACATTTTATAACATTTAACTTTGTCAGTGTTATCTTTGAATGGTTTCCATAAAGAAAACATTTTCCTCATTTCCTTAAAAATAGACTATCAAACTTCAGATGAATTAATGCCTGAAATGAAAATCTGCCCTCTAGTTTCTAGACTGACAATGTTTTCTTTGGGGGAAAAAATTCAAATTGATTAAGTCTTATTCATAGAAAGCAAACATGTAAAATTATTAGTTCACAGTGATAAAGATAACATTTCTGTTAACTTTCGTAGAGTAAGAATTTGTGGTTTCTAAGTTTAATATTAGGGGAGAAATACCTCTTAATGTTCAGCAACTCTTATGA
>NW_011888793.1:7659328-7661503 GCF_000151845.1 Pteropus vampyrus | reverse complement strand
ATTTTGTAGACTGTATCAATCTAGAATCTGAAACAGAGGGCTTTAATATCATAGTCCTAAAACCTTTTCTCAGCATTATCCTTGGAATTTGAGAAAAATATTAGCATTATCAGCATCTTCTAATAAAGCTTATTTTATTGCTTTTTTTCAAAGCTAAAAATTGCCTGCATTTTTATCTATCCCTGTTCTGTAAAACATTCTGCAGGATTATTTTGAATTCTTCACAAACTAGCAGCACACCCAAGTCAACAATGACTTTTAGGAGTCGCTCTTCTCTCTGTGTCAGTTTGCTTAAAGAATTAGAACTGAGTTGTCATAAATCAACTGAGTCCACCTGCAGAGACTGAAATTAATCCTTTGCTAAGAGATGTTTGGTATGGTTATTGTTAATATTACTAGATTTGTTTGCAAAATTTAACTCATGAAAATTGCTCCTCAAGATTCTGAAACAGGCAAACATCAAAAGTTTACTGTTCTAAATGGAAGTAATCTTGCTCATGTTGACATGGCCTAGAATAGGAAGAAATTTAATTACAGTAATGTTCCTCCCCCCACACACATGAAAATAAAGTGCTTTACGCTTACTGAATCACAAATATTAAGAAAGGACCTTTGTTCTTGTTCTACTGGTGTTATCCATTCTCCCAGTGTCAAACTTGGAGCACAGTCATGAGATATTTGTCATATCTTCCAAGGTCAACTCACATTATATTCAGTCTCCAAGCTTCATGCAGCCTCTTTTCTCATGGTCCTTGTTTAAACTTCTCAGTCACTTCCAAAAACTGTCATCTTTACATCATCCTGTTCCCAGGGCCTACATTTTTATTTCAAAAAGAAGTGTATATTTTGCATTAGCCTTCAGTTGATACCTCAGATAGTTCAATCCCTTGTCTTCTTGAGCCTATAGTCTAAACAAAAGGTAATGAGCTCTCCACTGAATCAAGTGAAGTTTAACACTTCATTCGACTTGTAGAAGAGTACAGCAAACTTACTGATAAAAACTGAATTAAAATAGACTGCAAAAATGTCTAAAAAACACAAAATATTTGGAAATTTAGAAACAATTTCTAAGTAACCCATAGATCAAACAATAAGTCACAAGGAATATAAGAAAGTACTTCAACAGGAATGATAATGAAAATACAAATTTCAAAATGAGTGATATGCACATACATTAGTGCTTACAATGTAATTTATATGTAATTTTTTGTCTTATATGATAATATTAGAAGGCAGTTGATATAAAATCAATAGTTTGATGTTCCTGGTTAAAACATTTAAAAAGAGAAGCAAATGGTACACAAAGTAAGTAGAAAGGAGATAATAGGAAAAAAATGAACAAAAATTCTGGAATAGAAAACAGAAAACCAATAAAGAAAATTAACAAATCTAAGAACTAATTGTTTTAAAATATCAGTAAAATTATAAACTTCTAGCTAGGCTAATAAAGAAATATAAGAATAATAAAAAATGATAATAGAATTAACAATGAAGGAGGGAACTTTATGGTTATTAAAGACATTAAAATAATAAAGCAACAATATTAAAATTTTATGCAAGAAAATCTGACAACATAGATAAAATGTGTAAACTATTTGAAATAAACAAATTACCCAAGGAGAAATAAAAAGTTTGAATGGGCCTCTTTTCATGAAAATCTTTTTAAAAACTTTTTTTTTCATAAGTAAGCAACTTCTCACAAAGAAACATATAACAACTGAAGAAAGACAAATACAATTCTTCAGTCAACTCAGAATATAGGCTTGCCTTGCATGAAATTTAAAAGAAATGCTTTAGAAAAAAAGAGAATTACATAGGTCAGAAATTCAGATACTTTCTTCCATGAAGAAAGGAAGAGTATTAGAGAATAAATGAATGAAAGTAAAATATTTTTTATTCTTTATTTTATTCTTAGTTCATAAAATACTTAGGCATAAATCTAAAAAATATGCACAATGTCTATATAAGGAAAACTACAAAATTTTCATGAAAAAAAGATCTAAATAAATAGATATTCCACATACCTGGATACAAAAACTTAACGTTGTTAAGATGTCAGTTTTTCCTAATTTGATCTATAGATTTAGTGCCATTCCAGTCAAAGTCTCAGCAAGTTATTTTGTGGATATCCATAAACTGATTCTAAAGTTTATATGCAAGGGCATAAGACTCAGA
>NW_011888793.1:7657099-7659278 GCF_000151845.1 Pteropus vampyrus | reverse complement strand
TACTTCCATTCTGCTCTCTTTTCATTTACCTCATTATTTTTTTAACCAAACTTTAAATCCCCCTTGTTTTTCTTTTTCTTTTCTTAATTTTTCCAAGTGGAAGTGGTCCTCTATATTTAATAGAACAAAGGTTTATCTGGATTTCGGGGACGGTGGGGGGGTTGGGAACAGTATTCTAACATGCTAGCTCTGTAGAATATGTTGTCTGTAAAAGCTGGTACTCTGTTAAATAGACAAATTAGTTTACCATATGTTTTAGACCTTTTCAGTATATTCCAGGCAGTCTGGCTTCTCATTGTTTGCTAGTATTCAGAGACACTGAGCACTACTGAGAAACCATACCCTTTAACTTACATGAAAACCAGGATTCCTATAGAAAGAACAGAAATCTGCTCTACATTGTTAGTCGGGGATTTTTGGAAATTATGGTGTGTGAACTTGTCTTGCAGAGTGAGGCACGTACTAATATAGGAGCTTAAATATCACTGTGGGACTTAGCTTTCCCATCCTCAAATCCTTTTTTTAATTAAAAATTATTGGGGTGACACTGATTAACAAAATCAAATAAGTTTCAAGTGTATCATTCAACAGTAAGTTGTATATATATATTGCACCCATTCTCAAATCTTACACGCTGTTTCATTGCTTATGTTCTCTGATGAAGAGAGGGATGTGGTTGAAACAAAACAAAAGTTTCCTAAGAAAGCAGCAGTGCCACTTGAGGAGCCTACGACCCTCTGTGCAAGCAAGTGATTAGAAGAGGGAGGAGCCCAGAGAGAAGCATCCAATAGCAGTGGTCAAGAAACAATAAGCAGCAGCACAGACAGCAACTCATGAAGAGCCAAACAATGATAATGTCAACCGAGTGGCATAACACCTCTCTGCATTCCTCCATAAGAGTTCCAGTTTCTGAGATTTATGAAAAAAAATACTATGATGGAAGATATTGGATTTGCAAGGTAAAGAAACAAGAACAATGATATTTAGAGAAGTGCTCTATATGTGTATCTCCTCACGAGCAAGCGAAGTATTCCTTCACTTCCAAGTTTTAATTCCAAGCATTAGCGGTTTCTATTAGTGAATAAAGGGTTCTCCCATTTATTGAATTCTGAATATGTAACATGAATTCTGAATATGTAACATGAATTCTTTGTTAAATTTGACTACTTGTTTAATTATTTTATGGTTATGTCAAACTAATGGCAATTAAAATCGCTATTACTTCTTCAGAGGAAAAACTAAGTCTTTTCTTGTGTCACAAATTCATGATATGTAGAGCCAGGAGTTACTTGTTTGTGGAAATGATATCAAAATACAAGATTCCCCGATCCCACAGAAGAAATACTCCCACAATATACTTTATTGTTTAAAAAAATCTGAATCAAATTAAAAACATAAATAGGTTTACATAATTTAAATGCCGTATTAAAAATGCAAAATTTGTCTTTAAATATAACCTTTTTGGGGGGGAGGGGGTAGAGTTTTGAACCAGAAGTAAAGAATAGGAGGAAATAAAGTTAAAGGCAATGGAGAAAAATAGTATATATTGGGTTTTAATAGTCATCTTTCTTAATTTAATCTTGACTGTGTACATAGGATATTCTGAATAGACTTCTTATTAAATATCTCACAGTAAATAAGTATGTTTGTGCCTAGCTGCCTTAGTTCTCATCCCTGCAATTACCTGATGAGAGCCAGGTCAATTGTCTTAGATGAGTAGCAGGACACTTCATAGAAAGGGATGAGGAAAATTACTTAATTCTGCTTATAAAGGGAAAGAAAGCAGTTGTTCCCTCCTGAAATGCACTGGGACTAAATTCTCTCTTAATCCTTCAGCTTATAAATCTCTCCAGAGCCCAGTTAGCCTCACTGTTTTAGCTTTGGTCACCCAGGGATGTCTCCAAGTTCTGGGGCTCATTTCTCCTTGAAATGTAAATCCTTAGGGAGTTACCTCAACAGTCTACCCTAGCTAACCTGAGTGCCTATCCTGGGATGTAACCATTTAGCTTTAGGAGATAAAACAAGTTTAACACAAATGGATACAGCTCTAATCCTTATGTAAAAATGTTTCTTAAAGTAGTAAAAGCAAATGCTCTCTAATTTTATAGCACATATGTTTCTATTTCTCGGGAGACTAGGGCTTTAACAGGAACACAAAGTCCAGGGCAGTTTAATTTGC
>NW_011888793.1:7649087-7654429 GCF_000151845.1 Pteropus vampyrus | reverse complement strand
CGTTGTTAAGATGTCAGTTTTTCCTAATTTGATCTATAGATTTAGTGCCATTCCAGTCAAAGTCTCAGCAAGTTATTTTGTGGATATCCATAAACTGATTCTAAAGTTTATATGCAAGGGCATAAGACTCAGACTAGCTAACACGATACTGAAGGTGAGGAGCAAAGTCAGAAGACTGACAATTCTCGAGTTCTTATAAAACTACAAAAATCAATACAATGTAGTATTGGCTAAATATGGCAGAGACAGATCAACAGAACAGAATAAAGAGCCCGGAAAGATCTAGATCTTTGACAAAGGAGCAAAACAGTTCATTGGAGAAAGGGTAGAATTTTCAACAAATTCAGTTGGAAAAATTGGGCATTCTTATGCTAAATAAATAGGTAGATAGATAAATGTAGACTCAGACTTTACAAATTTCACAAAATTTCACAAAATTTCACTTGAAATATATCTAGATCTATATTTAGAATGCAATACTTATAAAATTTCTAGAAATTAGCATAGAAGAAAATTTAGGTACACTTTGGTTTAATGATGACTTTTAGATACAACACTACAAGCACAGTTCATGAAAAAATATTAGTTTAATTTATTTAAAATTAAATACTTCTGCTCTGCCAAAGGCACTGTTAAGGACAAGCCACAGACTTGGAGATAATATTAACGAAAGATATATCTGATAAAATTCTGGTATCCAAATATACAAAGACCTTTTCAAACTAAGCAGTAAGAAAACAAGAAGTTCAATTAAACTTGGGTAAAAGATCAGAATAGACCTTATCAAAGACAAGATATAGGTGTCAAATAAGAATATGAAATGATGATTGCCATTATATGTCATTAAGGGACTGCGGATTAAAACAAAATAGCACTATCTACCCAAGAATGTCTAAAATCTAAAGGACTGGAAATATCAAATGGAGTATGAAAAGCAATAAGAACTTCTCATTCATTGATGGTCAGGATGCAACCTGGTAGAGCTACTTTGGAAGACAGTTTGGCTATCTCTTACAAAGCCAAACACAGGCACATCATATAATCCAGCAATAATGCTTTACGTATTTACTCATTTGAGTTAAAAAATATATCTATACAAAAATCTGGACATGGAAGTTGCCAAAAATTTGAAGCAATCAAGATACACTTCAAAAGATGAATAGATGAACAAACTGTGGTATATCTATAAAATGAGATATTTTCATCTATAAAAAGAAAAGCTATCAAGCCACGAAAAGACATGGCGGACATTTAAATATTTATTTTCAAGAGTAAGAAGCCAGATATTTGGTAGGAGAGGGGAGGAGAGATGAAAATGTAGAGCACAGGATTTTTAGGGCAATAAATCTATTCTGCATGACACTGTAATAATAGATACACGTTATACATTTGTTGAAACACATACAACTGTACAAAATAAAGCATGAAATCTAATATAAACTCTATAGTTAATATTTCTATGTCAGTACTGGTTCATCATTTGTAACAAATGTATCCAAATAAAAGAAAATGTTAATAATAGGGGGAACTGTGAGTTGGGGGAGGGGTTATATAAGAACTTTCTGTACTGTCTACTCTTATTTTAAACTAAAAAAAGGTTCCTTGAAAAAATTGGTTTTGAGGAAAAAATCTTGACCTTCTTTACTCAATATCAAGTTAAGTCAATAAGTAATAAATTAAATAAAATTTAATTTAGCATGATTTAGAAAAGAAAACAAAACTCTGGAGTTTATTCCAGGAACAAAAGATTAGTTTTAATACATGAAAATTAATGCACTCTACCAGTGTTAAAATAATGAGAGGAAAAATAAGCATATGTCACTTTAATAGATACAAAGATAGTATTTGAATTTTTTTTTAATTCATGAAAAACCTCTCAGCAAACTAGAAATAGGTAAAAAAAAAAAAAAAAGCCTAATGTTGAAAAAAGAATAATTTCTATCTAAAATCTTGAACATGGGATATACGTACAGTCTCACCATTTATTTTTAATTTATATATACATATGTATATATAAAACATTTTATTTTTTATTAAACTTATTGGAGTGACATTGGTTAATAAATTATGTAGGTTTCAAATGTACAATTTGATAATACTTCATTTGTATATTGCATTGTGTGTTCATCATCCAAAGTCAAATCTCAGTTTGTTACCATATATTTGACCCTTTTAACTCTTATCTACCTTGCCCAATCCCCTCTTTCCCTCTGGTAACCTCTAAACTGTTTGTGTCTGAGTTTTTGTTTGTTTGTCTTGTTCATTTGTTGCTATCAGTTTTATATCCCACATATAAGTGAAATCATATGGTTCTCAACTTTTTCTCTCTGATTTATTTTGCTTAGCATGATAATCTCAATTTTGTATTAGAAGTAAATGTAAAAAGATAAGAAGAAATAAAATATAAAATTTGAAAGAAGGAAATAAATTATTTTTGTAGAGACTGTATGATTGTCTATACAGACAATCTAAAGGAATCCACAGAAAAATACTGGAACTGGTAACTAATTTTATTAGGTAGCAAGACACAGACCTAATAAACAAAAGTTAATTTTATTGCTATGTACTACTAACGGGAAATTAGAAAATAAAATTTAAAATAACATCATTTACAAAAGCATACAATTAAAATTCTAAGAATAAATTAACCAGCAATTTAAAGATGTATATATTATAAATTAAAAGTAAAATGTGTAGGAACATTAAAAATAAAGAGATAAATAATATTTATCAATTGGAACATTAGTGATGTGAAAATGGAAATTCTCCCCAAATTGATCTATAAATTAAATGCAAGTCTAAAGTGAAATTCTAGCAGGATTTTTGAAATGTAAGAGAAACAGAATCTAAAATATATTTGGAAAGTCTGAAGTCATAGAATATACAAAATGATTTGGTAAAAGAAAAGAAAGTCTAGAAATAAACCCACACTTACATGATAAATTGGTATTCTATGAAGATACCAAGAATTGTACCATAAAATAAAAATGACTGACAATACCAAATATCTGGCAGTTTTTATAATGTTAAACAAACACTATATGGCCCAACAATCCTACTCTCTATAATTATCCAACTGAAATGAAACCCTATGTCCACAAAAAAACTTGTACCCAAATGTTTATAACGATGTTTTCTCACAATTGCCAAAAACTGGAAACAGCCTAAGCTTCCTTCAACTGTTAAGTGGATAAAGAAACAATGGTGCATTCATACTATTGGATACAGTTCAGCAATTAAAAGGAATTAACCATTAATACTCATAAATACATGGATGAATCTCAAAGGCAATCAGCAAAGTTAAAGAAGCCAAACTCTAGCATAGGGATGGAGAAGAGATCATTAATTGCCAGGGGTTAGAGATGGGGAAGAATTTGACTTTAAAGAGCAGCACAGAGAAATTTTGGGAGACAGAACTGTTCTGTATCTTGCTTATGGGGGTAATTTACACAGTTCTATGCATTTCTCAACATGCATGGGTCTGAACTCCTCAAAAGTGTAAATTTTACTATGTGTAAATTACAAGATGATTTTTAAAAAGCAAACAACAATGCACCTTTCTTCTTGTGTTTCTTGGTGTGTCTTCTTCATATCTTACACCACGGTTTCTCTTTTCAAGTAGAGGTAAATGTAACCTGCAGTGACCTGCCATGACAAAGGATGGTATATACAAACTGGTACTAGGAAGGGTTAAAGTTCTTTACAAAGTGATGAACAGGATTTAGGTAAAACAAATATATAAATGAAAGACCCACTGCCACCTTTAGACTTGGAATAATGAAGAGGGGAGCAGCTACCACACTGGGAGAGAAAGTCATATGGTGAGGGCTGCCAGTACAGAGCAGCATTCCACTTGCAAGACCTCAGCAGAGCAGTGTCAGGGGACAAATATCCTGCATGTACTCTTATTCTTGCAGATGATTCCCTTTGGCAAAACTTAACTAGAAACCACAGAGCAAGAGGTCTCACCAGTACTTGTCCAGGCAAGTCAGTCTCACTGGGCATTGAGCCAGGTGGAAAACGAAAATCTAAATGGGCAAATGGAAGACATCCAGTATAAACCATAGCATTTCCAATAATGATTTGGAGGAAAAGAATCCATCTTATTACAAGAAAAAAAAAAAGCTAAAATATCTTATGTTTATTTATCCTATTATTTAGGCTCTTAAGAAGCTCCGGTTATTTCAGGATTATATAGTCACACCAGCATTTGTATTCATAGGAAATTATGTGCATACTCCAACATTTTTAAAAGTGAAATTTCATAAACATACTAAAGTAATCAAATACAGATAGTTTAACTTAATTTGGAAGTGAAAGCTATTCAAGTAATTTCTTTATACTTCTTTTAAATCCGATTATACTTTTAGATATTTTTTCTGACCTAAATTTGTGTCTAAGAATACACACTAGCTTTCATATTGTGTTGTTTCTGCTCTTAGCCTATCATTTTTTATCCTACATGCATACAATCTCATCAATCCCCACAGCTTCAAATGTAACCTTTGAGTGTGTGATGCATACGTCATCACTAATCTTCACCTGTTTGCATTTTCTGGTCATACTTGCCCTTCATTGGATCACTTTTCCACATTACATGCTGAAGTCATATTCTCCTCAAAATAGTTCAGTAACAAGCTCATCATATCCTTCCTCCCATGAATAAGTTCTTCTTTCTAACATCTCTTTTCTTTTAATATTTTATAAATAAGGCAAGGTACTATTTATCTATAGTACCTTTTCAGAAGGCTTTCTATGGAGAATATTTACAATGTATAATAATGATTGCCCTGGGACAAAAGAAGTAGATTTATTTTTCAGATACATTCAGTGTCTTCAGTGTTTATTTTTATGTTCATGTTCAAGACCTTTCAGAATTTAAATTTCTAACATTTGATATTTACTTGAGAACATGTACTGTTTATAGTAATTTGCTCACTAAGAGAGTATTTTTATACATATGTCACATTTCTAAAATTTATTTGGGCATTTCCTATATTAGTAGCTTATTAAATTTACTTTAACATTTTTAATAAAGTATGCTTATTTCAGCATCTGTATAAACTGGTTATAAAATAAGGCTCTATAATTTATATTAAAACATAAGTAATTGGTATGTCTTTAATAAAGATTAAAATTGTATCTTTAATAATATAAAATTGATATTTTCACATTAAATTGATTTTTTCATGTTTTGAGATTATTCACTTTCTGAAAAAAATTTACATTCTATTTAAACTACTTTTGATGTTTTCACCTTGATACAGAGCAGGTGTTATCAATGTTTCCCACATTCGGACTCTTAAAAAAGAACATTTTGTTTGAATTCCCAATGCTTATAA
>NW_011888793.1:7646369-7649037 GCF_000151845.1 Pteropus vampyrus | reverse complement strand
TCATATCTTACACCACGGTTTCTCTTTTCAAGTAGAGGTAAATGTAACCTGCAGTGACCTGCCATGACAAAGGATGGTATATACAAACTGGTACTAGGAAGGGTTAAAGTTCTTTACAAAGTGATGAACAGGATTTAGGTAAAACAAATATATAAATGAAAGACCCACTGCCACCTTTAGACTTGGAATAATGAAGAGGGGAGCAGCTACCACACTGGGAGAGAAAGTCATATGGTGAGGGCTGCCAGTACAGAGCAGCATTCCACTTGCAAGACCTCAGCAGAGCAGTGTCAGGGGACAAATATCCTGCATGTACTCTTATTCTTGCAGATGATTCCCTTTGGCAAAACTTAACTAGAAACCACAGAGCAAGAGGTCTCACCAGTACTTGTCCAGGCAAGTCAGTCTCACTGGGCATTGAGCCAGGTGGAAAACGAAAATCTAAATGGGCAAATGGAAGACATCCAGTATAAACCATAGCATTTCCAATAATGATTTGGAGGAAAAGAATCCATCTTATTACAAGAAAAAAAAAAAGCTAAAATATCTTATGTTTATTTATCCTATTATTTAGGCTCTTAAGAAGCTCCGGTTATTTCAGGATTATATAGTCACACCAGCATTTGTATTCATAGGAAATTATGTGCATACTCCAACATTTTTAAAAGTGAAATTTCATAAACATACTAAAGTAATCAAATACAGATAGTTTAACTTAATTTGGAAGTGAAAGCTATTCAAGTAATTTCTTTATACTTCTTTTAAATCCGATTATACTTTTAGATATTTTTTCTGACCTAAATTTGTGTCTAAGAATACACACTAGCTTTCATATTGTGTTGTTTCTGCTCTTAGCCTATCATTTTTTATCCTACATGCATACAATCTCATCAATCCCCACAGCTTCAAATGTAACCTTTGAGTGTGTGATGCATACGTCATCACTAATCTTCACCTGTTTGCATTTTCTGGTCATACTTGCCCTTCATTGGATCACTTTTCCACATTACATGCTGAAGTCATATTCTCCTCAAAATAGTTCAGTAACAAGCTCATCATATCCTTCCTCCCATGAATAAGTTCTTCTTTCTAACATCTCTTTTCTTTTAATATTTTATAAATAAGGCAAGGTACTATTTATCTATAGTACCTTTTCAGAAGGCTTTCTATGGAGAATATTTACAATGTATAATAATGATTGCCCTGGGACAAAAGAAGTAGATTTATTTTTCAGATACATTCAGTGTCTTCAGTGTTTATTTTTATGTTCATGTTCAAGACCTTTCAGAATTTAAATTTCTAACATTTGATATTTACTTGAGAACATGTACTGTTTATAGTAATTTGCTCACTAAGAGAGTATTTTTATACATATGTCACATTTCTAAAATTTATTTGGGCATTTCCTATATTAGTAGCTTATTAAATTTACTTTAACATTTTTAATAAAGTATGCTTATTTCAGCATCTGTATAAACTGGTTATAAAATAAGGCTCTATAATTTATATTAAAACATAAGTAATTGGTATGTCTTTAATAAAGATTAAAATTGTATCTTTAATAATATAAAATTGATATTTTCACATTAAATTGATTTTTTCATGTTTTGAGATTATTCACTTTCTGAAAAAAATTTACATTCTATTTAAACTACTTTTGATGTTTTCACCTTGATACAGAACAGGTGTTATCAATGTTTCCCACATTCGGACTCTTAAAAAAGAACATTTTGTTTGAATTCCCAATGCTTATAATTTTAAAATGAATATATAATTTCATGACCTTTAGAAGAGTTTTCACATTTCTAATTTTGTGACCAATGAACTAGACTCATTTATAGACACATTTAAGATTAAAATTGAAGCTTCTTCTACTAGTATTTTTCAACTAAATGTCCTTCCCAGTTTTGTCTGTTCCTTCCATCAGAGAAGAAGGGGAGGAAGACTGAGGAGAAAGAGGAAGAGGGGAAGTAGAAGAAAAGAAGAAAGAATATCATTCCACTTGAACTACACAGCAGTTACCAAGCGTATTATTTCTTGGCCTCAGCTGAGTCTGAGCTTCATGGTTTTTTATATTACTTTTTCTTGGAATATGTACTTCCACACTCTCTAGGCTTATAAAAACCCATTTTATACTTTAAGGCCAAATGACACTATGTCCTCTAATAAATTCAACTGTCTTTCTTCTGTAACCAGGATCATTTCTACCACTATGCCCCTCGTCATATATAACCTACTATATAAAACATCCTTATAACAGTTTATCATCTGATAATGTTTCAATTTCTCCAATGCAAAGTATTCTCTATATACATATTGAAACTATATTGTAAATACGCCCACACATAGATATTTAACACACCTTGATTTGATTAAACTATAAATCATTGTCTTGACTATCACTTATGTATGTATTTATTAGTAATCTACTCTCTCATATTGCTTCTTGAAAAATCTTGTTCTTTTAAATGACTGAGCTACACGTTGATGGTAATGACTCATAGAATATTTCTTAAAGTCAGAGAATCATCTTGAATTTCTATTTTTTTACATTCAACTTTAAATAAAATTTCTGTATTAAACACTTTTTGTAATAAAACTTAATTTTAGTCCAAAGTGACTCAGATAAATTATATTTTTGTTAACTTGTCATATTTGAGATAATATG
>NW_011888793.1:7633985-7645918 GCF_000151845.1 Pteropus vampyrus | reverse complement strand
TCTTTGTAAGTTACATAAATGCCTAAATACTATGCTATATACCTAAAACTAATATAAAATAATACTGACTGTCAACTGTAATTGAAAAATTAAAAGGCAACAACGAATTAGTTTCTACTCTAGTAACATCAGAGACCACCGTCTTCCTCTGCTAAATGAGCATATAAATGCTAGTAAACCTTGGTATAATAACAAAGAATAGATAGGGGAAAAAAAGTAAAAATATTTCATTTGAACAGCTTATGCTACTCTTCTTTATATAAATCTCTAGTTCCTATGTGGAATTTTTATCCATACTAATATATTAACTATTTAGTCTATAAATTCGTTTATTTATATAATCAATATTAATTACTACCTACCATTGAATAGTATTTTGTGATCTTGCAGTAAAAATGCATACCTAAATTCTAGTGAAGGTAAGATGTTAAGTAGATGTTTAACAGTGACTTTTTTATATTTATGTTAATGCTTGGAGTGCTGCCTTTAATTATGTTGAATATAATGTGCATGTAAATATGACAATGAGATATTTGTGTGGTGATATTGATAGAACTAAGATTAATTGCATATTTGGAATGAAACAAGAGAGAGAAAATACTAATTATGATAGACCTTGAGCACCTGGAGAAATAGCATGCTCCAGCACTTGATTTCATAATGAAAGCATGGGGAAGAATTGAAGAGGTATAAGCAGGAAATTTAAATGAATAAAATTGTGTTTAGAAAGCATTTCATGAAACAGTATAAAAAAATGAATAAGTAGGAATTGTAGCAAGGCACAAAACAGGAGCTCTGCTTAAAAAATTGTTGCTGCACAGCAGACAGTATATTTTGGAGGTCTGTACTGTCCCTTAGTGATGGAAGCTTTACAAAAGAGAGTAGCAAAACCAAATGTAGGGCATTTGATTTCACTCCCTCCTGGTATGTATAGTTTCTGCTAAAATATCCAATGATAATCTAATGGGATTTCCTTTATAGGTTACCATCTTCTTTTCCCTGGATGCCTTGAGAATTCTTTCTTTGTCATTAACTTTTAACAGTTTTAATATAAGGTGCCTTAGAGAAGGCCTTTTTGGATTGAGATACTTAGGTGTTCTGTTTGCATCCTGGATTCGAGGATCCAGTTCTTTCCATGTTTGGGAAGTTCTCAACTATTTGTTTGAATAGACTCTCTGTTCCCTTCTCCCTCTCTCCTTCTAGTGTACTCTTTTTCTTGTATTGCTCTCTCTGGTGGAGTAAGATAGTTCTCATAGAGTACTTTTATTTATTTATTTTTATTCTCAAGTCTTTTGCTTCTTCTATCTGCATCATTTCCAGATTTCTGTCTTTGATATTACTAATTCTTTCCTCTATCTGGTCAGTTCTAACTCTTAAGCTCGCTATTTCATTCTTTATCTCTTTTATTGACATTTTCAGCTTCAAAATTTCTATTTGGTTCTTTTTTAAAGTTTTAATCTTTTTTGGTATAGTATGCCTTTTGTTCATCGATTTTATACCTGAGGTCATTAAACTGCCTGAGTTTTTCAGAACTACAATCTTGAATTCTATGTCAATTAAATCACATATTTCCATGTCTTTATTTTCTGAAGATATTTCACTTCCTTTCTGAGCTCCCTTGTTACTTTGGTTGTTCATGGTATTTGATGGATTAGTCCTCAAAAAATGAAGAACAGAACTACCATATGACCCAGTAATCTCTCTTCTGAGTATCTACCCCCAAAATTTGAAAACATGTATCAGTAAAGATATATCCACCCCTATATTCATTGCAGCATTATTCACAGTAGCTAAGACACTGAAAAAACTGAAGTATCCTTCAACAGATGATTGGATAAACAAGCTGTGGTACATAAATACAATGGAATATTGCTCGGCGATAAGAAGAGATGAAATGCTGCCATTTTCAACAACATGAAAGGATCTCGAGATAATCATGCTAAGTGAAATAAGTCAAATGGAAAAGTTGAGAACCATATAATTTCACTCATATGTGGGATATAAAACTGAAAGCAACAAATGAACAAGATAAACAAAAACTCATAGACACAGACAATGGTTTAGTGGTTATCAGAGGGAAAGGGGGGATTGGGAGAGGTAGATAAGGGTTAAGAGGGTCAAATATATGGTGACAAAATGAGATTTGACTTTGTATGGTGAACACAATAAATATACAGATGACATGTTATTATACACTTGAAACCTATATAATTTTATTAACCAATGTCACTCTGATAAATTTAATTAAAAAAAAAATGTAGGGAAATTCTCCCTCTACAATTAAAAGAGATCTTCTTCAGCAAAACGTTGGGTGTGCAGAATTGTGAATAATGTCTACATTTTGACATAACTGACAATCTCCAGATAAGGAATAAAGAAAGAGGCACAGATTTTTGTAGAGATTGGAGGGTAGAGACAACCTTTTTCCTGCCTTGCACTCTCTGTCCTTGCACTGAAATCCATTTGATAATAACAAGTTGTATGGGGAATTAAAAATATTTCTAAAATTGATCTGAAGAACAGGTTCCAGTACCTACTTGTCTAGAGGGAAAAATAAAACTAAAGAATGACCATCAATTTGAATGTTAGTTCTTTCATATGAAAGACTTTGGCAGGCTTCTTTCATCAGGTTCTAAGCACGTCTGCACATAAAGGAATCCACAGTCTGGGTTCTAATGTTGATTCCTTCAGCATGCAGATGAAAAAAGATATTTCTAGAGTGTCAAGTATTTGTTGATTTTAGAAAGCTTGAAAACGGTAGAGCTAGATTGTATGTGATGTCATAGCCCATGTTTGCTCCAGTCACTCCACAGATTATAGCTAATCGTGTTTTCGAAAAAAAATGAACAGACTCTTTAGATATAATTACATATGTAGATGACACATGCATAATAGTTTCAACACATAATTTTAAACCACTATTTCATTCAGAATAAAAATTAATCTTAAAATGGCTGACTAAATAAAACACTATCGGGTATATTTAGTATTATTTCGGATTATATAATGGCTATGGCTTTAAAATATTTTTTTGAGATTGCTGCATGAAAATAAATGAAAAACTGGTAAGTATATATATGTGCCATTGTGTAATCCTGATTTTCATCACAGAAATTTAATTGTTGATAATTTCTTTGTAGCATTAAATTGTTTTGTTTAAAAGCTTCGTATAATTTGTGTTTTTAATTTAGTAAAAAGTATCTATGTTGTAATGAGAAGTACTTGAAAAAATCATTAAAAAGTTGTTTATTAATTTGTGTTGCCTTTTAAAAAATGTATCAATATTCTTCTGCATGTTAAGTGTGTTCAGAACTACTGGCAAGCTGTAAGTATTCTGTTGAAATATTGGAAGACTGGTCTTGAATATCTTAAATGACACCTACTAATTAATTCAGTCTTTATTTTTATTTTTGATTTAAAAGAGTTGGGCTTTACCAGAGCTTATAATTGTGCATATTTTTGTTTCCCGATTTCAATAATTGAATGTATTCCCAAAATACAATATACTTTCAATGACACAGTACCTGATACATCTTGAAATCAATAGGAACAAAAACATAATGCTCACCATCGATTAACTCAACTGTTTCATTTCAGGCAGTTTCAGGGGTGAACAACACATAAGAACACAGACATTAAATAAAAAAATCTCACAAATAAATGAAAAATCTCAGTTGCAATAAATGCCCTTATATGTATACATATGTGTATACGTGTGTGTGTGTGTGTGTGTGTGTGTGTGTGTGTGTGTGTGTGTAATTATGAAACCATGTTTTAGAAAATATGACTTAGGGAATTTCTGAAAGAACTCCAAGGAAATAGAAATTGATCTCAGAAAAATAAGATGAGTAAAGGAGGGAAAGAACAGATCTGCAAACAGAGGATGCAACATTTGCAAAGTTCTGTGGCAGGAAAGAACATGTATCAGTGCTGATAGTTCAGTATGTCTTGAGCATATATGTTGGGGGAGAGTATATGATAAAAGATAAAAATGGAGGGGTAGGAAGCAGTTAAAACATTAATATTTTTGAAGGCCATGATTTCTTTTTAATGATATGAACCAGTTTCTAAAACCACACACTTTTTTTTTAAATCTGGGAGAGGATAACCTGTTTCATTAACATAGGCAAAAAATACAGTATAGAAATTTAAAAAGTTCTGAATTACACATAAAAAATGAATTTAAAAATGTGTTCTATTTCATTTGTCTCAGCAGTTCTCTTAATAATTTCATATTATATGATCAAGTAATTATTTTAATAATATTTTTGTTGAAAAAAGATATACCAAAGAGATTATGCTTCTAATTTAGGGAATTAGTGAAGAGCTAAAATTATATGCTTTGTTATTTCTCACAGGAAGTCAAAAGAGAAATGTGTTTCTGTTTCAATAAAGTAAAGGTTAACTCTGAGAGACTGGAATACCTAAATTTTCAACCAAATGATGTCATGATTATATAGAAGGGATAAATGTCCAATGAATAAACCACTTTTAAATCAAACTGCAGTGTGTGGAGGCAGGTGGTTTCTGTGGTGATGTGTCTATGGTTGCCATGGCTGAATGGAAGAGTGAGACTGCATTCTCTTCTGTACAGATTCCCATAGTCGGGGTGGTTAACACTCACCAGGGAGAGGAAAAGACTATTTCCAGACTGTGAAGAAGCAACAATCTGGAAACATAAGAGTGGTCTTTTTATAGAGTAAATTTATCTAACTGGAATAAAAGAGAGGAAGTATTCTTGTGACAAAGAGGTAATAATATGGTGGAAGAAAAGGAGTAATATCACTAATAATTATCTGTTGCAATTAACAGATCATTTGTTCATATATTATTTTAGTTGACTTTCAAAATAAGCTGGTAATGAATGACCTATGTGGACTCTATCAATTAACTTATTGTCAATTGTGTATTTTTACAATATAATAAATGTATGTCTTTATCAAGATAGCTCCCTAAGAGAAAAGTGTTGTGTTATAGAAGAATAGGTCACCAAGAAATAATAGCAGACTACTGTTTTGGGGGTAGGGGAGGCACATTTTCCCTAGATAAGTTGTCGAATATAAGAATCTCCTTGATGTCTAGGAATCCATTTCTTAATAAGCATAAAGCTAGGTTTCAAAACCTGTTCTAATTATAACATTGAATTTTTATAAAGTTATCCAAATATGTCCCCTAGAACCATTTAATAATTGTGTTAAAATTGATTAATTTAGCGCAAGAAATACATCTTGTTTTGAAATTCTGGAGTTATAAAATTATCTGTGATTCTCACCAACAGTAGAATAATTTCTGTTTCAATACTATTACTTTTTCAATGATGTATCAATCATCTCTTCTGCTATCAGTTACTGTTTCCCTTTTGCTGTCTTCTTCCTCTTAGTAGAGGAGCAAAGTCAAAATCAACCTATGCTAACACATTTTCCTATCTTCTCATTTACTAATTATAGCCTTTAAAATTATGTTTCTTCTAACTTCCTTCGTATGAGCCACATTGGGTGACTGGCTAGTGTTCACATGTATCCTAAAAACTTACTCTTTCCTATAATTCTGTTGTTCTTTCCTTAGGGTACATGCTCCCTCTCCCCTTCTTCACATCTCGACCCATTATAAATACATTTGTCCATAAAATTCCAGTAAAAATAACATGTTAATTAAAGATAACCACAGATTCTCAACTAGAATCGATATCTCAAACTCTCTAATTTCATCAAACATTATTTCTCCACCAAGTACATGACTCTCATTGTCTAAGGTCACAGTCATGTATGTTTGATATACCAGACAGCAGGAATTCTATCTTGTTTATGTTTACATGGGCCTGACTGACAAGGAATAACCTTGCTCTAAATTGCTGCTGAGAAAGAACCTGACATGTAGAATTGTATTAGTCTCATGCCAGCTTTGAGAGTTAACATTCAAGAAATATTCTTTATGTGCCATTATATTCCGTAGTGAACTATTTTTGGGTTTTGGCATTGAGCCCAAAATTCTCAGATTCTTATATTTAAATGATAGAGTTTTGTTCTCAGTCTGAGAAATCAAGAAACTGTGTTCTTCCAATGTCAGTGTTTTGCTGGGTCAAATACCTTAAAATCTGCACAAACCAGTTAATTGAGAACAGTTCAACATTACTTATGATTTTCGATCTATAGAGTCATTGTTACTTTGAAACGTTCTCAAATAAAAAGTCATGTTGACAACTAATTATGATGCCCCAATGTGTTATTTTAATACTTGTGTTTCTAATGGTTTATTTTTTAAATGTCTCTGATCATTTATAAAACTTTATATGAATTTCTGCATAAATATCAACAACACTTTTGTAAAAATTATTAAGGTGTTTTCCTGGATTTAAAACAACTCGTGCATCATTTTCATTTCTCAAGAATATTTCAAATCCCAACCTGCTCATGCTTTATATGAATTTTTATGTTTTCTCCTATTTCTCTTAAATGTTTTTTTACATTTGATTTATAAGGTTTTAAAATAATTTACTTTTAATTTTAATTATTAAAATTCTAAAGTATGGGTAATGTATGATCTCATATTCATAAATTCAAGCAAACAACATGTGTTAAAATATTCTAATTTGAACAGAACACTTTGTTTTTAATTGTACAAATTGTTTTTCTTAAGAAACAGATAGAGAAAACTTGATATGACAGATGGTGAGTGGGTGGACACCTTGTAGGCACAAACCATCTTGGAATACTAGAAGCCATGGAGAGAGATTCAGAATAAATGGGCAATTGATTGGATGATCTGTAGACAAAAGGCTGCTGTGGAATCAGGACTTTGAATCCAATATTGATGGAAATCAAATACCATTTCTTAGCACTGGATTGTTGTTTTAAGCATGATTACTGAACACATGCTATGTTACATATTAATATTGTTTTATAATTAATAGTTTTAGAGATCATTATCCATCACTTATATTTCTTCCTCTTTTTAAGAAGAGAAGCTTTGTAAAAGACAATGCTTGCACATATATTTATTTGGTACAAAGAAATGTTATCAGTGTTTCAAATGATTAAATATGTTAATTGCAGAGTTAAAATGCAGAGTTGCCAAAGTTTATATAACAGGGAAAAAATATATACATATATATGCAAGAGTTAAAGGTAAAATATCCAGATATGCTGTTAAAATATTGGTGTTCAGTAAGATTTATCAGATACCATATTTTTAGTTATTACACTTTTCAGTATCTTATAACACAGTAAAAAAAAATATTACCTATATCATATGAAGCCAGTATGTATATTAAACAATATATGTAAAGTTCTTCAGCCAGAGTATTCCATATTATATATGCTCAGTAAGTGTTAATTATAATTATTAAGAAGAAGACTATAAGACTAAAGTAAATGTTACGAGTAGTTTTCTCTGGCTACAAAGCTGATTATGAATTTAAATATTTTAATGTTAACTCTGAACATTTATACTTTTATTAAATGTTACCATAGCATAAAATAACTAAGTAAATTTTCAAATATTAAAACTTATTCACTCTTATGAGGAATAAAAATGTCTGATTATTTAGAGTATTGACTCTGGACCCATACAACCTTGGTTTAGATTCCTAATTTGTCATTTAATAACTTTATAATATTGTACACGTGATTTAACTTTTCCAGGTTTCAAATTCCTCATCTATAAAATTAAAGTGACATCAGTGTCTACTTCATAGAGCTGTGAGGATTATACATGTTAATATATTTGTAAAACATGATCTGTCAAAGAGTAAGCATGAAGCAAGTTTTAGTTATAGTTTATTTTTATTTTTATTTTATTAGTTTCAAGTATACAGTATATTGGTTAGACATTTATACAATTCATAAAATGATCTCTCTAATTGCTTTCTCTCCTCTGGCTCTCCCCCTAGCCATTACATTAATGCTAACTGCATTCCCTATGCCATGCTCCACATCCCTGTGACCATCCATGACTACTAATTTGTACTTCTTTAACCTGTCACCCCATTCTCCCACTCCCTCCACCCCCTACCCCTCTGGCTGTCACTTGATAGTCCTCTATATTTTAAAATGTTTAGTACTAAAAAAATAAATGAAATTTTTATATTCCTTTTCCATATAATTTAAGATCTAAATATTCAATATTCGGAGGGCATGTTTACAAATGAAGTCACTTAAATTTTAATTATTTGGCATTTTGAAAACATGTCCTGAGAGATTTTTATTATCAATTTAATCAGGGCAATTAAAATCAACTGAAATCATAAACAGTGATTCTTCTATAACAGTGTTTGGGTTAAAGAATTTCATAGTTACTAAGTTACTTTGTAAAAAAAAATAAAAACAACAGTGATTTTAAGTAAGAGACATAAATAAATGTCATAAAGTATAGAGATATTAGTTGAGAGTATGATCTGTTTCTAATATAAAAACACAAAAGATCACATTTCTGGAAATAAAGCAGAAGATATTAATTTATCAAAGGTGTTTAATATTTCTTTGAGGCAATGGAAGGAAGCCAGTAGTTCTGACAATAAAACAATCATGTATAGGAATCTATCGAATATCTATTAGTTACAACTAATTTCTAAGTACTGATAACTTGAGTTAATTTTTTAAAAGCTCCATTAAGTGGCATCATATAATAAGATTCGAAATGAAAAAAAAAAAAAAAGAAAAGAAAAATACTTACTTAGGGAGAAACATGGCTAATTGAAGATGGTTTCTTCAAAATGAAATAGAAGTTAAAAAAAAAATAGGATACTTTATTTTCAGGAAATGGGCCCACTGTCCTTTTAAACCTTTATAACAATTCATGATATAGATATTATAATTCTCATTTACATGTTATAAGGGTTGACATATAAAAAGTTGAAATAATTTATCAAAGGTCACACAGAAAGTTCATGCCAATGGACAATTGCTACCAAATTTATTATGCTTATTATGTTACCTAAATAAGTAGAAACTCATAATACTTGTGAAAATATTTGGTTATAAAGGCATAGCCCAAGAAAAGAACCAATCAGTTCCTTGAGTATCTATGAATAACTCAACTAGTAACTGAAATAGTACATATTAAAAGCCAAGAGTACATTTATTTATGGTATATTATTTTCTTCCTTAAAACTAAAAGAACATATTTGTTTATTATTTATACATAAGGAAAACTACTTTGTAATATTTAAGTTAGAGCATTATTGAGGAAAGAAAACAAAGGAAGAGGTACATATCCAGTGATTTATACCATTTACAGTCATGCATCTGTTAAGGACATTTTGGTCAATGACTAACCACATATAAAATGATGATCCCATAAGATTATAATGGAGATGAAAAATTCTTATTGCCTAGTGATGTCATAGCTGTCCTAATGTTGTAGTTTAAGGCATTACTCAAGTTTGTGGTGATGTTGGTATAAACAAATCTACTGCACTGCCAGTTGTGTAAAAGTATGGTGGTTACAATTACAGTGTGAGGCTATACCACTAGGTTAGTGTAAGTGCATGCTATGATTTTGCACAGCTACAAAAATCCCATAACGAAGCATTTCTCAGAACGTATACCCTTTGTTAAGTGGTACCTGCCTATCAAATTCCTAGCATGTGTCTGGCACCTTAGATATATGAACTATAAGCCATAGCAACCTGATACTGTCTATTTACAGACTAGTAAACAAAAGTTTAGTGAGGTTTAGACATCCTATGAAAACGTATACAAAATGAAAAAGGCAGATTTAAGTTCAAACACAGATGTTTGATTGTATGGCCTGTGGAGCTTTCAATGATTCTTAGCCATAAAAACTTTAGTTTCTCCAAAGTAGTGTATTATAATAAGATATTACTCTACAAAGAAGAACCATACCAGTACAACCCCTGTACTTTCAATCTCAAGTAGTGATTAGTATGGTTATAGTAAGAAATTACTATAGTGTATGTCATTGTATCAAGAGTGGAAATAGTTCCATAAGATTAGAGTGAATAACCTAACAGAAATGATTCTGTGGATGAGAAAGGAAGGATATAAAAATGATAATAAGAGGTAATGATAACAAAATTTACATATTCAGCACATTTGCACTAAAGAACCTGGGACATGGAAAAAGTTGAATGTATGTGTATAGTCTATGTAGAAATTGCTACTTATCTGAAGCATAAAACTTCATTACCTCAATCTTAGCCTCTAGAACTCCAAAGTTATTCATGATTAGGAAATTATCCTTCCTTGAATTCCAGCCACAACGTTTAACTCAATAATCTACAATGTCAGTTCAATGTTGTGGAAAGAAATATTTCTTTTTATATGAACCATTAAAGTAAAAGAATGCTCTTTAACTTTGTATTATTACCCACAGTGAATATCAAGTAATTTTATTATAATAATTATAATTTTTAATGCTTTCTTATAAAGTCTTCCTCAGTTTCACCCTCTTAGTTTTGTTTTTCATTGTAATTAAATTCAATTGCCCTGTCCATATAAATACTTCAATTTCCTTTTAATAAAATATTTACTTGGTTTTAAAATACATTGCTAGTTGATATTTCTATCAACCAAAATTAGAGATAGCAGTGTCTTTTACAATTTATTTTAAATTCTGAGCTATTTTAACTATATAGTAAATTACAGAATAGATTAATACAACATGTCTAATGAACCCTAATTAGACTCAAATAAATTTAAAATATTGAAATATGTATGTTAGATATGAAAAAATTTAGTTATATCTACAACCACATGAAACATATTCTTACTTAAGTCCCAATCCATGTGGATAAATGACAAAGCTAGATCAGGTTGGACCTTGTAAGTTATTAAAAAAAAAAAGCTGTCTTAAACCAAAATGAGATAGAAAACCTTTAAACAGTTTTCTGCTGAGCAGTGGAATGAACTGAAATGTTTAAATAGAACCAATTTATTATATTTAGAAAAGACTCAGGTGATAAAGTGAGAAAGATTGACCAGTTAGGAGGTTATTGCAATTTTCTAGGGAAAGATAATGTGGCTAAAACAAAATGAGAATTGTGGAAGTGGTAAGGAGTAATCAAATTGAATATGGAGATTATTTATCTTATGGATTGATCTGACAGATCTGTGATGTTAAAGTAAAAGGTTAAAGGGATGAGATAACTATAGTTTTAGTTTTATTTTACATTTTGTTTTGTTTTCTTTGGTCCAGATGGTAGGCCATTAACTGTAATAGAAAAAAAAAAACTGTGGTTAGACTAGTTTATGGAAAAGCTAAAGAAAGCATTAAGATGTTTTAAGATATTTTCCTTTTTCTTTAGAGTCTTTAGTTTCTACAAATTAGTTCTATGTGAGAATGTATTCTTATGTATTCTGTCCTAAGCTATGTATTAAGAGAAAACTGCAGGGTAGAGTGAATGTGAAAACTAATGACAGATTTATAAATAAAAATGCTTGAACACTGTTGCATGCATTGTCAGAATGCACATATTACAAATATATAAATCATATATGGACTAAATCTTTATATTTTAATAGATTTCTTTAAGAAAAAAATCAATTTGTTGAGCTTTCTAAAAAATTATAACAAGTCTTATATTCAGATTATTTTATGATTATTTGGTCCCAAAGAAATAAAACTCATTAAAAGAAATAAAACCTCAGAAAAAAAAATGTGTGCCAATCAAGAAGTATATCTATAGAACACAACCACTAGATGAATCCAGCAGATGCTTTCTCCATTTCTCTTCTCTAGATCCTCATAAACACTTATTTTATCTACTATCCCAAAGTAAATTCTATGCATCCTCCACTATGTGAGTATATCCATTATGACAGTCCAATATAGAGATATTAGCCTGTGAGTCTACATAAACTTCTGAGCTTGAATCTGTGCAGACAAATTTGGGAAGGGAAATCTAATTAATTCAGAGTGGCTGAAACAGCAGTATACAATAGCAAAGGCAAGAGGGGTAATGGTTACTTAAGAAG
>NW_011888793.1:7609037-7633935 GCF_000151845.1 Pteropus vampyrus | reverse complement strand
TATAAAGTCTTCCTCAGTTTCACCCTCTTAGTTTTGTTTTTCATTGTAATTAAATTCAATTGCCCTGTCCATATAAATACTTCAATTTCCTTTTAATAAAATATTTACTTGGTTTTAAAATACATTGCTAGTTGATATTTCTATCAACCAAAATTAGAGATAGCAGTGTCTTTTACAATTTATTTTAAATTCTGAGCTATTTTAACTATATAGTAAATTACAGAATAGATTAATACAACATGTCTAATGAACCCTAATTAGACTCAAATAAATTTAAAATATTGAAATATGTATGTTAGATATGAAAAAATTTAGTTATATCTACAACCACATGAAACATATTCTTACTTAAGTCCCAATCCATGTGGATAAATGACAAAGCTAGATCAGGTTGGACCTTGTAAGTTATTAAAAAAAAAAAGCTGTCTTAAACCAAAATGAGATAGAAAACCTTTAAACAGTTTTCTGCTGAGCAGTGGAATGAACTGAAATGTTTAAATAGAACCAATTTATTATATTTAGAAAAGACTCAGGTGATAAAGTGAGAAAGATTGACCAGTTAGGAGGTTATTGCAATTTTCTAGGGAAAGATAATGTGGCTAAAACAAAATGAGAATTGTGGAAGTGGTAAGGAGTAATCAAATTGAATATGGAGATTATTTATCTTATGGATTGATCTGACAGATCTGTGATGTTAAAGTAAAAGGTTAAAGGGATGAGATAACTATAGTTTTAGTTTTATTTTACATTTTGTTTTGTTTTCTTTGGTCCAGATGGTAGGCCATTAACTGTAATAGAAAAAAAAAAACTGTGGTTAGACTAGTTTATGGAAAAGCTAAAGAAAGCATTAAGATGTTTTAAGATATTTTCCTTTTTCTTTAGAGTCTTTAGTTTCTACAAATTAGTTCTATGTGAGAATGTATTCTTATGTATTCTGTCCTAAGCTATGTATTAAGAGAAAACTGCAGGGTAGAGTGAATGTGAAAACTAATGACAGATTTATAAATAAAAATGCTTGAACACTGTTGCATGCATTGTCAGAATGCACATATTACAAATATATAAATCATATATGGACTAAATCTTTATATTTTAATAGATTTCTTTAAGAAAAAAATCAATTTGTTGAGCTTTCTAAAAAATTATAACAAGTCTTATATTCAGATTATTTTATGATTATTTGGTCCCAAAGAAATAAAACTCATTAAAAGAAATAAAACCTCAGAAAAAAAAATGTGTGCCAATCAAGAAGTATATCTATAGAACACAACCACTAGATGAATCCAGCAGATGCTTTCTCCATTTCTCTTCTCTAGATCCTCATAAACACTTATTTTATCTACTATCCCAAAGTAAATTCTATGCATCCTCCACTATGTGAGTATATCCATTATGACAGTCCAATATAGAGATATTAGCCTGTGAGTCTACATAAACTTCTGAGCTTGAATCTGTGCAGACAAATTTGGGAAGGGAAATCTAATTAATTCAGAGTGGCTGAAACAGCAGTATACAATAGCAAAGGCAAGAGGGGTAATGGTTACTTAAGAAGAGTAACAATTTTGCTAAGAAGAAACTATAAATTAGGAGCAAGTTGTTAGTATATCTAGTGTAAATTATAAGCAAAATAAATTTCCAATAAATATAAGCAGAAAAAAATATCAATTAGCATACAAATATCTTATTTTAATGTTACTTTCAGAGGTAGTGTTGATTAATAATTCTCATCATTTACCTTTTTCATTATTTATGAATAAATTCACAGATGTGTAACTCAGGATAGTGCTTAACAATAACATAAAAATAACATTCTGGGGACATGAATATTAGAATTGGTCCACAAAATGGTTAATTTTTCAGGTGGCTGAAAAATGTGAGCTAAACTTCTTCAGCCATTTGAGTTACATCAACTGTAAAATAATTATAAGTTTCTCCAAGTTCCTACAGGAGCTTTTGCTCTGAAATAACTTAAAGTGCAAAAGATCTAAAATTGCAAATATCTCATGCACTTATTTCCTTCTAAGTGATGGTGCAAATTTAGAGCAAAAACTACAGTAATATTGAGTCAAACATTGACTTTTATGCATGCATTCGTAACAAAAGTTTAGCTTATAAACAGTATTTTAGAACTTGTAGAATGCTAACATGAAAATTAAGAGGGTGTCTAATAATCTTCCTATCTTAGCGTTATAAACATTAAATTAAAGTTATTTTTAAAAACAATAATACTGTTAAAATTATGATAAAATGTGGGCATATAACAATATTAGCTTTCATTATTTTTTCTTGAAATTCCATTAGGTGACTAATAGCATATTATTAATATATAATGGCTAATTCTATCAGAACAATAAATTTTGAATTTTGATTTAAAAAAGATACGGATAATGTTGACTTATAGCTTAATATTTACATTAATGTCTTCCACAGTTTTCTATTTATTTAAATTATATTTACATGATTAAATCACAATTAATATAAACTTTGTAGTCTTTTTCTTACATATTATCCATAGAACACTCATTCTTACACTTATAATCATCTTTTCTGGAATTTTTGAGTCTTTTTTTCCAATTTTTCCTTTCTGTGTTCTCTATTGTTCTCAACTATAATACAACAAAATTAAAAGATAAATTCATTCAATCTAGTTGACAATTCTATATCTCAAATATTCCTATTCTTTACTTGAGAAATCTCTTGAAACTGGTTTCTTTAACTTCTCATAATTTGGGTTCTGTACCTTTCTAGATATATATTATTTAATTCAGACTGAGATTTTTTTCAAACTAATTTAATTCATTCAGATTAAAGTAACATTTATTGAGCACTAACTTTAAACTTAATATATATAATATTATCTTTAATCCTTACATGAGGGTTTTTTTTTTATTATTCATGAACCCATTCAACAGAAGAGTAAATATCTTCAGAAATTTGAAAGCATTCAGCCTAAGCAGTGCTGAGTATTTAATTTAGGTTTTGATGTATATCAGTAAGAGTCTGATCATGAGAGAAATCAGAGTAATATGAATAAAGTTTAATGTAAAAAATTATCACCCATAATAAAGGGTTAAAGTGATGAGGAATTTGCTAATAAGAAGAGAACTCAAAAATTATAGAAATAGAAGCTATAAAGAGCAATCACTACCCCTATGGCTAAGATAGGGAACCCAAGGAAAAGACTCCCTGGATAAAGAGCTGGACGTTGTTAGGGAATCTGTGGCTCACTGAATGGCAGAGAAGTCATTGTGGTGCCATGTCACTATATTTTGCTGTAAAGCTTCACTGTGGAATTTGTTGGAAATCTATTCTCTGTGGTGCTTAGGAAAGGTGTTGACGGAGCAGTCTATCAACAGAGGCATTATTCTACAACATAGTCCAAGCGGGGATGTGGAGAAAAGCTACTGACTGCTGGCTGCTGCTGTGGTCCATACACTTGAGGAGCCAGGCACTGGAGAAGCTATCAGTGGGGTGCAGGAGCCTGAGGCTACACAAGCTGTGAGCCCTTCTGTATCTGGAGGTACTTCTCTATGAAATTGCCTTTGATGGGTGCTATGTGGAACCTGTTGGTCTCAGTGCTGCTGGACACAGTGCCCTTAAAGCTAAATAATAGAGAAACTGAGAACATTTCAGGAGGATGGTGCTGGAGAAAGCCACATGCTACAGGATGCAAAACACTTTCCTCCTGCAATGTCTCTCCAGCATCCTCTACTGGCAAAGCTTTGATGTCAGCTAGAAAAGAAAAAATATTAAAAGATCAAGATTCATTTTTTTTTACAAAGTAGGCCAAACAGTGTAAATTTAGACCTAGGATGCAATAAATTGATAACTGACATTATTATACAAATCTAAAATCTTTATTTTCAAGTTAGATATAAATTTAAATTTTTCATTTCCAATTTATGTATATAGAAATTTCCTCCCACCATAGCATTCAATTTACCTTATGATAATGTTGAATAAAGAGAGAGAAATAACCTGATGGAACTCATATCAGGCCCCAAGGATCCATAATTATTCTTGCCATGAGACTCTGAGCTTATAAGTAAGCACCCCTATGGTGGTGTTGCATATTAAAGCAACCTGGAATAAAAAACCAACATAGGAGGCAACTGCTACAGAACAGTTGCCCTAACCTCAGTGGGTCTTATATAAATGAGAAATGAGCTTTTATTATGTTAGGCAAACGGCTTATTTAATACCACACACAAAAAAATGGCTTCGTTTAATTCCATAATGACATAAAAAAAGTTAAGAAAATTAATGTAGCTGCTAGGTAAGTAGCTAAAAGAATATTTAGATAAGCAGATAGAACAATGGAAGATAATACTTATTTAACACATATGACAATGCCAGGTACCATTTTAAGAGTTTTACTTAAATTATCTCATCAATATTTACCCTAACCACTTAAAAGAGTAAATTTATGATTCCTATTTTATAAGAAACCACTCTGAAGCAAAAACTTAGTTATTTTCCCAAGTTCACAGATTACAAAATGAAATGACAGGACCCATATTCTGAAAACAACTCTTATTCTTAGCCACTAATGGATAGATAGCTAAATAGATGAAGATTTCTCTAAAGAGAATTTCAAATAACATACTTCAGTGGTACAGAAAAATAATTTATTTTATAAAAGGAAATGTTTCTCACTTGTAACATGGCATGAGTTTGGCCAGTGTTACAGTGAATCATCAGTATATCGTATTTTTCAATTTACAACATCTCCTCTTATTACATAATAAAACTACTATGTAAGATGATATAATAATTTTTTGAAAGTAAAGTAATAATTTAGTAAAATAAGTAACTAAGTGCATATTGAATGATGTTCTTCATTGATTAAATGATGTTTCAATTCGTCCTCCAGCAGTTATCTCTCAACACTTCTAAAATACTCGCAGTTGCAAAGCCTTAGTGAACTTCGTCAAATCTACTGACCTGAGAAAAGAAACCAAGAACAATTCAACTGAACGTCAAATCTCAGTGAAAAACATGATGTTTACAATGGTCTACTTTGCAAATTAGTAACGATTGTAAAATTAGAAAAAAATTTGGCTTTTACCTAGAAATTTTAAATCTTTCTAAATATTTACAGTAAAGTGCTATACACGTCACTTTAAGAGAAATTGTGCCAGATGAATTCAACTGTACATTACTCGACATCAGAGCTCAGAGTGGAATAATATTCTACTAAATTACACAAGCAAAAAACAATGTTTTTAGACAAGTTATCTTCTTATGTTTCAACATAGGAGAGGTAGTAAGCTCAATGAAAAGTTTTTTAAAAAAGGAAGATAAGAAAGAAAACTTCGGCAAACTTCGTTGCAGTTCCTCAGAGCTATTTTGAAATATCGCCTATAGTAATATAGGATAAATTCGACAATATATAAACTTTTGTCCTCTCCATAGAATCGAATGCAAAAATCAAAATTTACTAGTGGATCAAAGTGGCAGCAATGACAGAAGGAGAAAAATAAAGAAGTAACCAATAATTACCAATGACCTTGTTAATAGTGGTAATGAAGGTATGCTGCTGACAGAATCTTTGAAATATCAACTTCGCAGTTCACAGTTTCTTGAGGGGTTGATAATTTAAATTAGTTATACTTTAGATTAGAGTCAGGTAGACTAGAAAAGGCATTTCACTGAATCCACTCCTGCAACCTCTGCTTCCTTGATTATTAGGGCTTCTGTTGTGAAATACACACGTAAACTCACACACATATACATTCTACATGTACACACACACATACACACACACTAAAAAGACAGGCTTCTAAAATGTCTTGATAGACAATCTCTTAATGTTTCAAATAACCTAAATATACACAATCATCATGCAAAACACTCTTTAATGGCTTCCAAGATCCCTTCTTTTATTATTAAAAAGTGCAGATAATTATGAGAATTTAATCTATATCATAAAGTATAATTTGTAAAGAGAAATACTGATAAGGAAAATGTTATATTATTTCTATGTAGAATAAAATTATAAGTATGGAGAAAGACCAATGTTAAATTAATATCTTTGCATATTTGGAAATGATGGTGATGTTTTCATTAAGGAAAATTACGAACATGAGTTTTTGAGATTTCTCAACTCTGTGATCTTATGTAAAACACTATGGAGCAGATATAGAGACAAAATAGAAGAGAAAATAAATCAAAAATAGAGAAAGAATGATGGACATGACTGGTGAATTCAATTGCCTTATTTAAAAGTAGTTAATTTAGCACACATCATTTTCTTCCTCCTCTCAAAAGATACTTGGAGATAATTTTATAAAAACATCTTAGCAGCATTGTGACATAGGAAAGGGTGTCTTCAATAAACCAGAATTTTGAGGAATTTCTGGAAGACATGGAACAGATGGGAACAGATGGAGGACAAAGCTGATCAGTGCAGAATAGCCTTTGATTCCAAGCAGGGAAAAGGGGAAATACTGGAGAAATTGTGAGCAGATTTTCTAAACTGACCCCTGAAAACAATCAAAGATTAGAACAGAAGGGGCTGGAATCAAGGCGACTGGGTAATAAGGCAGAAACAGAAGAGATTTTGATTCTGAGCTAGCTAATTCCCATGCAAGATGGATAGTAAAATCCCAGTTGCCAGGGACTGATTAAAAATGAACCGAGTGATACGGCACTGAAATCTGTCCATGTGGGCAGAAAGACAAAGAGAAGATATATACCACATTATACTTTTGATACCATTAAGAAAACTTAGAAGAAGAAAGTAATTTAGCATATTTTTAAAAATATCCTGAATCATCTGGTATTTTCTTTCCTGTTGGACCCTGGGAACAAATAATTTAAGTGGACACAAACAACCCTAACATCTCACAGAGTTTGAAAGATTTAAAATTTGGGACACAGTCATAGAAATTAAAGACAGGATATTTGGGATTTCCACTGACCAACCTACTGAACAACTAACTAGAGTCTATACACTCAGGTTTCATTTGGTGGGAAAAGCAACTCAAACAGGATCATGTCATTTAAGGAACTCCGAACTGAAGAAGTTCACCATCTTCTGGAAGGCTCCAAAACAGACCTAAATACTCATGACAAACACCTTTATCAATCAACACACACATAAAAAGTCCCATTGGACAAAGCCTTTGACAATTCATTAGTCTGGGAATGAATAAACAGGTTAGATAGGGAAAGTGATCTTTTTCATAAACTCTCACTTGGGTGTATAATGAAATAGATAAAACATCTGGTTTATTCATTTTAGTCTTTTGAAAAGTTGTTAATATGATTTTTAATGTAAAAGATTTTGTAAATGTAAAAGATTTTTAATGTAAAAGATTTTGTAAATCTTTTACAAATGTAAAAGATTTGTACATGGTATATCCCAGTCACGTTTATTAACTTCTTTTCCACTAAGTTATTTAAGGCAGTTAGACAATAATTTAGACCTTCATAACTAAATATTTACTGAGATTAAGAAGAAAGCACTTGCTTCAGAAGAAAAATATTAGGATAATGACCAATAAGGTGGGATCAGCTTAGTGAACTTTCTTCTTATTTTGAAGACATCCTTTAGAATTAATGTCATTTTTGCTTTCTGGAAACAAACACATTTGACAGAGACACAGAATAATGTCAGAATATATGGTTCAGGATATGCAATTAACGTTTCAACTGCTGATATCCTCAATCATCCCAGAGAAAAATGTCTGTCTTAGGAACAAGGGAGAGACATCAGCACACTAGATGTTTACTACAATAGTTTTGCTCACTTTGTCACCAGCTATTAATTGCTTATGTTAAGCATGTTCTATTTACTTTCCTCTGAAGGGATTTGGGGAAATAAAAATAATACTTCTTCCCTGTTTTTTTCTAGCTTATATAGAGGTCATCTGAAAAAGAAAATATATTCCTGTCCTTCTAAATACTGAAGAGTGACAAGATTGTTGAAGGATGCTAAAGAAGCCATTGGTACATATCAATCTGGACATTGTTTTTTCTAAAAGGGACAGATTTGAAAAACTAACAATCAGACATATCAAGAGGAAGTGAAAATATAAATTAATTAGGGCAATGAGTTGTCAATAAAAAAAGAACCTAAATGCAGAAAAAAGATGAGACTTTGTAATAAAACAACTCTCAGCAGTTTTCTCAGGAAACAATCAATAAATAAGCTGGGAGAAAAAGTATTTTTAGAAGTAAAGTGCATGGACATAAAATATTGGAGAAAAACTCAGTAGAGGAACTGATGGATAATAATGAATACTGACTGTGATTTGGAAGATTAACTTTAGATATTCCACTGGATTTCAGAATAAACACAGAAACAAGAGGGCAAAATATTGAGTGCAAAGGAATGACATTTTGGAATCTAAAACAATCAAATCCATGTAATAATAGTTCCAGGAGTACAAAAATTGAGAGGATAAGGAGATATAAAATAATCAAACTAATGATGAAAATTGAAATTAATAAAGTTAACTTTTAATATTAAAAAAGCCACTGAATAATGAACAAAAATATTGAAAAGAAAAAAAAACAAAACTTTACTCAGTGAAAGTCATATATTCTAAGGATAAAAAGGAAGCCTATAAATTTTCCAATTTGGGTAGATGGTTACAAAAGAAAGAAGTCAGCTTAGCATTAGAAAGCTTCACCATAACATTAAGCTCTAGAAGACCATGCTAAGAAAAAATCATAAGTTCTTTAATAGAAAAGCATTGTGACTTTTAGATTCCATACTGGAGCAAATGGGATAGGGCATAGAAAAGATCTTTTCAGGTATGCAAAAACTACAATATATATGATCTACGGTACAGTTTTTATTTTTTCTGCCTTGTAACTATTTATTCTGGTAAAACTTTAGAAGGAGGAAAGTTGCTCTATTCTACTTCAGTCATTGCCGTGTGGGGAAATATTTCATTATCTATCCAAAAAGTTTCTCAAGTAACCCAAGTAAATACAATTACACAACACAATTTATTTGGACAGATAAATTGCTCTAAGGAACAGCATAGACTAAAGCTGAGCTAAATAGATCCCCTCTTAAGTATTTTTCTCATTAGATTTAACAGAAAGATTGTCTTTAAATATTTGTCCACAATATAATATTGCTAACTCAGGAATCACAGTTATATATTGGTGGTGAACCTTAACTTGAAAGAATAAATCAACAAATAAAGAGAAGTAAAAAATAAACACATATTATTGATAGGCCGATAGATGAAAGATAGATAAAATAATTTCTGTGAAAACCTTCACCTCTGATATTTTGGATAATAATGGAACTTATTAAATTTGATAAAATTAATTTGGTAAAATAAAAGTAAATAATAAAATACAAGTAATTGAATATATAGTATGCACTAAAAAAACAATAAAAATTATATATATGGCTCTAGTTAATAATATAATATTTTAAGTTTAATGCAAAAAATCAGGTAAGGATTTTTTCTTATAGAGATATAACTGACACATTTTTAAACAAAATTTTTTAACTGATAAATGAATGTGAATATTTATTATTTTTGCAATGACATGTTATTAATGATTAAAAAATTAAGATCAAATATGATTGCTAAATATTTCTGAGTAACTGATGTTAGAAAATATAATTAGATAAAATGTTCAATTGAAATAGGAAATAGAAACAATAAACAAAAACACTTGATAAATAAAAACAAGTCAAAAAGAAAACTTCAAAAAATGCAAAGTAAAAATGCAAGAATAAAGCTAAACTTATTAGTCATTAATGAATTAAATCTACACGTTAAATGACAAAATGCATAAATTGTATACACAAATCGAATGCAGACTTAAACTAAACATTAATGAAGAGTTAATATTAAATGCCACGATGGTTGAAAATAATGAAATAGACCAGGATACAAAAAAACACAAGCAAACAAAAAGCAGAAAGAGAAATGTTAATATTATTCCAAGAGAAAACTGGTAATCTTGAGAAGATAAAAAAATTGTACTGAAAAAAGTATACTCAGATAAGAAAACAATACTGCATGAAATTAATGTAGAAATATAGAGATAGTGACTAAACCAAAATCATAATGAAAAACTCTCACTCTTCCTTAACAAATCATGAGATAATTTTCATAGGAGTTGATAAAAAGTAGTTAATATCAAAGTGGACAAAAAAGATAAACACACCCAATAAACAAGCTTAATTCCACATGGCTTAATAAAAAGATTTGTCTTGCTTATGCTATATATTAATTACATGGTTCCACCATGTAGTTTGTCTGTTCTAAGTCAAGATTCGACGCTGTTTGAAAAAGATTCAATCTTAACATAACTTTCTGATGTTAAGACAGAAAGGGAAATGTGGCTAATAATGTGCTGTCCCTCAAAAAATCTACCTTGAAGTAATAAACTTCACTTCCCTTCACATTTTATTGTCTAAAAGCAATTTCCATGGCCCCAGCTAATTCTGAAGAGGGCAAGAAAGTTTAATTTGCTCTGAAGGCAGAGAGCCAGAAATAATTCATCAACAATACTAATGACTAACACAGGCCATCATTTTGGTCATCGAAACAATGCCTTGCTATCCATTCAGAAGACAAAATACACTCAACCTTCCCTGAAAAATATAACCCAAAAAGTTCATTCAGATATAGAATTAAGCTCAAATTTCAGCAGCTCTAAATAATAGAACAGTGATGCATCGTGATCTCTAAATCTGTTCAAGGGATGGCTTCTCTCAATCCAGAAACCTAAGAACTAAAAGGACAAGCATTCTACACCTCAGGTAGCCCATATAAGATGGTACCTAACAGAAATATATAGACAGACAGTCTAAATGATCCCCATTCTGTAAAGGTGAAAAATAGGACACACATATGTCACTTTTGTAAGGATTCTCAAATCCCATACGGCACTTATTGGTAGGCAACCCCATCAGCGGTAACAAAGCTCTTTCCAAGCAACTTTTCAGATTTCTCCATGCCTGCCCAGTGGCTTCATCTTCTGGGTGAACCTTCCTTTCCATTTTGATCCTTGCCCATGCTGAAAGTTTGTGTTTAGAAATATGCCTGGAGTTGAGTAGTTTTCTCAACCCACTTTTGCATGTTAGTATGTGTGGGCACTAGAGTTTTTATTGTCATGTAGTAAAAGATTCTGCTACTTATGAAAGTCCTTAAATAGATCAGTCTCTTCAATTAGTTTCTTACTTATTTGTCAATTCCACATTTTAATAGCTATAACTGCAACTCTCTAATATAATTCTTTCTCGTCATAATTCTCATATGTGCTATTCTTTCCTTTTTGTTCCCAGATTCTGCCCTTTCTTTCTCTTTATTTAATGTGGGTAATGTGAATTTATTAGGCTTTGGTAGGAAAGTTATATACCCTTGAACTCTTTTTAATGAGTTATTTTTGTCTAGTTGATAGGATTTAATGTTACCACTTAATGCACTAATATAATCTAATTATGAATTCCTTTGATATAATCATCCAACCAATTCTGTTTTCATTAGCCTTTGTAGTTCGAAGTCCACCTCAGTTTATCTTTTCCTCTTTGAAAGTTGAGCAGAATTTGTCTTTTCCAATCCTCAAAGTCCCTGAATTTCTAGCCTCTCTCTTCCGTTTTTCCTCTCTCTTTCAAATCTGCTATATATTCTATTCCACAGTCATCTTTAAAAAAAAAAAACAGTACTTAATCTGTTGAAACCATTGGTAACCCATATACTCATATTAAGATTTAGGTTTTCTAACATCTTCCACTATATATACATATGTATAATGGAATATTACTCAGCCATAAGATGAAATATTGCCATTTTCAACAACATGGATGGATCTTGAGATTATCATGCTAAGCGAAATAAGTCAAACAAAAAAAGTTGAGAACCATATGATTTCACTTGTATGTGGGATATAAAACTGAAAGCAACAAATGAACAAGACAAATAGACAAGAGTCTCATGGACACAGGCAACAGTTTAGTGGTTACCAGAGGGAAAAGTGGGAGGAAGTAGATAAGGGTAAATGGGGTCAATTATAAGGTGATGGAAGGAAACTTAATGTGGGTGGTGAACACACAATGCAATATACATATGGTATATTATTGAACTGTACATTTGAAACCTATATAATTTTATTAACCAATATCATCCCAATAAATTTAATTAAAAGAAAGTTCATTAGTACATTACTACATTCTACTTAATTATAGGGTAGTTTTATCAAATGTTCTGTGACTATACAGTAATCATCAATCTCCTTCTAGACTCCAGTATTAATTTTTCTAACACTTATATCAACTGAATTTTAAACAATTGCTATGTTTTTTGTGTTTTGCTTTTACCACAGTAGTACTTACTTGAAACATCATTTTTTCATATTAGTCTTGCTGCAATAAGAAATAAGCCTAAACTTTCATAGCATAATGCAGCAAATATTTCATTCATGGTCATACTCCCTGTCCATGAAGGCTTTGCTCATCTTAGTTGATTGGTTAGAAAAAGAGCTCCCACTTTGACACATGCACCCATAATTTTGAAAGAAGGAAAAGGTAATTTGACTCTTAAAAGCTTCTGAGAGAAACATTATATATACTATCATTTCATTGACTTAAGGAAGTTTCACAATTTGACCAGTGCTGTTGAAAAGTAGTAGAGAAGTACAATTCTAGTATGTGGAAGGCTAGCATTTCAGTATAAGATTATAAGGAAGTAAACCAAACAGAAAAAGTTCTTAACATCTTTCAAATTTTATCTTTTACTCAAATGAAGGTAAATCATGTTTGCTCTTATTTTTTATTAGATAATTTTAGAAAATGTTTTAAACTTTCTTATATTTTGCTTTCTTCATTTAAAACTTTAAGCTTTTTTTTTAAAAAAAAAACTAGGTTTAAAATGTCATAGAGAACATAGTTGCTCATCATCTATTTTAAAAGTATATTATGAAGTATATTAACATCCTATTGCTATGTAGCAAATTACCACGTTTAGCAGCTAAAGACAGCACACACTTATTATCTCACAATTTCTGTGGGTCAGGAGTCTGGGGTCCTCAGTCAGAGGCTGAAAAGGCTATAATCAGGCATAGGCTGAACTGTGACATTATCAGAAGCTCAAAGGGGAAAATCTGCTTCTAAGATCTCTGAAGTTGTTGGCAGAATTGATCTTCCTGCTGCTACAGAATTGAGAGAATTATTTTCTTGCTGTCACTGACTGCTACTGTCAGCTCCTAGAGGCCACCAGTGGTTCCATGCCACATGGCCCTTCTCCCATAGGTCTTCCCAGAAGGTGGCATTTTAATCTTTCAAAGCCAACAAGGGAGATTCTCTCTCTTCCTATAAAGGGCTCAGTTCCTCTTCCAACATTTTCAATTGATTAAGTCAGACCCAAACAGGGTCATTTTGATTAACATAAAATCAGCTGTTTGGGGATGTTAATTTCATCTTCAACACTCCATCATCTTTCTCATATTCTACTGGAGAGAAGAAAGGCACAGGTCCTGTCCATGCTCAAGGGGACAGGATTATACAAGGTGTGAACACCAAGATATGGGGATAATGGCTTAGTTAACTTAGAGTATGTTCATTACAGAAAGATAGCTCGTATATTCTTTATGTCTAACTATATAAAATAATTTGATCATATTGGTGAAAAAATGTTATCTATTAAATATCCCTCATATTTTCCTAATCATTCCTTATTGCCTTTTCTAGTTGTTAAAAGTTTCTCAATAAATGTACCTCTTAATTTCTCCTTTTATTTCTGAGCTTATCTTTTATATACCACTTACTGTTTTATATGATAAAATTATTTAATTTTATTATTCTAATTCTCAGTTAATGAGTTGCAATTCTGTATCAGGCACTCTGGTAAGCAATTATATATGCTATCTTATCAATTAATTGCAGTATCTCCAACTTACGTATAACAATAAAGGTTTCCTAAAAACATCTCGTGTGTAAGTAGTGAATTCCAGAGGCCAATTTATATCTATTTATAAAGGCAATTACTTTATATGCTATATATATTTGATACATTAAGTTAACAATAGCTTAATCTTAATTAAAATGTATTTATAAAATGTGGCCTTCATTTACTCACATAAAAATTTTCTGAGATGACTGCACTTTGATACTAGTTTTCTCTTTTGCATTCCCTATAGTAGCTTTATAAATTAATTTCCCTTTAAATTTTCTATGCTGTTTTATTTCTATGAAAAATTCCATATAAATTTATTTTGTGGCTTAATTGAATTTGAATGTCATTTTATTTCTAAAAGTTAATATTATTTAAATTATTACTTCTTTGGTGTAGTTTAAATGTTGAAATAGCCTTTTATTTTTTTCAATGCTACCACTCTGTGTCCTCAACATATTTCCTTTTGTTAAAAGAGTTTTATTTTGTCTGATTATTTTCACCTAGATTTGATGAATTTATGTCGCATATTTCCAATTTTGCTACTGATTCTGCTTACTTATTTTGAATTTATGCAGGCATATATTTTTAAATTATGGGAGATAACAGTTAAAGTACATTTTCCTATAACCTCTTTTAAAGGAATTTTAATCCTTTAAAAGGAATTTTAATCCAGTGTAGTGCTGTAGACGTAAAAAATAAAAATAAGGGATTGTAAACTGACAAGTTCCTTGCAATCTGTGAGGTCAACCAACAGTTGCTTTGCCTAAAAAAATCAATCAATCAATTAATTAATTTTTTTAAAAAAAGGAATTTTAAAATCTTGGTGTACTGGCTTTCATGCCTTTGTGTAGTCCCCTTTCTCCTTTTGTGTGTTGGCTCAGTCAAATGATTTGTTTCTAACAAATAGAATAAGGCAAAATGTAATAAAATAGGAGCAGGTTAAAAACAATTAAGATTTCCATCTTTATGAAACCATTTCTGGCTTTCATTTGTTCATTCTGATGAAGCCACCTCCCATATGGTGAGCTGACCCACAAAGAAGAATGACTGGCAAGTAACTGATGGCAGTTTCAGGCCAACAGCCAGCGAGAAACTGAGGCTATCTGTTTAAGAGCTCCCTAGTTCAACAACTCATAAAGAACTGAATTCTTCCAACAACTACATGCATCAACTTGGACATGAATGGTGGTCCACCAGATGAAGCAAGCATTTTGCTGCAGCCTTGTGAAAGACTTTAAGACAGAGAAGTCAGCTTAATCACATTGAAATTTTGAGCCTCAGAAATGTAATAAAAATAAATGTTTGTTGTACTAATCCTTTAAATTTTGAGGCAATTTGTTACATGGAGATAGATAATACGATATTTTACATAATTATTCATCTCCAAATTTATGTCAAAAAGATACTGTCCTTTATCAGTTGTTTCCAATATTACATATCTCTCAGTCTGTCTATGGAGCAATTTTCAAAGTTAAGTAGATGAATAAACAAACTAATATCTTAAATGCTTCACTGAATAAGCATCATCTTTTTTTCACAAGAGAAAGCATGTACATGAATTGATTAAATTTAAATAATTATATATAGATTGGAATTATTTTAATTTTAATATTTTACTAAAAAAGTTTATGTATATTTTACCCATAAAATATTTTTTAGTTCTGAACCAAATTACAATAAAAAAATGAAAATTGATTTAGAAACAGGAAATGCTTAAAATACAAAATAAATTAATCTGAATTACATAATTAAATTTGGTTTCTTGAAACTAAAGTTGTTCTAAGTCAAGCAGACATATGCCTTGAAATACGAGGCATATTAAATAAATAATAAGGAAATATTCTTTAACCATGTGTTCTTAAACCCAGTGTTTTCTTATGGAGTAGAATTATACATTTAAATTTTATTTTAGATTCAGTTGTTGAAACTGGTTTACAATATCAAGAATTCTTTCAGCCTGGTTAGGTTTATTTCATGCTTTTAAACACTTGTGCTGATTTCATCTGACATTTAATTCTGTGCAACCTTAACAGTTCAGTAACTTACATGAAAAGTGCAATTGCAAACATCCAAGGAATGGAATTTTCCATGATTCATAAGAGCAAATATTGTATGCCACTAAAATAAATAAGAGCATTGCCAAAACAATACAGCTGATGACTATTCTTATTTTCCATCTCCTATAACCTGCCTACTACAAGAATTATTAGCAACACTCATATACTTACACTCTCGGTGAATATTATTGGATAAAGTTCAAGAACTAGTAATAGTAGAAAAGAGACATAACCTGCCATAAATATTACAAAACACTGCTTGTAAAATTACAGAGATTTCATACCTAATCATATTCATAAAGAAAAACTATAGGAAAATATCCTGTACTTAACATCAGCCCATGTTCAAAACACTATTTGGCATATTTACATGAATATTTCACATATTTATTTAGTAAATGTAATATGTAATATGAACATATATTTATACCTTTTGAGTTTTCTTAAACATATCAATATGTATGAAGAATGTTGAATAACATATTTGTTTAAAATAGTCATATTCAAGTACATGACATACAATGATATTTTATATGTTGTCTTCATATATTATACACTACTGTATACATTATATATTGATCCATGTGTTACTTTATAAAGTCATACACTAATGCTCATAGTTCTTTTATTTCTAATATATTATTTTTCCTCCAGATGATGACTTTAGAACAACATAGTAATAAATTCTACTATATTTTCTTCCAAAGTGTTCAATATAACTTAGGTTTAAAAATACATCTCTGACTAAAAACAGATTTGCTAAATCCTCATAGGAAATATATATATACACATATATACATATAATGTTTCATATTCAGGTTATGCTATACCAATATGCTACAAAAATATCGAGATTAAACATAAATATTAATCTTTTATTTTAAAATGGTACAATATATATTATTAAATAAGGATGAGTTGCAAGATAATCGGAGATAAGGGCAAAAGTATGTAATTATGTAAATGGTTCAAAACTGAAATTCTAATAGAGAAGTATGCCATGTTCTTAAAATATAATGCACATCAAATTTTGTAAGATGAAATATAACATTACATTTCTTCTTTTTCAACCATGAATTTGCATGTTGAGAAACAAGTTTTCACTTCAGAATCCTTGCAATAATTTTAGTTCTTTCCCTACATCCAGAACATGGCTTGAGGTTAAAAATTTTTTGAGGGTCAATGTATATCTGAGATTCTTTGTACATAACTAAAATATTCTTAAAATGAATCATATCTACTAATCATTAAAACTGCAGGATTTTATTGAAATTTCCTCAATCTTAGTGCTGCTCTAGAGCATTCATATACAACCTTAATATCCTTTCAACCTAATTATCTATTAAGATAGTATTTTTCATAGTGAGATTTTATTTATGATACATGAAACAAATATTATTTATGCAGGATCTCAAATTAATTTGTGAGTCACAGACTACATCGAATACACGTCAGCCATTATTATGGGGGAAATGGTGATATATATATATAATTCCTAATTTTTTTCATAAAATTCGTTATTTTTTAAAGCACTTGTTTAGTTCCTGAGAGTTGACATATTTGTTGAAAATAAAGTTGCCAGGTCTTTGACTTTTACTATTACAATATAAAGTTAGAACTATTCTTCTTCCTGGAGAACAAAAAACATAAACACAGATTTGTTTTAGCAACACTAAAAGACAGTAGATATCCAAACTTCATTGTAAGTGAAAAGACTCCTGAGGTGTAGACAGTGAGCTACAGTATTCATATAAAATAGCAAAGAGAATATCAACAAGGAGCCAGGCAAAGAACTGGGAAGTCTGTATGGGGAAGAAGACTGTTCCTGCTGCAAAAATACTCAGTGCTTCATAAAATGTAATTTTTCTTGTATGGCTGGGGTAAAAGAAATTCGGAGCAATAACAGGTGGCCAGAAAATAATTTAAAAGTTCTAAGCTACAACATTAGTAGTGATCCATACTAAGAGCTAAGTGGGGACAAAGATCCACTGGGAGCAGGTAGGAATATCCGCACTGTAGTTAAAACCTGGGCTTCGAGCCAGCTGCAAAGGTGTATGTTTCAGGCACTACAGAAAAGAAGCTGGAACTCCCTCACTAATACTGAGATATGAGAACTCGAGATCACACTTATACGCTGCTTAAAAACCTGCTAAAAACCTGAGAAACAAAAAGGCTGAAATTTAAAATGTGCAAAAAATTAGTACACCGCGTATTGGTATAAATAAAAAGGGCTGTTATCTTTGTTTTGGTAAAAGCTAAGTTGTCATAACACAAACATTAAAGAAACATAAACATTGATTTAAATAAGTTAGAAGTTTACTTTTCCATTCTGTAAATCCCAGGGCATAGTCTGTATTTCATAAAGTAATCCAGCCTAGCTGGCAGTCTGCCATGTTAAGTTCTCAGCATGATTTTACAAGATTGCCTCAGGAATCTTCATATTTTATCGGTTTATAAAAAAGATGAATTTGAAGTATAGTGATAGCTGTTGCAGAAGATAACCTGAAATTTGCACATACCTCTACCACTCACATCCCACTTGCGAACTCAATAGCATGACAACGCAAAACAAAAAAGCTGAAAATGTATTCTCTAATCCATAGAACAAAACATTTTGTTGGTAGAACACAAGCATTCTGACACGAATAACTTTATCAGCATCCAACAAAATAAATTCTAAGACAAAAATGAAACTACTATTAAGTGATCCAATACATGAGGAATATAAATCTACCTAGCAGATGAAGTACCTATAGAAATAGAAAAAATAAAGGAATGGTTGGCATTTTACAATCACAACACAGATCGTAAATGCCACGAAGGTCAGTCAAGCCTGAATAAATATATTTCATATAGAGATCATTTGAACAACAAAAGTAACAAGCTCAAGTTTTTAGGATAGGTAGAATCTTAAAGGAAATAATTGAAGTACAGGCTATGTCTCAAAAAATGAAAGATTTACCCAAAGTTGACCATAAGCAGCCCATAACAAAGATCTCAAATATTTCAAGGATCTAAATCAAAAGATTCTGAATATGGTCACAGAGCAATTAAAAAGTAAATAGTAGAAAAGCAAATAAAAATTCTAATCATAAATTATAAATAACTCCTGTAAACTAATCAAAAAAAAAAAAAACTTGATAAGAAATGGGATATCACTATTCACCCACTACGCAGAATATTTTTTAAATCCTGAAAATACTAAGTTGTACCAAAGATGACTAACAGATAATTCTTATGCACTGCTGGGGGTAGCAGTTCCATGTTATGGAATTACTTAAAAGAATCATTTTTACATGAATACCAAGAAACTTAAAAATATTCATAGAAGTGTTATTAGTAATAGAGAAAACACCACTGATTTCTATTAAAAGAAGGAGGAATATGAAAATCTTGGTTCATGCGTGTTATATAACATTTAGTAAATCTGGATACTTAAAATTTTGCATGTGGATATCCAGTTTTCCCAGCACCATTTGCTGAGGAGGCTATCTTTACCCCATTGTGTGTTCTTGGCACCCTTAACAAAGATCTGTCGACCTGATGTGCATGTTATTCCATCTAGGCCAGACTTGTCTTCTCAGGAAGGTTGAAATGCCATTATCTAATATCACAGCTCCTGCTACAAATTTAAAATCCTTTACGATTCAAAGATAATAAGTAAGATGGACAATGTCTACTATGGCCTATTAGAAATAGTTAAGAAGTGCATTAGAACTGTAACCATTCCACGCCGGTGTTTAAAGGAAAAGAAAATTCTGAATCCACTCCACTCCCAGCCCCCACCCAATTTATTTTACAAGAATGATTCTACAAGAAATTTAAAAGATTTGTATGAGGAATAGAATTATTGTGAATTATAACTAATATACATTTATCTTAAACACATAAGATAGTTCTAACAGTATTTTATAGATAAACATATTGAATGACCAGTATTTTTTAATTATCACTCTTTTATATGTCATTCACATTATACGCATATTTAGTTAGAGTAAAATGCTAAAAGATAAAATAAACTACTGGTTAAGGAAACTGAATACATGTCACACTTGAGTATAGTAAAGCGGTAGACAGCTATAAATCAAAAACATTGACAAAGCTTTTTTTTTTTTGGCAATTTAAAAAAGACGACCAGGAAGAATAAAAAGTTTGTTTTTTTTCCCTTAAAAGATTAAAATATTGTGAGCCCAAGTTTACATTCATACCCTATGTTAAAGAATGCAGATTTATTCATGGTTGGTACTTGATAAGTGTTTAAAGTAGTATAAAATAAATATATTTTAAAAAATCAAATAAAATGGCTTCCCCTCTAATTTTTCCTTGCCATGCTTAATACATTTTGATTTTCCTTATTTATAAAATGAGTTAGTACTATTGATTTTCTCTGCTTCTGACTTAATTTTTCTACTTCTCTGATTCTTTAGTCTCTCAGTCACTCTGGATTGCTGAATCTCATTCTCTCCATGTCACTTTTATTTTGGGGGGGTCTATCTCTATATCTGTCTCATATGTTTGTACGCTATGCTTTAAATTGTTAGTTTAAATTATTTTATTTGTTATTGGAGATATTATATTAATATCCTCGATTTCTGATAGGCTACAAACAATTAGTGCTTTTCTGGTGTCCCTGACACTGCCGGAATCATAGAAAACTCCATCCTCTATGTTTAATATTATACAATCCTTGCCAGTAGTCCTTAATTTTATGTATTGCAGTTTTCACTTCTATCAGCCAATTTCATAAATTTTTTACATTCCAAAACATGGCTGAAATTCTTCTCTTTTATCTATCTTGTCTAATTTCCCATCTTTCTTTCATTTCTAATTTCATCGCTGTTTCTTGTTTTCTCTTAAAGAGATGTTTTCATTTTAATTTCACTTTTAAGTATAAAATATAACATATAAAATGAGAAATTGTAATGAGGCCACACAAGAAAAAGAAAAAAACAAAATACTGAACTGTTCAACTGCTACTAGCATGAGAACTCTTCGAATATTTTTCTAAGGGAAAAAAAAAACAAACTTCAACCAGGAAGTTAGTGAGTATATAAACAAACTGATTCCAATTTGAGTAACATAATTTTCATTAGAAAGCATAAAAACAAAAGCTATTACATTTAAATGTATGTAAAACTTAAGATTCTCTTTGATTAAATTTTATTCCATTTGGAATTTAGCTAATTTGATCCTCTCTTTAATCTAGCCAAAACACGTTGGAGTAAATTGAATATCACTAACAGTTTCCAACTATTACATTTTATTATCCACATATAAATTTGTATTTGCCCATCTAAGAATAGGTATATCAGAAAGAAAGTAAAGATCCAGTAGGGACATATATTAATTTTATTAAGGGTTCAATAGCCTTCAGGAACTAAAGAAGACATGCAATTCCAAACTTCCAACAGTAAGTAGTAAGAAACCCAAGATCTACAGACTGCTTTGTAGTTTAAATGTTCTCCTCTAAACTGATTCACAAAATTCTTTCTAGAGGGTTGATTAGCATTACCCAAATAACTATTGAGAAGCCCAAGAAATATATTACCTATACCAAGTGGCCAAGGAACCGAGATTATTATATCAGAGCCTAAAGCTGCTTGGATTACTTGTAACTCTAAATCTTAGGTAGTGTATTTGTCATTAGTACTCAAAATATTTCACCAACTTTATGAATACTGCCTCTCACTGCACTGCCACATGCTTTATTGTTCTAGAACTTACTGTATGGCATTCTCAAATTGTCTTATTCTGTTCTTTATGTCTATTAACCTCTCTTCCATAAATCTGTATTTTTTAACCTTTGTATAATTCCTTCAGTTGTTTTCCAGTTCATATAATTATTGGAAAAACAGTGCAAAGTTCACATTTACTCCTCACCCAAATTCCACTATTATTAACATATTAGATTAGTGTAGCACATTTATCACAATTAATGAGCTAATACTAATAAATTATTAGGAACTAAATTCCTATTAGATTTCCTCTGTTCTACCTACTTACTCCTGTTTGCTCTAGGATCTCTTCCAGGATATCACATTATATATATATTTTTAATTTATTTATTTTTATTATGTGACACTGGTTAACAAAACTCAGTAAGTTTCAGGTGTATAATTCAGCAGTAAGGCATATATATATATATATATATATATATATATATATATATATATATATATATATATATATATCACATTGTGTGTTCACTGCCCATAGTTAGATTTCTTTGTCACCTTTTACCCCATCTACCTTCCTCCTTCCCCCGACCCTTACCCTCTCGTAACCACCAGTCTATTGTCCATGTCCCTTAGTCTCTGTCCTGTTTGTCTGTTGCTTTTAGGTTTATATCTCACATATAAGTGATATCATGTAGTTTTCCACTTTTTCTGCCTGGCTTATTTTGCTTAGCATGATTATCACAATTACATTTTGTACCCATATCTCCTCAGATTTTTCTTGATTAAGAGAGTTTATAAAGCTTGTCTTAGTTTTGATGACCTTGACATTGTTTAAGGATATTGGTCAGGTATATTGAATTGGGATTTGCATGATGTTTTTCTCATGATTACACTTAGATAATGAGTTTTGGTAGAAATATCACTGAGATAAAATACCATTCTCAACGCATCATATCAGGAGTACATATTATCAATAAGACATCACTGTTGATATTAACCTTGATCATCTGACTTAAGGCAGTATTAATTAGAATTCTCCACTGTAAAATAACACCTTTTTTTCCCCTTCCATACTGTACTCTTTAAAAAAAAGTTACTACTTGTAGCCACACTTAAGTAGTCATGCTTGTCTTCTTTGCAAGCAATGTAGCAACATAAATTAGGTAAAATTCTTCTGAAAAAGAGATGTGTCTATTCTTCCCAATTTATTTAGTATGCAATCAGTTATTTAAGTAATATGGTATTAGCTGAGATGGTTCATTCTGGAAATTCTGAGGGATAAATTGTTCCATGCCTCTCTTCCATCCTGGTGGGTTCCAGCAATCCTAAGCATTCCTTGCCTTATAGACGTATTGCTTCAGTCTCTGCCTCCATTTTCACAACACCTCCTCTGTGTGGCCTTCTCCTTTTCCTTTATTTTCTCTTGAGATTTGTATTAGATTTAAGACCTTCCTTTATCGAGGATGATCTTAACTTGAAGTCTTTATGATAATTACATCTGCAAAGACACTTTTTCCTAATAAGGTCACATTCACAAGTTTCAGGTGGACCTATCTTTTAGGAGACCACCATACAATTCATTACACTGCCACTACTCACTTGCTGCTTACTTATACTTGATAGTTATTTTGTTTGTTTAATTAAAATTCCCATATCTTGCAGAACAATGTATTTGTGGTTAGTAAAATAGAAATCCCTACTGATGTCCTATTTTTAATGAGTCTAGGATCAGACTCATGGAAATGGAAAATGCTTGTTAAATGCCATCAAATGTCATTTCTTTACCATTATTTAAATGATCATATGTAGCATGTTACAATAATAGTACATTTAATTGGTAAACAATTCTTGCCACATTGCTAATAAATCATACTTACTTCTAGGGCAATTATTTTTAAAATGTATCTGAAAAACGATAGAATTTTGTTCATGTATACTCAGATATGAGACAGGTTTATAGTTTATTGGGAGAAAATATCTGCCACATTTTGTATTATGGTCAGGCTAGGACAATACAATAATTTATGGAACTTCGTATCATTTTATTTGTTATGAAACTGCTTATATAATATTAAGACTGTCATCAAAGTTTCAGAGGCTTATCTAAGCCATGTGATATTTTCAAATATACTTTTGTTTATTTTTAGAAAATATAAATAAGTGATGGAAATATTTATGGCCAATGGAAAGGATGGCTATCTATGATTGATAGTATTATGCATAACAATTTCTTCCATAGGCAATTCTGAAGTTTATAAATGGCATTAAAAAACTGTTCATTTTTGAAATTCCTTCTAATATTTTTTAAATTAAATTTATTGGGGGTGATATTGGTTAATAAAATTATATAGGTTACAAGTGTACAATAATACATCATCTGTATATTGCATTGTGTGCTTACCACCCAAAGTCAAATCTCCTTCCATCACCATATAGTTGATCCCCTTTACCTTAGTCTACCAAGACCCCTCACTCCTTTCCCTCTAGTAATCACTAAACTATTGTCTGTGTCTCTGAGTTTTTGTTTGTTTTCTTCATTTGTTGCTGTTTCATATCCCATATATGAGTAAAATGGTATGGTTCTCAACTTTTTCTGTCTGATTTATTTCACTTGGCATGATAATCTCAAGATCCATCCATGTTGTTGTGAATGGCAGTATTTTATCTTTTGTCATGGCTGATTAATATTCCATTGTATACATGTACCACATCTTCCTTATCCAATCAAAGATCATTTTGATTGTTTCCATGTCTTGGCCACCATGAAAAATGTTGTGAACATAGGGGTGTATATATCAGTCTGGATAAAGGTTTTCAAATTTGGGGGTAGATACCCCCATATTTGATAATTCTATTCTTAATCTTTTGAGGAACTTCCATACTGTTTTCCATAGTGGCTTTACCAATTTACATTCCCACTAGCAATGTATGAAGGTTCCTTTTTCCCCAACACTTGATAGTACTTGTTTTGTTGATAATAGCCATTCTAGCAGTTGTGAGGTGATATCACATTGTGATTTTGATTTCTATTTTCCTAATAGCTGATATTCTCATGAGCATCTTTTCATGTCTGTTAGCCGTTTATATGTCTTCTTGGGAGAAGTGTCTGTTCAGGTCTTCTGCTCATTTTTAATTAGATTTGTTTGTTTTTTGTTGTTGTTGTTCAGTTGTATGAGATCTTTATATATTTTGGATATTAGCCCTTAATCAGAGGTATTGTTTGCAAATATATGCTCCCATTCAGCCAGTTGCCTCTTTGTTTTGCTGATGGTTTCTTTTGCTGTACAGA
>NW_011888793.1:7581802-7607917 GCF_000151845.1 Pteropus vampyrus | reverse complement strand
TTAATTAAAATTCCCATATCTTGCAGAACAATGTATTTGTGGTTAGTAAAATAGAAATCCCTACTGATGTCCTATTTTTAATGAGTCTAGGATCAGACTCATGGAAATGGAAAATGCTTGTTAAATGCCATCAAATGTCATTTCTTTACCATTATTTAAATGATCATATGTAGCATGTTACAATAATAGTACATTTAATTGGTAAACAATTCTTGCCACATTGCTAATAAATCATACTTACTTCTAGGGCAATTATTTTTAAAATGTATCTGAAAAACGATGGAATTTTGTTCATGTATACTCAGATATGAGACAGGTTTATAGTTTATTGGGAGAAAATATCTGCCACATTTTGTATTATGGTCAGGCTAGGACAATACAATAATTTATGGAACTTCGTATCATTTTATTTGTTATGAAACTGCTTATATAATATTAAGACTGTCATCAAAGTTTCAGAGGCTTATCTAAGCCATGTGATATTTTCAAATATACTTTTGTTTATTTTTAGAAAATATAAATAAGTGATGGAAATATTTATGGCCAATGGAAAGGATGGCTATCTATGATTGATAGTATTATGCATAACAATTTCTTCCATAGGCAATTCTGAAGTTTATAAATGGCATTAAAAAACTGTTCATTTTTGAAATTCCTTCTAATATTTTTTAAATTAAATTTATTGGGGGTGATATTGGTTAATAAAATTATATAGGTTACAAGTGTACAATAATACATCATCTGTATATTGCATTGTGTGCTTACCACCCAAAGTCAAATCTCCTTCCATCACCATATAGTTGATCCCCTTTACCTTAGTCTACCAAGACCCCTCACTCCTTTCCCTCTAGTAATCACTAAACTATTGTCTGTGTCTCTGAGTTTTTGTTTGTTTTCTTCATTTGTTGCTGTTTCATATCCCATATATGAGTAAAATGGTATGGTTCTCAACTTTTTCTGTCTGATTTATTTCACTTGGCATGATAATCTCAAGATCCATCCATGTTGTTGTGAATGGCAGTATTTTATCTTTTGTCATGGCTGATTAATATTCCATTGTATACATGTACCACATCTTCCTTATCCAATCAAAGATCATTTTGATTGTTTCCATGTCTTGGCCACCATGAAAAATGTTGTGAACATAGGGGTGTATATATCAGTCTGGATAAAGGTTTTCAAATTTGGGGGTAGATACCCCCATATTTGATAATTCTATTCTTAATCTTTTGAGGAACTTCCATACTGTTTTCCATAGTGGCTTTACCAATTTACATTCCCACTAGCAATGTATGAAGGTTCCTTTTTCCCCAACACTTGATAGTACTTGTTTTGTTGATAATAGCCATTCTAGCAGTTGTGAGGTGATATCACATTGTGATTTTGATTTCTATTTTCCTAATAGCTGATATTCTCATGAGCATCTTTTCATGTCTGTTAGCCGTTTATATGTCTTCTTGGGAGAAGTGTCTGTTCAGGTCTTCTGCTCATTTTTAATTAGATTTGTTTGTTTTTTGTTGTTGTTGTTCAGTTGTATGAGATCTTTATATATTTTGGATATTAGCCCTTAATCAGAGGTATTGTTTGCAAATATATGCTCCCATTCAGCCAGTTGCCTCTTTGTTTTGCTGATGGTTTCTTTTGCTGTACAGAAGATTTTTAGTTTGCTATAGTCCCATTCTTTCATTTTTGCTTTTACTTCCCTTACCTTTGAGGTCAAATTCATAAAATTCTCTCTAAATCCAAGGCCCATGACTTTAGTACCTTTGTTTCCTTCTATGCAATTTAGTGTTTCAGGTCTTATATTTAGGTCTTTGATCCATTTTGAGTTAATTTTGGTATATGGTGACAGATAGTCTAGTTTTATTCTTTTGCATGATGCTTTTCAAAAATTGCTCATTTTTATATTTTGAATTAGCAAGAGATCATTCATATTTCAAATATGAGAACTAGTAATAAGTTAAGGAAAAACATGAGGAGTTGGAAGAATTCTCATTTTACTTTTTTGATAAATTGCTATCTGATATATCTGAATTATTTTTTTCAAACTATTTCTGATTCAATATTGAGTCATTACCAATAGGCGGATATTTATATTGTGCTCATGTAGCTTAACTGATAACCAATTTTTAACCAAAGTATTTGGAACTTATAATGTGGCCAATTAGTTTCAAACAAATTTATACAAATTCAAATGTATTTCACCATAAGGAAATAAATGTTACACTATGTAAGACTTCAGACTAAAAAAAATGACTAAATATCACATTTCAGCATGATTACCAGGTTTAGAATATTATTGTTCTTTACAGGATCTTATACAGAAAATGTACAGTGCTTTTTGTTATATTCTAAACACAACAATTTTTAAAATCTTAAAATTAAGGTTTCAGAAGCAATCTTTTTATGTGTGTGTATATAAATAAATGGCATCTTAAGCAAATACAAATAAATCACAGGCTAACTACAATGTCTTGGTAATCTTACTGAAAAAATGATTTCCTAACGTATCATTTCTAATTTAATTAAACTAGCAATTGCCAGTGGAAAATCTTCACAGAATGTTTTTTTCTTCTTTTATAAAATAATCTTAACTGTACTAAAAAAGTAATTTGCTATCTGGACAGACTGGTTGAATATTAGAGACAACCAAATGTAGAAACTTCAAAAGGCTATTTCAGAATTCCAGATGAAAAAGTACTGAGAAATATGTGTGTGATTTCCCTCCCTCTAGGCTTATTAAAATAAAATACTGTTGAATCTCTCTCTATTCTATGTTATTTGAAATATTCCTGGGTTATAAGTAAACTGAGTTAGATTTCTCATTTATTAATCGGTAATTCATGACTTTGATAGACCAAATAAAACAATTAGATACAAAACACATTTGATCTTTATTGGAACAATACACAAATGTGTATGATTTGAACATTAGTTTAAATCAAGATATGTTTAATGTTAATATAAACATGTTGTAAATATTGACATGAAGTCTCCTATAAAATATACGTACTTTTTTTTTCTTAAATACAATTTTGTCTATATAATGGTGGATTAAAAAAAACTTGTAAAAGAGATAAGTATTTTAAACACTGAATAGTTAGTTTTAGGACCATGACATAAATTATAGGTGATTGTATATTTGTGCATTTTTGGGGTCTTAATTGGTCTCTAAAAGTTTATCAATTTTATTCTTCTTTCCAAAGAAAATATTTTATTGTTTAAAAAATGTATTTTACAATTGTTTTAGATTTTCAGAAAAATTAAATGTAGAGAATTCACCTGTACCCCACATGGAGTTTCTCTGATTGTGGATGTTACAATAGTGTGTATTGTTTATGTGTTATAATTAAGCATATTCTGTATGCTATTAATATTTCATGAATTTTTTCCTAATGTCTTTTCTTTCACTCCAGAATCTCATCCAGGATATCACATTACATTTATTTAGTCATCATATCTACTTAGGCTGCTTTTACTGTACTGGCTTCTCAGACTTTTATTTTTGATGATTTTGACTTTTTGAAAAATACTTGTCAGGTATTTTGTAGAATGTCCTTCAAATTGGATTTGCCTGATGTTTTCCTCATATTTACACTAGAATTATGGGGTTATGGGTTTATATTAGGGTTCTCCAGAGAAAAAAATTCAATAGAAAATCATATATACATATATATATATATGATTTTCTATTGAATATATATATATACATATATATATGATTTTCTATTGAATATATATATATACATATGTATATGATTTTCTATTGAATATATATATATATATATATATATATGGAATTGGTTGATGTGAAGACAGAGGCTGACAACTTCAAAATCTGCACAACAGATGTGCCAATTTGAGTTTGATAGCTGAGAGCTTCTCCCAAACCAGAAATTGCCAATGTTCCACATCAAAGCAGGCAGGATAATTCTTTCTTATTTGGACAAGAATTAGCTTTTTAGTTCAATTCAGGCCTTCAGCTGATTGGATGAGGCCCACACACATTATGTAGAGCAGTCTGCTTTACCCGGTCTACTTATTTAAATGTTATTCTCATGCAAAAACATTTTCACAGAATAATGTTTGACCAAATATCTGGGCTCCTGGTAGAAACAGTCAAATTGACACATAAAATTAATCATCACAAGGTTTTCTGTAGAAAGAGCACAGAGGTGAAGTGTCATTACCTTCACATCATATCAAAGGTACCTACTACCAACATGATTTATTACCCTTGATGTTAACCTTGATCACCTGGTTGAGCTAGAGTATGTTAGGTTTTTCCAATATAATGATATTCTTTTTCTATCTTTCCATATGGTATTCGTCTGAGGGAAAACACATAGGGGCCCACACTTAACACTGAGAAGTTATTCTCTGACTCTTTAAGGGTGAAGTATGTACATGAGATATTGGAATTCTAAAAGGAACATTTATCTGTTCGCCCCTGTTTATTTTCTTATTTATTAAATCATTTGTTTAGGTTAGTATATATTCATAGATATTTATTTTATAATTTGAGTTATAATTCAAAATCACATTGTTTTTCTAAATTTTCCATTTCATCACTCTGAATTCTTTCAGTTGGCTCCTGTGTCTCTTTGACACATTGTATCATTATAACTTTTTTGTTAGTACTTTATATTTCTGTCACCATAATAGGCTCTAGGCTTATCTTGTATATTTCCTGTTCTAGCCCATGTATATAGACATACATAAATATGTATCTATACGCACTCATCTGTATGTATGTTAAACTTAATGTGAGTTCTTACTGATGTCCCCTATTCTAGTGCAGTGACATATGAATCATTCTAGACTGCTCCCCTTGTCTGTACCTTCTACACCATCAGTGAAAAATTTCTTCCAATATCCATCATCCATTTACCTAATTATTTAATTCCAATATACATGCATCATGGTTTTCCAATATTTTTAATCTGTACTCCTATCGAATAGAATTTTGTCAACTAGAGCACTGTGCTTAGCATATTTTATTTTGTCTTTAGTCTTCCACATTACACTCATTTCTAAAGTTACTTAGGTCAGCAATTTTTCTCCTTCAGTTATAAGGTTCAGTGAAATTATTTCATATATTTGTAACACAGTTAGATTGTAGTTTTACAACTGCATTTCAACCTGGGGTCTCTCAATCTCCCAATTAAAAAAAATATATAAGTTAACATTCATTCTTTGTGCTAAAAAGTTCTATGGACTTTAACAAATGAATAGCATCAGCTATGCACCATTACAGTATCATACAGAATAGTTTCATTTCTCTAAAATATACCTGAATTTCACTGATTCAAACCTTAAGTATACCCTTTATCACTGGCACCCATTCATCTGTTAATCCTTCTTACTGTTTACCGTCTCCAAAATGCCAGATAAGTGGAATTCTACAGTATGTAGCCTTGTCAAAATTTTTTTTTTTTTACTTATGCAATTAAAATTAATCATGTCTTTGCAGGGCTTAATAGCTCTTTTTTAATCACCAAATAGTATGCTATTGTATAGATGTACCACAGTATGCTTTTCCACTAGACTACTGATAAACATCTTGGCTTCTTCTAGAATTTGACATTTATGGGAAAAGCTTCTAAACACTTATGTTTTGTTTTTTTTTATATAAATATAAATTTTCAACTCAGCTGAGTAAATATCTAAGGGTATGATTGCTGAATCATGTGGTAAAACTGTTTTGCTTTATGAGTTTGTTTTACAGAACATTTTAATGTCTATTTTAAAATTCCAAAAAAAGTCCATTATTTTTTTTAAATAGTTTCCCAAGAATAATGCTTCATAATAATTCTATGTAGAAAAGGCTAATATAAAGTATTAGGTATGATTGGCTCATTCAGAAAGAAGAGTTTTAATAATGAATAATAAATATTCAAAAGTGTTTCCAGTAAGAGTTACATATTTATATCTGCAGAAAATATGGAACCTCAATAGTTTAGATAGGGTTTACTACCAATGAAAATTCAGTGGGTGCTCCATAGCAATTCTCTGAATGCTTTGCTACTGTGACAAAATTAAATTAATTGTAACATTAGCACCAGTATGCAGGTTCAGATAGTGCTATACATCACAAACAGTGACGTCCCTAATATAATTATCTAGTAAAGCTTTCAGGTTTTCCTGGGAAGAACAGACATGTTATATCTACCATGGACTGATGGATATATAGCAAAGTTTCTAAGTAAAATGAATCTCTGCTGAGTGAATATAATTTTTCCATCAATTATCTTACAAAATTTGAGATAAATTCTACTGGCAAACAATCAGGATCCTCTTTTCTTTTTTACTCTGATGTAGGAATTCATCAGTTTTGAAAATCACATAACTAATTGGAAAGAAAACTGAAAAAAAATTAATATTTATAAATCAGTAATAATGCAAAGATAATAATAGCTATAATCATAGCTACCATTTAAAGGGCACTTACTATATGTTGAACACAGTGATTTTCCTTCATACTTGGTTTCTCTTCACTATTTTCTCAACCATTTTATGGCATACCTATTTTTATTATGTCTGTTTTTTTCCCTCACATAAGCACAAAGACTAAAGAGGTTAAATCATTTGCTTAAGGACAAATAAGCTACGAAATTCAGGACTGATCCAAAGCCAGGCATCTTAATCACTAGGTTATACCAGCTCCTGAAAGCAGAACAGATAGACTCAAGATGCAAAGCATACTAGCATGGCCATCACTGAAATTTAAAAATATCCAACATAATATTTTCAAAATTATTTTGTTTCAACAAAATCATGCAGAGATTCAGTCCTCTAAATATATTAATAGAAAATTAAACAGATATTTTAATGAGTATGTATATTTATCTAATTATTTTAGATAATTAGAGTCTATTTTATCATAAGCATGTGTTAAAATGTATACTCTAACTCTGTATTTTGATTTCTTAGGTGTTTAGGGGACCATTCTTATGTCATTGGTTTTCTCCATTTTGAAAATTAATGAATAGGTCATAAATATTACAGTTTCACATTTACATGAGACCTAGAAAAACATAAACTGAAAGTGAAAATAAAATATACTTCGGAAAATTTCAAAAGCATTTTTCATACTCTCCAGGCTCAAACTGATATTCGAGAAAAGCTGGGAAAAGAAAATAACTAATTAATGAATCTGAGGTATTTTTTAATTCTAAGAAAATAGCTTTTTATATATATGATGCATTCATATGATATGCATCTCTTGATTTTTAACTTGGTATACAAAGACGTATAAAAATAATTTATACATTTATATTTTGATTTATACATTTATAACTTGAATTGTATAATGATGATAATGGTTGTTGCACATAGGCAGACTAGACAGCTGAAACAGTATGTCTGCAAATATTCTATGTGACTTTATATCAAATATTTATTTTGTAGATCCTAATGGCTGATTTTAATTTTATATATTTCAAATTAAATATTGAATAATTAGACTATATCAGAATTGCCTTAACATTTGCCTTGTTAGGTTATCATCACATAGCTAATATTAAATTTGGTAAGCCCGAGAAATTTTTAAACACATTTTGAGAAATTTCTACTTTTCAAACACATACTCTTATGTCAAAATTATATTAAATCCCACCCCCATGAGAGTTCCTGTATATAAGTTCTTGTTAGCTATTTTGAGTAATTTTAATGAAAACTAATATAGGCAACCAATAAATATAAATTCATTATCATGTAATAATTATGATCTTTAAAAATTACATATCTGTGCATTATTAAAATGTCACTTTTCAATTTATTTATTTTCAATACCAAGGAAAACTTGTAAATGATTATTAGAGGCCTTAACTAAAGTCTCCTTTTCTGTAGGATTTACATTTATCCTTTATGTCCTGTTTCTTCCATATGCATAGAACTTTCAGAACATTAGCTAATCAATATCACATCTCACCTCTAGATAAGGTCTTTATTGCTCGAGATGAGAAAGCTTAAGAAGAGTTAAGTAACTTGTACGAGGTCAGTGAATTGGTGTCTGAGCTAGGCATTGAATACAGATTAATTATCCCCATAATTATTTCTACTTTCTTTGGCATAGTAGCTTCAGACAGACCTGTGACAGTGAATTTCCTTTAATTGTGGATCTCCATTACAATGTTTAAACACAATGTCGACATACTCTTCCAATTGCATATTTCTACATATCGCTGACCGATATTTTGCTCAGAGCAGATTCTCTAGGGAGAATAAAAAAGGCATTATATATATATATATACACACACACATATATATTTTATATATCTACATACACTTATTTGCAAGTCATATTTTATGTACTGTATATTGTTTTGAGCTCAATGTTTCTTACATTCACTCTATTCCAAAAGTCAACTCATTACCATGTTTTGCCACTACATTATTTATTGAAAACAGCAGCATTAGTGTTAGATCTCATGTTATTTTTTCAACATAAAAATATTCTTAGTTGTGGGTCTTAAATCAATACGCTGATTCCTTAAATGACTCCAAGTTATTAATTTCTCTGAACAACTATATAAGCATATTAAATATGCTTGTATAATATTTCAGGAAAAATTACAGTTCATTGTTTTTAATAAACTGGATATTTACTAACAAATGTATAATTTTATGCCAGATGGTTTATTTTCATCTCAGGAGATCCCTTCTATTTCAAAATATGTACTATGCCTTTATTTTTATGAAAACAAGAGGTACTGTTTTCAGCATTATCTCAGTAGCATTATTTCCATGCTCAGAACATTCTATATTCACTTCAGTCTTGTGTACTTTCTCCCCTCCACTCATACACTGACTGTGATTTATAGCTCCAGTCAAGTCTGTGAGTATCTGAGCTACTTGGATGCCACATCCATTATTATTTTGCCCTGAATTCTTATGACCACTTTGACCAAGTTTATGAGGCAGTCAATATTCATACAGCTTGCAAGTATTTAGCACTACTGCTGTCAGGAACACTTTGTGAAGCTATGGTGCTTTGCTGACTGATCTGCCCTTAATCTTTCTTTATTTCAGCTTAAATCTCTCATCCCGTACCCTGGACGATTTAAATCATGCCTCCATTTTATTTATTTTAGCTTAATTATATATCCCTCCATTTATTTTTTTCTTTTTGTTATTAATATTAGTTTTCCCTATCTTATGTGACATAAGGTGTGTATACGACCTCGATTATCCCATTAGCGGACATAGTAGTTATTTTCTTCTTATTGGCTAAGTTCAACGTATCCATCCAACTTTAACTTCTGTGATGTAAGTCACATTTATTATCTGTATATTATCTACTTATTCACTCATAAGCTACATGTTCCAAATATAAGGTGGAAACATTTCCCTAGTATGTGTTAATTTCATTTGTTTCACTTACTTCACTCAGTACATATGCCAGATTCAAGCTAACTTTTTCTACTAATATTTAAAGGTATATATTATATAAAAGCATAAATTCATATAGGTCAGTCAGTCTTTCATCCTGAAAACTACATGACCACAGCAGGAATTTTGTGATGATCACCTTGTCATACATTAGTCATTACTTTAGAAAAGGTAGTTGTTACTTATTGATTACTTTACAAAGAAAACTTCTACATGTAGCGTAGTATCAAATATAATGAAACTAAAACATAGCATATTTCAAGCAGCTGTACTGGATGAGTATTCAAGAAATGTTACCACTTTTCCTTTCCATTTTCTTCATGCAGTTGTTTTGGCTGTATGTCCTCCTGCTCTGTGCTGAGGGTCAGCAGTTTGAAATGAAAGCCATGGTCTGAGATCATTTAACAATAATCCACTAGATCTCATAAAAAAAAGTTTTCCAAGAATATACAGTTTAGAGTTTCACATCTTTGGGATATATGTAAGTTATGTCTTTATTTTCCTCTCATTTTTTGCCTCCCTTGATTTTTACTGAATCTTTCTAGGCTTACCCTTGAAAAACTTTCCTCAGATTTCATAGTTTCTAGGTTTTAAATATAAGAATCATTTTTACATTTTTAATACATACTCAGTTTCAGTTATGACAAAAAATAATTCTGTCGAGTTCTAGTCTAATATAAAACTTTGACTCTGGATACTTTTCTAAGCTCCTCCTATCTAAATCAAACCTTATTTTGGCTCTAGGCACCTGCAGTAAAATAATGAGTAATAGCCTATTCTTTACATCGATTTCTTCCTCTTTTCTGGTTCCCCCAAGGTTGAGGCACAGTTGAGGTGAGTGGTTTAGAATGAAGTGTTATGCAGCAAGTCATATTTGAAGTTATCTCCTAGAATCCTCTTTATGACAGCTATCCAAATACAACTGTAGGCATAGGCTATTTGGAAGGCCCAACGGCAAATGATGCATAACACATTTCCAAGGCATGACCTTATTCTCTCAGGATGTATCTCCAGTCCTAGTGGTCTACTCCTTGCCCATTTATTGGTGAGATTCCACATTCTCTTAAATTGGCTCTCTTTAGGAAACTTCGCATCTGACACCTACCAGTCTCCGCTTGACTCAGAGAAGACACATGCATCCTCGGATGTTTTAATTACAGAAGTGCGCCCTGTCTCTACTTGAACACTCTATTTCTGTGACATTATAGGCTACTCAAGCCAACATCCTATCTTCTGAAATGTCCAAGAAGAAAGTATCACTTATTCCCCAACTCCAGGGGAAATTTGTTAAACTCTTCCAAGATTCCCTTATCACGTATCACTTTTTATTTCTGTAACTGGACAAACATCCATTCAGGGAATAAAATAATAGCCTTTTTTTTCCTTTTCCTGTAGGAATGTTTAGTAGCTCTGAGTGGTTCTGATGGAAAGCCACTTCATTTTGGCATTATCCATCTATATTTACTATACCAACTGACGGCACAAAATGCTTTTACATCTATACACTTCCTAAAAATATCTAGTCTTTTTACTTAACAGTGTAACTGTTTTGTGGTAAGGCTTAAAGGATAGTACTACATTCTTATAAAGAACTGTAAGAGCTATCAGGAAACACGGTGCTACTCTTATTAGAATTTATGACCTGTTTTCAATTGTAGAGATTTAGGGGAAAAAAATATGAAGATCGCAGATAAAATCATGTTTAATACTCTGTTACATATATTCTAGGTCAGTAATTATTTTTTGTTATCAATATGTTCCAATAATAATTTAGTATAAAATTAATGCTTATTCAAGTTCTAAAACAAACATATTTTTAAATTGTTTATATTTAATAATTATTAATTTAATTGTGTAAAATTTATTTCAAAGTTAAAAATCAAGATTCCTAGCTGCCAGAATGAGCCAAAAAGCAGTTGAAATATATTTATTATATATTTAGGTACATATGAGAAACAAGCATAGAGGGTAAAATACTGCTGTCTGAATAAAAAATAACATTTCATGATAGTTTCTGCTAAAATAAAAGGATCTTATAAGTGTTTCTTGACATTATACATCATAAATCGTATGCTAAAACATCTCTAAAATCCAAGAAATTGTACAATGTTTAAATGTGCTTAATTTGTAATAACAGAAACAACCATTTAAATTTTAACATTCAAAAGCCCAAGCCTACTGAGAGAATAACTTATTAGTAAACATCTAATATCTCTGATGGAGAAATAATTAATTTATCACAGAGAAAACCACATATAAACAGAAGCTTCACTAAAGATACAATCTGGTTCTAAGGAGCAGATGCTGATCAATAATTCAATATTTAAAATAAAATGATAAGATATCAATGGTAAACATTTATTTATGAAATAGCAATTTTGTTATATTTCATAATTCAAATATACAAAAATTCTACAATGGAACTATATACTTCCATTTTCATACAAAGTATATATTTGGAAATTAGAGAGTAATCGTCAAAAAACAAAATTGCTTTAGATATCTATTATTCATTGTGGGAAATATTTTTATTAAGAAGAAACTCATCCTTACTTCTGAATTCCAAAAACTCCTGGTGGAGAAACTATGTATCTTATAAGTTCTCCCCGAGTAATGAATAGGTAAAATCAAAAGATTGTAAAGATCAGCAGAATATTTTACTTTTATCTTAAATTTTATCTTTCCAGAAATAAGGCTATTAATATAAGCCACTGATAATGATGGATGATACAGTCCCCATTGTTTTTTTTCCCTTATTCTTATCTCAATTTATATCCTCTAATTGGACAAAATGATTCAAAACCATGACTTCTCCAAAACAAGTGAATTAAAATGCAAGATCATAGCCTCGACTTTATAAAAGAGCTCAAGTTATTTTAATTACCTATTGGGGTAATTATATCTTCACGTCACACAGATATCTCCATCTCAATATGGCTGGTAGTGAATGCTTCACCTTTGACCTCAAACTTTTCCCATCTTCTACGCTTGATGCAAGTGAGTCATACAACTATCTATTTTAAATGTCAACTTTGTATTCTGGTCCCTAGCACAGACCAGTGAGTGATATTTCTAGTATTCACTAACATTTAGAATTCTTTGTCTCTTTCCAAGTAATAAAGTGTGAAATTAAGTGTGACTATTACTCTCTTTGGCCAATGCTTTCATGGAAATATAATAAATATAGCTTCTAGGCTGAAATTTTTTATTTATTTTTTGTAATTCTCCCATTATATTTATCTGACATTACAATCATGGATAGTAATTTTAGGATAAAGACTCCTGAAATATTAACCTTCCATACTGACAACAGCATCATCATGAAGACTAACGAGAACTGAATGTTCTATATATTTCAGTAGCATTCTTTATTTTGATACCAGCATCTTCAAATCTTATTTCGCATCTTCCATTTCTCCATGTTATCCTCCTGAATGTCACAGTAGTGGCATTTTAAAACAGGAAGCCAGGATCATTCTGCGTCTGATTTCCTTCCCCAACAAAAATATTGAGGAGACTGCTATGGTTTGCCAGGTGAGTAAAACATAAGTCTAACAGGATGCAATGAGTACTTATATGCTAGGGCAAACTGTATTTTAGAATTCATCAATGCCCAAAATATAGTGGATCTGACTGGTAGAGTTAACTGAAGAGATGAGAGTTAAAATATGTTGTCAATCTAAGATGGTAAACAGGAAGCAGATAACTAAAGTACCAAAGATCCAAGGAGATGAGAACATGAACCAGTGAGTTCACTGGCCAAGAAAAACTGCAGTGTAGGTAAACCATAGATAGCAATAACTGATACAGAAGCTGCTGCAAAGGCTTTTTCAATTTTTGTATGGAAAAATTAACTAATCCATAAAGCTTTCATATTAATGGGGAAAAAAAAAACAAAAAACAAACCCTCGAGCTGCCCGTCAGGTTTCCACTTTTTTAAGAGGTACGGTGTCCCTCCTTGGGTAGATTTATTCTATAAATATTTATTGAGGATATATTATGTTCCAGGCAGTATTCAAGACTATTGGAGTACATCAGTGATCACAAAGGGCAAATCATACTTGTCAATGTGAGGCTAAAGGTATAATAGAGGAAAACATGAAATATAGTAAGAAAAATTTCTGTTATGTTATAAGTTGATAATTGCTATGAGTAAAAAGAACAGGAGTGTTTGTTGTGGGGCAGTGGACAATTTGTTGCTTTTCATAGTGTGGTGCGAATAACTGCATTGACAAAATTTGAAGGTGATTGAGATAGTCATTACAGGTGTAGAAGACAATTCCATGTAAAGTAATAGCCAGAGCACAGCCATAGTGTGCCTAGTGTGTCAGAAAAACAACTTGGGACACTGTGTCTAAAATAGAGAATGGATGGATCAAAGTATCAGGAAATAGAGTTATTGAGATAAGCAGATATGAGATCATATAGGGTATGACAGCCTATTTAAATGACTTTGATTTTTATTCTGAATGAAGTAGGAAATTCTTGCAGGGTTTTGAGAAGAGTGCCATGATTTCAATCAGTGCTACTTATTGTTTAAAAAAAAAAAATAACTGGTTACTCTGTGGAGAATAAATTTCATAGGGATAAGAACAGAAGTAGAGAGAACTGTTAAGAGTTATTTCAGGTATCTAGTTGATGAAGGTTGCATCAGATTTGTAACAGTAGAGATAAATGATATCATATTATATGTACATTTTTAAGTCAAAACTAATAGAATTTGTTTTCGTTTGATGGGTGTGATAGAAATAGAAAGGTCAAGATTGACATGGAATTTCTTTGAGCAACTAGACGGATGAAGATTCTATTAACTATGTTAGGAAAAAGTCTGGGGTTCATATTTGAATGTTTTAAATTTGATATCCAAATGGACGGGTTGAGTAGTTATTTGGGTATGTGAGTCTGGAGTTCAGAAAGCATTCTGGAACATTTCTTAAAGAAATAGAATTTCCTTTGGCTGTCCTTACATATGCTTAGTATTTAAACAGGGATGTAGTGCAAATTGGTGTCCTCTTCAAGAGGAATTTTCCACTCAAATGGCTAACTTCGTAATTAGCTCTTTGTTCTGCTTCTGTAAACGTGCGGGCTTACCCTCCCCTTAGGAATGTTTTGTCTAGATAACAGATGGATTGCCTAAGTTCCTGTTTAAACTACCCATAGCCCATAGCTTCTCTCTTGAGCCAGCAATCCAGAGCAACTCTAGTGGTCTGTAATTGGCTGAGAACAAATCAACCCATTAGCTAACTGTAATGGCATGGATATAAAAGAAAAATTGCCGCCTAAGCTCAGGGCCCAGATCTTCAGAGTGCTAGCTCTTCTGAGACCACCAGCATAATAAATCTGAGTTCTCCAACTCTCTGAGTGCTACTTGGTTTCTCACTGGTCTGATTTTTGCAATTTTTATGTAACACTATTAAAATATCTAATGTCTTTGATATATTATTCTGGACAAAATAATGAAATTAACTTTATTATATAAAACAATGCTTCTGATTTAAAGATATATTAACTAAGACTCAGAACAAATTTACACAAAAGTTTTATATCTAATTATTGAGAATGTCTGTCCTGGAACATGAATTTTTTTCACTTTTTTCTTTTATAAGTTTTTATCTACCACACAACAAACTTCTCGATTACTCTATAATTGCAAATTAAGCATAATTTTAATTATTCACTTTTACGTGAGATTTTTTCCTCCAAAGATTCCATGGATTCCATATTCCTTTGTGATTTAGTTATCATTCTTCAAGTGAACTCACAAATACTTGTATGTTTGTGCTCTGTGATAATAGAAGTTTAGAAAGCCATTTATCATTTAATTCTGTCATGTCCAGCATCATTGACTGTTTCTTGAAGCAGAACAGTTTCAAAGGTCTGTTAACTTTTCAAATAAATCAAACTTCTCAACATATATGAGCCTCACATAAAGTCATCACACAAGTTGAGTTCAGTAACTGTTGCCTGTAAGCATTACAAAATTAGTATATTCATACTTAAGATTTATTTTTCTTTCATTATGATTCTTTACTGTTCATTGTATTTTAACACTAAATTTCTAGTAATTCCGCTAAAATAACTGTAAAGTCCTATTTGAATAAATGCATGAGAGAGTTCTATGAATGAAATACGTACATTTGTGCATTAATCTCCATCAAGATATTGCATTAAGAGCTCAATGTGGTTGTGTTCCTATCTTATTTATTGGCACAAAAGCAAATATGCAAAGATGTATATATCAGGCTGAAACTTTACATCAGAGATTAAAATTCATGAATGCATAAATTGCATTTAATTCAAAACTGACTTTCACTTATAAATCCTAAATAGTAAATTCCAAAATGGTAAGATAGAAGGATATCTTCAGCCCTCAGTAGAGTATCTTACACGTATCTACTCAATGGAGGTACATTCAGTAATTGAATACATTTAAAAAATTAGAAAATGTAATACTGGAGTTAATTAGAAATCACTGTAACTCTTTTTATCTACACGACTTTCTAAAGTTTGTATATTCTCATATTTGTTATTAACAGAAAATACTGTTTTTAAAATAAGGTAACAATATATCAAATAATGTCTTTCTGATAATTTTCTTATTGACTATATTACCGCAGAATATCTTATAGGTAGCAAAATGTCACCCAGTGAAATGCTTTATTGGTTATTTGGCAGAGGGAGAAGAGTAAAACCTAATATTAATATTAGTGTAACAATGATAAGCTGATGAAATACATCTATATTTCCGTTAAATTTGAAATACCTCGCATATTGCTTCTTCTCATGCTAAGTAGATACCTTAAAATAGTGCATTTAGCCCAGTCTGAGAATATATAAGAATATAATTTAGTGCGATTTCCTAAACAATGACTATTTGAAACTAAATAAGATGTATAATTTTCCATGTGAATACTGTTAAGGAAAATGACCTATTTTTCTTTATCTTTCTGTGATCAAGTGATACCATCTTAATGACTTAGTTTCCTTTTAAAATTAAATTTGAAGTATAAATGTCAGTTCATACCATTGGGATGATTAAGAAAAATACACACATATAAAAAGCTTAGGCTGTACTTGGTACTTACCAATCCATAAATAAAGTTAGCGCTTTCAAATTCTGTTAGCTATAGCTATTTTTTTATTCTTTTTAATATCAATACCTATTATTCTCATTGCTTTTCATTGCTTTTACTATAAGTACATACAGGAAGGACATCTGTGAGAATAATGCCATATATTTATCCTTATACTTAAAGCTCATCTATCTCTATCCAAATTTGAAAAGAACTGTCATTTTGGTGAGTCCTGCTGTCAGCAGCATCATTGTGTTTGATTTGTTTTCATGCAGGCTAAAGCTTCTATGCAAAGCCTTCTGCTGTTCATTTTAAACAGCAAAAAAAAAAAAAAAAAAACTCGTTTGAGATTTTCTATCTCACTGACATATGCATGTCAATGAACCCAGAGAATATAATATTTAATCTTTACTACATAACATATTTTGTGGGAGGATTACTATTTACTGGTTTATAATTCTCAGATGAAACGTAGATGATATATTCAAAAGATCACTTATTATTTAACAATGCTCTTTAATCTCTCTTGAAAAGTTAACAGTAATACTATTGTGAGACATCACTTTTGACTGTGATGGGGTTGTTGTCCATAGTGGAAACTGCATAATGAAAACTGTGTTTTATTATAGTCACATCTTCTGTATCAAAATAATAAACTGAGTGAATTATTCTGTAGAAGTAGATGAAAGTCAAATGTTCTTTTTTGAATAAATTTAGTATTTTAACTAAGTCTGTGGAATCTGACAATTTCTTCAGGTGAGTGTGTGAGCTTACTTAAACCTTTTCATAAGACAAGACAAAACAAAAACAATTAGGCTTTAGAGAAAAATAGATTCTTTTAGTCACCTTCCAAGTGTTATCAGAGCTGCTTATTACTTAAAAGGGGTAAAGAGGTAAACCCCAGTGGCCTTGGTTCTTTGCTCTTCTAAATGTTCTATCTTAAAAGGTAAATTTGAGAGAAATGTATCTCCAAGGGTTAAGAGAATGTTTGATTGTTTAGTTTCTTATGCAAAATTCTGAATTGACTCCCATTACTCACTGATTTGGAATTGCAATAAACAAATAGTTATTTAACTCAAAGTGAGTGATGGTTTTCATTTCAAATACTTCTAAATACATTCTTAATGGAAATTTCTGGCCTTATGTTATTTAGGTAGTTGTGTTCATTCCTCAAATTCAATTTCACCTAATATAGATTGACTTCATTCAAGGATGCAATATCATGCTAATACTGCCAGATCTTACACTTTGTTTCTTTTTTGTTTCTTAAACTATGCTCTATGAATAATACTTTACATAGTTATATAAAGATGCAATTCATTCTTTAAATTTCTTAAACACTCAGTCTTTTCATAAACTAAAAAGCTAAATTATCATTGCACGCAGTTTGTAGTTAACTCTTTTGACAAAACTTGGCCAAACGCTGAAAAAGCCTAGAACCTCTACATATATGAAAACAATAATTTCAGCTACTCTCAGAAAAACCTAAAATCAAGCAAAAGTATCACAAACAATATTAATGAACCAGCAAAAAGAGATCCCACATTAGCTTCCATCAGAAGACAGTTTCATGGCTCAACAAATATACATTATTTACAATGAAATTTTAGCATAATACATATATAAATCAGCAAATATTTCACCACCATCATGTATCATAAACTCTAGGCTTTCTGAATGAATTTATTAACAATATTTTGCAAGAATCCCATATTCAACTCCATCTCCTCAAAAACATAAGCTGGGGCTGGCAGAGTAACTAGCCAAAACAAGAACTAGAAGCAGGCAGGAAGACTGGGGTTATCATAAGAGCAGACACTTCAATGCCATAAACATTTCTATATTTTATTCAAGTTTTACAGTTGTTTTTGGCAGCAAGGCAGGTCCAATAACAGTTATTCTGTTATTCTCAGAAGTGGAAGTCCTTGATGTAACTATATCTTTAAATAGTTTATTTTTTTCCTCTGTTTCTGCTCACCCCCATATTCCTCTTATATAATTTTTCATTTTACTATAGTATATTAAATGACTTAATAAATTAAATGTGTCTGCTATAATTTTTAACTATTTCACATATGAACATATTTATTACCAATCTCACTCGAGTACTCTTTTTATGGTTTTAGAATTTAAGGATGTAATTCATATTTCCTCAGAACTTCAAAGGATCTCAGCATCGAGTTTTGAAGATACAAACTCATACACCAGTAGTTATTTTCTTCTGCAGATAGCATATGTATTTGTGTGTGTGTGAGTGTACACGTGCAGGTGCACACACGTGTGTTTATGTCTGAGATTGTGTCTCATTTTTATCACTCTACTTCGTATGGGATTTGTATATGGATTTATATCTGCACTTTACGGCCTTAATTCCTATGTTCTGTCTGTATGGGTACAGGGATTTTTCATTTGAAATGCTTTCTTTGAAAGACTCTTTTAATCTGAAGATCACTATGTTTTTTTCATCTAGGAGAATATTTGTCTTATTTCTTTAATATATTTTTCCCCCAAATTTTTCTGAAATATTCCCATTGGATGATTAGTTTTCAAATGTAGTCCAAAATTCTCTCTTAATTTTCATATATCGATTTTTATCTTTTGCAATTACATCTGGAAGAAAAACTTGGATCTGTATTCAAGGTTATTAATACAAAATTAGCTGATGTTTATAACCTATTTTCTTGTCCATTGTGCATTTCAATTTTGAATTCAAAAATTAAGTTTAATTTTATCTATCTGTAGAACTCATAGTCTAGCTCATTAGCGTTCTTTGTACTATTTATTGCTCTGGAAAAAAAAACTTCTCTGAATCCCTATCTACTGCTAATAATCATTGAATTTGTGTATGGAGTACACATAAATGGCCACTTTACTTTAAAATAGCATTCTCTAACACATTATTGAGCTACTGTTTCTTTGAATTTATATATATATACACACACACACATATACACCTTTTAGCCTTCTGTTAGTCTGCAAAAAAATGTTAAATAATGAAACACGTTTTTCCTTATACTCATTTATTTTTTTCATTTTTTTTCTTTTATTTTATATACTTAATCTATCATTCTGATCTATGTTCCTTGGTGTTATTTTACTAGTTCACTTTTTATTTATTAATTAGTTATTGTTTTCTTCAGAATGTTTATATCTTCTGTATTCAATATCATACATTTGTAATTTCCTAGAAAAGTTTATTTGATAGAAATTTTCCAATTTATTGGCATATTCCCTCAGCAAAAAGAAATCTATTTTATTTTCTCTAGTATAGGTCTCTCAATGATGAATTCTCTCCATTTTTGTTTTTCTTAATGAGTTTTGTTTCACCTTTATTTTCAAAGAATTTGTATTAATTAGTATTTAATTCGTTTGACAGTATTTTCCTTTAAAACATTTGAAGGCATCATTTCATTGCTTTTTGGTTTCCATTATTGCACTTGAGAAATCTTTAAAGGTTTTATGTCTTGTCTTCATTTCTTTTCTATTTTTCTTTTCTCTCCTCCACCACCGAGCAATACTCCTTTGATTCCTAAGTATGCGTGTGTACACTGTATTTATTTTGTAATAAATACTAAAATATGTCTGGGACATAATTCTTTCCAGTTTTAAATCTTGTGAGAATTGTCTCTTTTCACTTCATCCTTACCACTGGGCTTTAGGATTTGAGATTCTTACCCAAAGCCTTGTATGTTTTCAAGGTCACCTCCCTCTTGTTGTGACCTAAACTCTAATTTTTATTCCACCAGCCCAGTGAATGTGTTGCAAACATTACTCATTATTTAGACTGAGAAAATGCCCAACATGAAAATAAATACTGCTAATTTGTTTTTATTTCTTAAGGCTTTTCTCCTTTATCAAATTTTGGTCTAGAAATTTATTAAAAATTTTAGAGAATAAATATTCCTAGCTATAGAAGATCTAAGTCATAAATAATTGTTTTCAAGAAGTTTCTACACTGAAATATTAAAATTACTGTGATAGTGACAGAAAAAAAAAAATGTTCAGGAAGAGGGCATACTGAAATGAATATACTTTCTACAACCAGAACACCATCAGCTAATTATGTTCAATAGGAAAAACTGAAAGACACATCATTTACCAAAGATTTAAGGAAAATTCTACTAAGAGACACCAGCATTTTAGTAGCAATACTTCTTTTTTCTCTAAAAACCAGGACTTAACAATAGAAACTAAAATAAATCTTGGCTCATTGAGGATGATAGGCCGCTGCAACTTGGAACCAGGTAGTGAGATTTAGCCCAGAAGCAAAGGGTCACAATTATCATACTGAGTGTTAAAGTCAGAATGATATTGACAGGGCCAGGATAGTGGCTAAGTATGGACCCAACTATGATCTCCATTTATCAAAGTGATCTAGCTTCTCCCACTGCCGAATGTTCAAATTGCCAACAACCTGAGCTGTACAACATGGTAACACTTCTCAAGGACATAAACGGTCCAAATGAGGGTAAATTTCTACACTGAGATTATTCCAGTCTGTTAGAGACAATAGTTCATTCTCACAGGAACATAAATTTATGGCTATGGATTTGTGTTTTCTGCCCACAGAGATTCAGTAAGTATCTGACAGTACTAGATGAATCTAATCAGAAGATGCATTTAAAGAAAAAGGTGGCAGCACTCTTAGACTCTAATGGTGTGTTGAAATTTTTCATATTAATGAAATCTCAGGTTCTGTGTCTTCAGATGATGATATCTTAAATAAATTTCTCAAACTTAGGAACTGATCACTTAATATATTTCCAAGAACAAAATGAAAATACAGCATTCTCCAGTTAGTTACAGAACTTTATACGATAGTTTGGAATGAGAATTCAGATGATCCCATGTTGTTAAAAGGATTTATGATAGTATTCTTTCGTCTCCAATGATGTTTGTGTATAAAATTCACTGATTAAAAGAGATCTGCTATATTTAAAATGTATTAATAATTAATAAAGTTGTTTTCAGTTTGTCTTTATTTTTATACCTGTAAATTACTTGTAAAAGGACTTAAAATATGAACTTAAAATTAAACAAAATTAAGAGTCCATGGTGCCCTGATGGTAAAAAGTTATGACTATTTCTTCTGTAATATAAGGGTTAAATAGCTCATCTCCTTAATTTTTCTCAAAAATCCTATGAGGAATCATTATCCTTTAATTCTGAAACAGTTAACTTGTTTAGAATTATACAGAATAGAAATTACCTAAGTCCTCTGATAATTCCCAGGACCTTTTACTAAAGGAATGAGGCAGAGAAGACTTTTAATATTCAATGGAATAATGAATATTGAAATCTGCATTTTGTTATTACTTTCACATTTTAGATTTTTATTTACCAAACACTTTCAAGGCAGTTGTGAAAATGTGTAGTATTCAGTTTAGCAAAAAGAGAAGTTCATGTTGTCTGTCCTCAAAAGATTCTTCCTAGATAGGAAACTATAGCTTAATTTCTTAAAACAATTATAAAAGTCTATAGGGAAATTCACAAGAATAGCACAGATTAAGCTATATAGAATGTCAGACAACAAATAGATGAAAGTGGCTTAAAAATCATGCAGTGAAACATTTAAAAATAAGCTTCCCCTTATGTAGGAAAATTATTACATGGTATTATTAGATTTTGATGAATAAAAGATAGAAGGTAACCACTGGTTGGTTAAATTATACTATAAATGTAGTAAATCAAGAGAACAAATTAATATTTTTCATTTGGAATCTGCGTATATAGTTTTTTGTTTTCTTTTTTTTCCAAATATTAGCTGAATAAACTAATCACTAATTTGGAATTTGGAAAGAGCTCACTAGTTACTGTGATGGTTAATTTTATGTGACAACTCAACTGGACTAACGGATACTCAGGTAGCCGGTAAAACATTATTTCTAGATGTGTTTGTAAATACCTCTGAGAGAGATTAGCATTTGAATCAGCATGCTGAGTAAGGAAGATCATCCTTACCAATGTAGGTGGGCATCACCTAACTCACTGAGGGCCTGACTAGAAAAAATGTGCAGAAAGAGTAAATATGCTCTCTGTTGAGCTGGGACATCCATCTTCTCTTGCTCTCAAACCTTGGCACTCCTGGTTCTTGGGCCTTTGGACTCGGATTTGGACTTCTGCCACTGGCTTCCCTAGTTCTCAGGCCTTCATGTTTGGACTAGAACTACATCACCAGCTTTCGTGGGCCTCCAGTTTACAGGCAATAGATCATGGAACTTCTAATCTTCCATAAACCCATAAGCCAATCCTTCATAATAAATATCTTGCTACACATCTATATCTATATATTTATATTTAAATCTATATCTATGTCTATATCCTATTGGTTCTGTTTATCTGGAGAACCCTGATTAATACAGTTAGCATTCTCTTTTGCTCATGGAAATCTTAGACTAGAGGTTAGTCATTTAATATTAATATACATTTTACACATTCAATATACAACCATCTATCTTAAATGTACAAATATCTATCTTAAAATAAATTTCACTTGTTATTCTAACAGATTTTATAAAATGCTCATTCTCATCTTTAGAATATTTGCCTGGAGGAATATGCTAAATTTGTTAATTATTTTCATTAGTGTATTTATTTTAGTATGCTGGAGTTTATTTAAAATGACAAATAAAAGGAGAAGGTGTTTTGGTGGTAAATGCTCTTTGGTAGATAGATGGGTATATTTAGATTAGTTTTGAAAAATACTGATTGCTAAAATTCACCCTGTACTACTGTATGTTTCGTTACATGAAAATACTATGTAAGTTTTTAAGGGTCATAATGAAAAATTTTTCATTGCTCAAGAAAATATTTTGTAAAACTATTTTTTAAAGAATAAATACTTTATAAATCACATATACAGATATATGTCTGAGTTAGGACTGTCCTGATTCTAAAATAGCTCTCCTAGATATTAATGTTCAAAGTCAAGAAATGACTTGTATTTATCTCTAAATTTATCTCTAGGTATTTTGAGCACTGATAGCATGTTAACAGGTTAATATATCAATTAATCTAAAAATTTATCTGCCATTCTTTAATTATTTTCAAAACTTATTGATTTACTGAGGGAGTATCTAATGATAATGATGCTACTGATAATGACAGGTAGCACTACATGCCAAGCACTTTGTTAGGTGCATAATGTATGTAGTCTGAGTTTCACTGCACTATCAAATTGTTGATGAGGGACTGATCTCATTATTAAGTAGGTTGATCAGGGTAGGACCCATACAAGAGGCAAGATCTGAACAAATAACATAAGAAGATGGGGTAATCTCGGTGAATTCTCAAGATAAGAATATTCTAGGCAGAGAGAACAAAGTTGGAGCACAGGTTCTGAGGTAGATAAGTGCCTGCTTGTATGGTGTGTTTAAGGAAGAAAAAGGAAGCTCATGTAATGAGAACAGAATCAATACACAAGTGGAGAATAATGGTCAAAGAGATCAGAAAGGCAATGGGGGCAAGTAGGAGGGTGATGAAACATCCCAGTTGCCCAGGCCAATTAATTTTCTTATGTCTACTGTTTTAATTACTGTAACTCCTTCTGTTAGTCTCCAATCCAGTTTGCATAATAAATTATATGGTCACCTTACTTGTAGTCATCGTAGCTATTTTGGCTTTTATATTAAATGTAAAGAGTAGCTAGGCAGAGATTTGTTCAGTAGAGGAGTGCTGTAATCTATGTTGCAAAAGATTCACTTTGGCAGCTGAGTCTTTGGGGCTTAAACTCTTGGGTATTCATAGGGAGAACTAGTAGAAAGCTAGTTTGTAAATTCAGGTGAGAGGTGATGGTGACTCAGGCTAGAGTGGTAAGAGTTGAGATAGAAAGAAGTGCTTGGGATTTAATACATTTTAGAGTAGAGCTGGCATGATTTTATGATAGTTTAGATACAGTGTTTTTTTGTTTTTTTTTGTTTTTTAAATAAATAAAGGAATCTAGAGTAAAATAAATTTTTATTTGGCCTGAGGAACTAAAAGAATGCTCCATACACTGAAAAAGTGAAGGTTGCAGTTAGATAAGATTTTTGTGAAATGATTCTGAATTTATACTTGGACATGATAAATTTAAGATAGATATCTAAGAGACAATCAGGTGGTGATAAATGTATGTATTAAGTATAATAATTTAAGAATGGCAATTGACAAAAAAATATGGATTAGAGATATAAATTTGAGAATTGTCAGAACACAAGTGGTATTTAAGCCGTGAGGATGGATGAGTCACCAAGAACTATGCCTAGGGCCTGTTCAACTTTAAAAGTCAAAAGAAAAGAAGAGTGCAGCAAGAGAGACCAAGGAGCAACCCCAGTGAAGCGGGAGAAAATCCAAGAGACTGTCCAGTCCTGAAAGTCAAGTGAAAAAATATATATTAAGCAAAAAAGAGCTGTGTAAATTGTTTCTGATAAATCAAATAAAACCAGGATACAAATAGATAGTTAAATTTAGGAAATTGTGTATCATTGGTGACACTGATACAACCAGATTCAGTGATGAGAGATCAAGAACCAGACTGGAACAGAATTAAGGTAGAACGAGAAGAGAGAAATCGGAGGCTTCAAGTCCATCGCAAGAAAAATAAAGCAGAGAAATTGAAAAAAAACAAAAATCTTAATAGTAATCCATTAAGAACCAGGATGCATTTCAAACCATTTTTACTTCCTTGGTCTTTTTATCATTTCCACAAGCTTTTAGGTAAGAAATGTTTAAAAAGACAGTTCCTTCTTTAAACCTAAATTTACAGTAAAGTGTATGTCCTATCGTTATCCACCTCAGCGTGTTAATAGAGTTAGCAGTGTTCCATAGAGTAATGTAGTGTTCAGTAGTTTATTAGAATGAAGTTCTCTATTGAACACATATAGAACACAGTATGTTCTCAAAAGGAGTCTATTTTCATTACTGTTTTAACTGTAACTACTACTACTTCTCCTCCTCCTCCTCCTCTCTTCAATTGCTATTCAGTTTTTATTTAACACAGGAGTGGGAAATAGAGCCCTGACTCTTCTTTCTCCAAACAGTTTTATACTTCTCTCATTCTTCCTTTTATCACCACCTTGCCAACATCTCCTCCTTTGAGATCAAAAACAAACATCCAGAGCCAACAAACTTTTCCGACTTAATATTTGGAAGGCACTAGGTAGTCTTATATTCTTCTTTAAAGTACACTCATAAGATAAAGAATCCTTTTTATTAAAAATATTTCTTATATATTATATTATAACTCCCTGCCAAGGTGAGGCTGAAGCAGAAAGATAAATATGAAAGAGGCATATTTGTTAGCTATGTCTCTAATGTTCCATACTTCCCTGGCTCAAGATCTTTTCACATGATGCACTATGCTGCTTACAACGGCCACTTCTTTCTTTTATTCATTAATTCTTAGTGTTCTTCTTCAGGTTCCACACTCATTTGACTTCAAAACTACAATGCAAATCGTCCCTAGCCCATATAAATATTCCAGGTGTACTGAGTATCTATACAATCTGTATTTTTTTAAAAGATGGTCATGGCGAGTAAGAGTAAGAGAAACATTAAAATATTTTTTACCGAGGGTCTATCCTACCAATTTCTTTTCTTTTTTTCTTTTCTTTTTTCTTTTCCCTTCCCTTCCCTTCTCTTCCCTTCCTTTCCCTTCCCTTCCCCTTCCTTC
>NW_011888793.1:7569397-7581495 GCF_000151845.1 Pteropus vampyrus | reverse complement strand
CCTCCCTCCCTCCCTCCCTTCCACCTAACATAAGGTATTCTGGCATTCCTCTCTTTGGAAGGGATGAGAATGATGGTAAATATGGTTCATCTTCACAAATGACAAATGTCATTATTTCATTTCATTTATATAAATTATTAATCAGAATTGTAATTAGTTATCATCTTTTATACTTCTAGTAGATGGAATTCCTAGACTATAAGATATGTTTTCTTTATCTTAATATTCTGAGTAATAACATACTGTTTGGAATATATTTAGCATTCTCATTTTTAACTAAATTAAACCAAATTATGTTTCACCAAAACCTTGATATAAATGTTTCCTATATTTATATATATGATGTCATAATTATTAATATATTCTTTTTATGCTTGTTACCATGACTTATGTTCTCATATGATAAGATGACAGCATAAAATATTTTACATCGATCCTTGTATTGTCATGTAAAATGATGAATTTTTCCTTAAGTTGTAGCCTTAAAAGAAGACTCAGATTTTCTATAATATAGTGGCATTTAATGAAGAAAGGATGACAATGTTGCTCAATTTTCATTATATGGACTTTGTTGGTAGTAAGTTCTGATACTTGTTTTGATTGTTTCATATTGTTATGGAGCCACTTCCTGATACATATAAGATAGTTCCAATATATGAAATCTAAAAGATTTTCAAAGTTCTCAACAGGCTAAAAAAAAAAACTAACAAAAATTAAGTCAGCATGTGACCAGGAGTTATTTAATAGTCACATAGCTAACACAATAACCACAGACTCCTAGTCTTTACCATTTTACTCCAAATTCAATTCCTAAAAAGAAAACAGAGGAGGGGTAAAGTGTTGTGAAGTGTCTCGGTTAGACATTCTTTTCCTTCTCCCTATGAAGTAGAGAAGGGGAGCTGACAACCCAACAGCAAATGAATCTAGCAGCAAAGCTAGCTTTTTGCTTTATGAGATGTTACATCTGAAGATCTATTCTAGATCCTCCAAGAAAAGGAAATTTGGAAGGAATATTCTTGAGATACCATGTAAAGGGTCTTTAATGTTTGGGAATATCCATGAACATAAAGACTGGTGCTTAATTCTAGTATACAGATTACTAAAGGTGAGAGACAAAACTAGAGTCATACAAAGAAGAAAAGCATAGAGCCCACTCCATAGTAATTTAATAGGATATTGTAAAAGAGGATTTTACTAGTATCTGAGACTCCTGTAAAGTAATCACAATCAGTATAGAGCACCAGCAGCAAATAGAATCAGACAGATATTTGACCAGAGCTGAAACATCTCTCTAACACAGTCAGTGGCAGTTCCCAAAAGATGATGATGTTCCCTCCTGAACTTTTTATCCAGCACAAAAGATTAGCCTTAAAGAGGATAGGATTAAGAAGTGTCATAAAGTCAGGTTTTGCCTTTTATCTCCTTAACCATTATCACTACTAAAGAAAGGCATGGCTTGAATCTGCATTTGAGGGTGGGCAAGATATGAAATTTAAACTGGGTTTGAGATCAAAGTTTTCAATTAGACTTAAGTTTTCATAAACAAGTGGTCAGAGTCTAGAGCATCTTGCAGTACTGGAAATTAAGGAAAAACTCTCCCTACGAAAGAAAATAAAAATTTTAAAAACTTTTTAAAGAAGGAATACATCAAAGGGACATAGGAGCTAACTAAAAGAGCTAACAAATGGGAACAATTTCAGCAACCACATAAATAATGCAGTATTAGATTATTACCTAAAGTATAAAATAAATATCCACTGGTGCATTGTGATGTAAATAAATTATTAAATAAATAAATAAAGGGGAGAACGAACAGATTCCCAGTGGAGAGAAATCTACATAATTTCCATAGCTATTTCCTCCTCCAGGAAGTAAGGCATAACGCCCCACTCCTTCACTGCAGACTGACCACAGTGACTTCCTTCAAAGAGTATAGCATGTAAAGGGGTAAAAACAATAACTTTACAATGTAGAAAGCTGACAGAACACTACATCAGGCAGATGATCAAGGTTAATATCAATAGTCATATACCTCTTTGATATGTGATAAAAATGACAATCTATATCCCTAAAATCTTCCCAAAACCTATAACTCCAGTAAAATCTTGAGAATTATATAAGAAATATTCTAAGCAACACTTTTCAAAATATCTGACCAGTATCCCTTAAAACTGTCAAGGTCATCAAAACAGGATATTCTGAAAATATCGCAGTCTGAAACTAAATGTAATGTACTTGCAGTGACATGTCAACTAAATAGAAGTAATGCTGAAACAGAAAAAGGACATTTGGAAAAAAACAAGAAAATATGAAAAAAGTATGAATTTTAGTTAATTATATAACACTACCGATTCATTAATTATGACAAATTGCACCATGCTAATATAAGACATAAATCATAGGGCAAACCAGGTGTAGGGTATACGTAAACTCTTTGTACTGTGTTGTCAACTTTTCTATAAATTTGAATCTATTTCAAATTTTTTTAAAGTTTATTTTAAAATTCAAAAATTAAGGGTATGTTAAAGGAACACATTAACCAATTTGAAAAAGCACCTGGTAAATAAAACTGAATCAATTTGAGCAATGAATAAATAATGTAGTACTGAATTACAACCCTAAACAGAAAATGCATATTCATGAGTCAGTACTAATACAAAAAATCTTTAATAAGTAAATAAATAAATTGTAGAGAAGAGGCAAACCTTTCTTACAGAAGAACTACATTAATATATGTATACATACCTTCTTTGAGGAGGTAGAACTTAAGTATCTTCTAGGCCCTGCTTGAGGGTGGGCTACACAGAGTGATGTGCTTCCAAAGAATAGATAAAAGAAGGGGAATTTAGCAATTTTTACAATGGATGAATCTGGCAAACACTACCTTCACCAAGTGATGAAGGTTAACATCCCCAGTGATTTCATGTTAATCTCATGCATCACCTTATATGATGTGATGAGAAGCATACTGTGTGGTATTCTTTCCAAAAAACTATATTCCAACTTACTCATAATAAAATCAGAAAATCTCCAGTTGGGTACATTCTACAGAACTGGCCAGTGCTTTCAGAGACTGTCAAAATCATAGGAAACTAGGAACAACTAAGAAACTGTCACACACAGGTAAGATACAGTGACAAACTATAATGTGGTACACTAAATATGAATCTGAACAGAAAAAGCACAATAGCAGAAAAAGTGGCAAAATCCAAATAAAACCTAGAGTTGCTGATGTTAGCATACCAATGCCAGCCAGTTTTTACAATTGTTCCATGGCACTGTAAGATATTAACAACAGAGGAAACTGGATATGGGATATATGGGACCTCTTTTATCTTTGCAACTTTCCTACAATTCTTAAAGTATTCCAAAAAGAAATTTATTTATAAAGAAAGATATGTAAAATTATTTTATAAATAGTATAAATGGCTGTGGTGGGATGATAATGACAACATAACATTCTTTATTATTCTCCCACCAAGAAACGAGGTCTATTTCTCAAATTCCTTCTAGTTGGACTAAGTTTGTGACTGCTTCGTAAAATACAAGCATGATGTAAATGATATTGTGCTAGTTAAGGCTTAACCTTTAAGAACACTGGAAACTTCTCTTCTTCCATCTTTGAACCTAGATGTCATGTTGTGAAGAAGGCCAAGCAGACAAATGAAAGAAAATTGAGGTTCCCAACCTACAGCGCTGAACTTCCTTATGCTAGCCGTTGCCAACTTGCCAATCATGTAAATGTAGTACTTCCAGCCTCAGTCAAGTTATCTCAGCTAATACCACACAAACTGGAGAAAAGCTATTCCCAATGAGCCTTGATTAAATCAGAAAATTATGAGCAAATAAGTGATTGCTGTTGTTTTAAGCCACTAAGTTTTGGAGTGGTTTGTTATTCAGTGATATGTAGTTAAAATCTGGCCCTAGAAATGATGTACTGATGAAATAAAGACTTAAAACTTATAGAGTTAGCTTTGAAAATGACTGGCAGATCTCAAGAACATTACCGGCAAATGCTGGAAAGAAAGTGATATTGTTATTGAATGTAAGAGGAAAGTGAAATAACATGTGCCAGTTTTGTTACTTGAGATTCTCTAGAAAATAAAAATGGTATCCAATTTAACCCATGGATATGACCTAGGTTTCCAGGAAGAACGCCGCAGGTACTAACTGTCTTCTCTGAGTGTGTTATGATAAAGTACAAAACTGTGGGAAGAACTAAAAAGAACTCTTCAGGTTTCAGGTGGAATTTAAAATAAATAACTAAATAAATAAATAAATAAATAAATTAGCAGCAGCACTGTGTATGAAAATAAAACTTTCTCTCTCCAAGACTTTAAACAACAATAAGTTATCAAAGTTACAAATGGCTTCGGGTAAAAGATTAAATTCAGTGTGCATTTAAATCCAGTAAAGTGGAGTCTGAGTCAAAAACATCAATAGTGATCTTGTAAGACCCTTCGCTAAGACCTCAGAAAGATTTAATGACATGGCTCAAAGATCCATGCAGCCAGACAGACAAAAGCGCTTCTGAGCATTGTCAGAGTACTGTCCAACAGCAATTGCAAATGTAACCCTAAGGTAGAAAAGGAACTTCCTTGAAAATAAATGTGAGCTTGTCTAACATTTTGTCTCATTGAGTTGAATTTAAATTACATAAATGGAACTCACACAGTTTCAAAAGAGTAATCCACTTGGACTGAAAGGGACAGAGATAGTTTAAAACGAAGAATGGCCTCTAAGCCCTTAACCTTCAATGAGTATGAAGCAGCCTGAGAAAGCAAGGCAGCTGCACATTTGGAAGATTTCTAAGGGAAAAGGGCAGAGCCAAGAGCTCTGACAGTGAGACCAAGAGCCGTGGAAAATCATTTCCAGGGAGCAGAACTGAGCACTCATCAAGCAACTGGATGTACCCAGAGATTTCAGAATTATTATGAACTAATGACTTCTTTGTGCCTCCCATTTTCCATTTTTGAATGAAATTGTCCATAGCACTCTCGCTACCCATGTCATTTTATTCAGCTGTATGGAGGGCATGACACTTCTAATTTTACTTCATGGTTTTTTAGGATTGATAGGAACCACACCTAAAAAGCAACTTCCTTACCTGTATCTACTGATAAACATAAAAATATTGTGAATTTGAGTTTGATGACTACTGACATATATCTTTATGTCTTAAAGGGAGGAAGAGTATTTTGCATATAAGAGTTATATAAATAATTATGGCTACTGAATGTAATGTTTCAGATTAAAGAGAATAATAAGTTCTTTGTCCCTCCCCTCACAGAAATGTGTGATCTATGTCTCTATCCCCTGTACTGCGTTAACTGGATCAGTGACTGTTCAACAGAACACAGTGCAAGTGATTCTGCAACAATTTCAGTCCTGACTTTTAAAAATACTGTCAAGTTCTGTGTCTACTCTCTTGAAATCTAGTCTGCCATACTGTGGAAAAAATCCCACACAACCATGTGAAAGAGAATTTAGGCCCCAGCTGACAGTCCCAGCTCAGCTTCCAGCCAACAACTAGCTAAGGTACAATTAGTCCAAGAGAAGTTGCTCCATACAGAATAGAGATGAGCTATTTCCACTGAGCATTGCTGAAATAAAACACTTTAAAAATAAACAGCAAACAACCTTGTTTTAAAACTTTGTATTTAGAGTAATATATATACAGCAATAAATAATCAAAATGCTAGTTGTCACTTCTTTTCTTTTTATGGCAGTAACAGCAAATTTTAGGTTATATTAGAATAAAAAATATATCTTTGTAGCAGCATTTCTAAAATAAATAACACAAGTAATTGAGATAATTTGGGTATTTGCTATGTACTACAAATATATATTTGCTTCTTTTTTAAATTGGGATTTTTTTAAAACCAATTTGCTCTCGTTTAATATTCATTTCAGTGTGACAATCTTCCAAATTTACTCTATATAATTTAATGATATTTGTATACTATGTATACAAATATACTATGTATACTATGAGCTTTAAAATGAAAATTTTCATTATTTTCTACCTGGCTGTCATTAAGTTGTTGTGACAAAAATTACCATAAAAAAAGGCCTACATAAGGAATTTTAATTTTTTCTTGGTTATTGTTACTTGAATTGATGAAATGACAATTTATACACTTGTTTTTATCTGCCATTAATTTAATCTCATTAATTTCATAAATTATTTTTACATATAGTATGCCATCTAGTGACAAAAAATTAAATATCATAAGCATACTCTTTTAAGTCATTTTGAAAAAAAATTTATAATAATATGCACTTGCTTGATCTAGTAAAGAAAATAAATTATACCTTTATTTTTTTCTTTTAAAATTATTTTAAAATTTGGAAAACCATTTAAAATGCCATCATCTTTAAGATACTCCATATCATACATATCCAATATACCCATGTCTGTTAAAATCTAATTCCACTGTTAGAAAAATGAGCTGATGTTTAGGACATTCTGTCAAATAATTATACTTTTGTACTCTAATCTGGATTGAAGTCATAATTTATATTTGGTATTCTGTTTATTTTATATAATAGAGCACATTAACTCGTTTATTTAGCAAGTAACATAAATATCTAATACCACTTGTCTCTAAAGAGTACTCTACATTCAAAAACAGAAGATTTTTCCTCAGATAAGTATATCCTTAATATTAATACATACAAAGCATATTATACTCCAAATATAAAATATCATTCCTATATATCTCATATACTGTCTCTCGAGGCCATTATATAGATGTAGTTATTGAGATTTAGGAATAGTATGTGACATGTCTGTAATAATAATGGCATAAATAATACTTGAAAAGAGATCTTATGCAAAAAATCAAAATTAAAACTTTACTATGCTAATGAAATGTCAAATACTCTAATATTTGACAGAGTTGGTGGCTAATGTTTTTCTTCCCCTTATAATACTAAGCTTCTCATTTATTTATTTTTCTAAGTGAATCCTTGATCATCCTTTTGAAATAGATGCAAAATATAAATATCCTATAGTTATTTCCCCTAACTTACCCTTGGAGAGAAATTTACTAGATTAAACAATTGAGAGCAGAATTTGTAAAATATTTTTTTTCAACTACTTTGAGATTCTAATCTAATCTGTGTAAACTTTCTCCAAAAATAATTACTCTTATAAAGACCATCAAAGTAATCATTAGGGATATTGTGTTAGGGAAACTTGACAAGCCACAAGCTAGCTTCTAGAAAATTTTCCCCTTTTTTTAGCATTTTCTTTAAATGTAATTATGTTCCCTAAAATATATATATGTGTATATACAGATATGTATAATGAGCTCATAATTCTATTCTATTTTTGTACCATAGACAATATCGTGAAATACACACGAGTATATATTATATACATATTAATATTGAAATCCTTTTGTATTCTTAAATATCCTAAAGAATTCATTAATTATACTCATAATTGCAATTGTTTTTTGTTTGTTTCTGTGTATTTGCAGGATGGCGAAGAATATAAAATTACTTAGCTTTTAAATATAAAACTTTATAAAAAATAAAATATTTTATATATTCCTTATTCTTTGCATTGATTGTACCACAAGTTAGCTAGGCCTTGAGGACCTGATCACAAAATTTAACCTAAGAGAATTCCCAACCAGGCAATAAAAGGAAAGAAGGAAAGACCACTTATTCCGGTCCCAAGATTTATATGGGAGAAATTCACAATATAAAAGCAAGAATCTAGGCAGATGTCTTAATCTGATTTGCACAGATTTCAAACCTAAGGGTAAAGGTATTTTACATATCTTTAGACACTTTATATCTAAGATTTAAGAAGGAGACACTCCTCACAATGCTCTTCTCCAATATCAGTGGCCTCCAGTAAAGAAAAGAGGAAAATCAGTGTTGTTATGTGGCAAGAGAGACTGGCTGGCATTCTCGAATACCCTTCAATCTCCATTTTGCATGGTGAGATCCAGAGATTTCCACATGAAATCTCCACATGATCTTTAGAGTCAACAGAAGTAACCAAACTGAGAGCCAAGAAGACTTCTATAAATGTGCTCTAGATAGAAAGGTAAAAGTTGTTGGGAAAGGGCAACTAAAGACAACTCAGAAGAGAATCCAAATATAACGTGTATGGTGAAAGAGAAGGATCCAATTTCATCTTTTTGCATGTAGATGTACAGTTGTCCCAACACCGTATGTTGAAAAGGCTATCCTTTCCCCATTGTGTATTGTTAGCACTCTTGTGAGCTCTCTATTCTGTTCCATTGGTCTATATGTCTATCTTTATGTCAATACCATACTGTTTTTTGTTTTTTGTTTTTTTTTTAAATCTCATACTGTTTTAATACTGTTGGGAATGATGTGGAAAAACTGTAACCCTTCTACACTATTAGTTGAGAATAGAAAGTGGTAAGGCAACAGAAAGGATTACTAATTAAGAACTACCAACTCACCCAAATTAATGTAAAGCAGATGAGACCTAAGGAAACTGAGTCACCCACATTTACTAGCTGAATGCCCAGGGATGGGTGAACCATATCTATTTCAGAGCACACTGGTCCAAAAGAACCTGGAGGACATCTTAAGGACAAATATTGCATGATTTCACTTACATGAGCTTCTAAAATAGTCAAACTCACAGAAGCAGAGAAGAATGGTAGCTGCCAGAGGATAGAGGGGAGAGGGAAATTAGAGCTGTCATTCAACAGGTATAAAGTTTTACTTATGCGCATGAAGCTGTAGTGATCTGCTCTATGACAATGCCTATAGTTAACAATACTGTATCACACACAAAATTTATTAAGTAGGTAGATCTTGTGTTATGTGTTCTTGCTATAATAAAGAAAATTATACTATTGAGTAGTAGCTAAATTGCAATAAGTATCTAAATTAATGTCCACAGCTCCAATAAATTTTCTTCCAAATACGTGCTCAGAAACATCCTTATATAATAATGTTAAGGGTACTTGTCACATTCTAAAATAGAACATCTTTGAATAATAACTCATTTGAAGATTTTTCAATATATCATTTTGAAGTGTTTTCCTCATACGGCTTATTATTGCACATAGGGTTTTCTATGTGCAAATGATTGTTTAAATACTTCATATACATTTAAATACTTTATATATATTGAATAAAAACGATTATGAAGTGGATACTATTGTAATGCCAATTTCAGAAATGAGGTAATCAATGCACGGAGGGTAAGCAGTTTGTCTAAGGCTACAACGCTAATACACAGAAGATCACACAGTGAGTATGGTTTCAAACTATGTCATTTTTAAAACTACACTATATTGCCTCTGCTATTATATTTTGGAATATAACTCCTGTTCTTGCTTCGTCATAAAGTAGTCAGTACACTTCTCTTCATAACTATCCTAATTTTTAGTGTATTCTGGTTATGCTTCTCCAGAAATTTAGTGTTACAAATAGCTCAGGCTAAAGAGAAACCACAAAATCTCATCCCTTGACAATCAAATTCAGATATCGATGCATGACAAAACTGAAAAAATGAGACATGAGAAGATATTTCGTGGGAACTTCTGAAACAAAGCTTCCTCAGTTTTTAAGAGTTTTCAAAAGCAAAATTATATTTTCTATAGTAAGACTGCCAGATTTAGCAAATAAGATACAAGACTAGTTGAATAGTAAAAAATAGTAAAATTAAGTCCAGCTTTGAACAGCAATACAAAGGATTGCGATCTGAGAGACACAGATTCAGGTGCAATCCAAACTGTGCTCTGGAGAGAAAAAAGAAAGAAAGGGATTATAAAAGTAAACTACAAAATGTAATTCTTTCATGCAAAATGAATGATCCTGGCTAGGTTAACAGGAATTGGTTAGTTCCAATATGCAAATGAGGAAGGCCAAAACTACAAGGGAGGAAGTAAAGTCCATATGTGTCTATACAGCAGTTGTTATTCCAGGATGTTTATGACTACAGGATGTTTATGGCTTGGCCTTGAGCTGAGTTTAGCAACAGGTTTAGCAACTTAATCGCAGCTGAGAACTGAGGCACAAGATGTACACAGGCCCTACTTCCTTAATAGCCTCTATTTTAAGAGATTCTCATAGCAATGCTTATTCCATTTTTTTTTTCCATTATCATATGTCATATAACTCCTTTGCTTTATTTGACTCCTAAGACCTGAAAGTTCAACAGTAGGCCAAAGGGGTAATAAAAACTCGATTTTATATCACGCAGGGAACATCACAAATCAGTACCAAGGCTACTAATGCTCAAACATGGTATCTTGATATCAGCATTGTGTATAATTTGTTCCATCACTGCACATGAATGATGTAATATTTTGGTTGTTGTCATTGTTATTTCCCTCAAATCACCTCTTGGGTATATCTGTCTTTTTTTTACATTAGGTCTATTATTCAACTGCTATCTTCATTATCAGCACATTAGCTCGCCGATGAAGTGATGTTTCCATGGTGATACTGGAATAAGCCTGCACAAAGGCATTGACCTACTTGGGTTTTGGTTAGAATGAGAAAAACTAGGCAACAATTCTTCTTAGTAAAGGTGGTAACCACTCTTTTATATGTCTGAGATGTGTTTCAGTGATGGAATTTTAGAAGTAATAGAGATGACTACTTAGTAGTGAGTAGCTTGTGTAATAGTCAAGAGACTATTTATTTTATTCAAATAACCAGCTTTGTTTAAACATATTTTGAAAGTAGTCAGCCTACTTAATTTATTATTTTTTCTTGGAAATTAGTATTAGTTGGCTTTATCATGAACACTGCTCTAAAATGATTTAAACACTGACAATCTCCTATATTTGATACGCACAAATCCTTTCTATTTTCTAACTTTTAACCTAAAAATCAATTTCACTTTGAATTCAATATTACTCAATATTGACTAATTCCTAGGTCATTTCAACAATGGGTGTATTTTCTTCATCAGTTTCTCCTTTGTAAAAATGAATTTATTCACCAAATACTTACGTATCTGGTTACTCTCTCAGCTGTGAAAAATCACATATTTCTATAGACTTTCTTTACACAGAAGTTGAAAAGCATTCTTACATATTTTCAGTAAATTTTATTATTATTCTTTTCTCTTATAAGAGTATATATGACCAGTATTAAGGTACATTAAATAATCACAAAATCAGAGATTAAATAGTTAAGTAAACGTACTTGAGATGGATAAACAGAGCTATTGCCAATGAAAGAAAATAGTAAAATTAAGTCCAGCTTTGAACAGCAATACAAATGAGCATTCATATGGGTGAATAAATAATGGAATGTATCCCCATGATAAATATTTTAAAATTCCCCATGAAAGAAATCTACTAATATTACACATGTACCCAAGATTATTGTGTGTGTAAATGTGTTGTATTCACATACTCTATACACCATACATTTATATAAACATATTCTATATATACCATATACACAAATACATATATAAATACAAATATATGTGTTTAAATTTGATGTATAGTATTATGCTGAACATTATTAGCTGATCATCAACTATCATATATGTTAGTATGAGAAAAATGGTGGAAGCCATTATTTTATTGAAAACTGGATGAAAAATAATGAATAATCCAGGAAAGACAGCCACTGCAATAATGAAAATGATGAACTTTGAGGTTTGCTTAAAAAACAGGCTCGTTTAAAAACTATCAAAAAAGGCATATTAATTTATGAATATCCTGCAGTGACATGTTTTTTTTTTTCAGAAATGTTAAACAGATTCTAACACATAATCCTGTATCATGAGGAAAGATGACATTTGCTAGCAAAATATCTCTTGCTCCTCTTCATCTGAACCTTCTGAATATCCAAGAAGAGAAAATCATATAGGGATGAATAAAAACTAAAAGGAATTTGGATAGATAGTTGATGATTGATAGACAGATAGATAGATAGACAGACAGACAGATGATAGATCAAACAGGTAAGAAAATGATAAACAAACTATCAATATATGTCAGAGAGAATATACTATCTCAACAATGTTGCCACAAAGGAAGTATCATTATAAATATAAAAAATAAATAATGAAGCAATTATCTCTATAAAAACAAATTAGTGAAACACACAGAAAAAATCTAGGGAAGCAA
>NW_011888793.1:7565937-7568347 GCF_000151845.1 Pteropus vampyrus | reverse complement strand
CCTGTATCATGAGGAAAGATGACATTTGCTAGCAAAATATCTCTTGCTCCTCTTCATCTGAACCTTCTGAATATCCAAGAAGAGAAAATCATATACGGATGAATAAAAACTAAAAGGAATTTGGATAGATAGTTGATGATTGATAGACAGATATATAGATAGACAGACAGACAGATGATAGATCAAACAGGTAAGAAAATGATAAACAAACTATCGATATATGTCAGAGAGAATATACTATCTCAACAATGTTGCCACAAAGGAAGTATCATTATAAATATAAAAAAATAAATAATGAAGCAATTATCTCTATAAAAGCAAATTAGTGAAACACACAGAAAAAATCTAGGGAAGCAAAACAAGTTTAACCAAATGAAATAAAATAATTAATGAAAAAATATTGAAAAGTAAAATAAAGCCATCACAGAAATGAAAGTCAAACCAGAAGTATGAGAAAAAGAATAATTACTACTGAAAATATAGCACATGCTTAAAGAAGATAGCCAAGAAAAGCAAACAAAATTAAGTCGAAATGAATAAAATATTAAACATTAGAAAAAATGATAAAATGGCAAAGGGACATTAGTATGCAACATTATTCATATCTTTGACTACAGAACTGTAATAATTAAACCAAAAATGTAAACGGATATAAAAAAATCTAGAAAACTTGAATAAAAATGCTGAAAATGCACAATGTCCTCCAAGAAAAATAGATTGGCAACTTCTATGAAAATTAAATATTCATATCTCTTTCATTCCAGCAAATATTTTTCTGAGAACTGTATCCTGGAAATAAAATAACAGTATATAAGGATAAATTACAAGCATATTTTTGAAATATTTTTCACACAGCCTATAAACTAGAATCAAAGTGACTACCAATCAATGAAAAATAATAATTTTTGTTTCAAATATTTAAAAGTAATATATTTGCTCTACACCAGGTATTGTTGAAAGAGAAGCTTGATAAGAAAGAGCATGTAACATCTCATTTTTATAGAATTAATAATTAAGAAATGAACAGGCTCTATATGTATAGTTTTTTCCTGTTTTCTTTTCCCTGTATTTCATATTTTTCTAGAATTAACTACTTTTGATAAAGATGAAAGTTATTTTGAAAACATAATGACTTCCAATTCATTCTGCATGTCTGTATATTCATAGACACATACAGAGAAACAGATCACTTGATTTTCTGTTATTAATTATACATTTAGCAAGAGATTTTTTTCTTTCTAGTTCTATTTACAAAATAAAAATTCTAACATTAAAGTATCTATTCATTAACAAAGTAAAATTAAACTTAATTCTAATACTCTGTGAAAATGAGTAAAACAATCACACGAGAATTTAAATTTGATAAAAAGCATTTAATATTAGTAATACCAGATTATCTTTTTTTTTTTTTCTCTCTCCTGATATCAAAAGACAGCTAAATTTAAGCTGCAATCTTAGCAGAAAGATTCAGAGTTAATGGGATTCTGAAGTAAACCTTTTGGGAATGGAAACTGTTTAACTTCACTTCATCTTGTCATTATTGTCTCTCTCTAGTTACTTTTTAACTAATCTAATGAACCACCATGTAAACAATAAACATTTGTAAAACATGGGTAATTAAGTTGGATCATGGATTAATAGCAAAAAATAAACATCATTTACATGTTTGCTTCTCAGATAAGGAAGGGAGGGTCTTAAATTTGAAAGTCTAACCTTCTATCTTCATTTAGCTGGTGGCTATGGTGTTGCAGCAACATTTTATTAAAGAGAGACAATGGATCTCTTGACCTAAACACTGTTTTCATTCATGCAATTGACTTACCTATTTTGGTGAAAAGAAATTATGGGCAGAATCAAGTATTTGCTCTTCAGTGACATCTGACAAGCCTAATAATAATATAAACTACCTTCATAACTATTGGTAACTGGTACAACTCGCTCACCATTGTAACTAATGTCTAATACATTACTGATATAGAGCTACTGAAAAAATGAAAATCAAGTCAATCATTAATATTCTTTTTTTCCAGTTTTATTTAGCTATAACTGATTTATATCACTATGTAAGTGTAAGCTGTACAGCACAATGGTTAGACTTACATATATTGTGAAATGATTTCTGGAGTAAGTTTAGCATTCATTATATCATAAGGATATGATAAAAAGAGAAGGCAAAAAAAAAATTATTTTCCCTTGTGATGAAATGTCATACAAAGTGTTAACTATAGTTACCACGCTGTACGTTCTCCCTAGTACTTATTTATTTTGTAACTGAAATTTTGTACTTTTTGACCACTTTTCTCCATTAATATTATTTTTTATTAATATTCTTATATTACAGATTATAGTTCTTATTAAAAGTGACTTGTTCAAAATCGTAAAATGCACAAGTACTTGTAGAAGAATTTAA
>NW_011888793.1:7561300-7564527 GCF_000151845.1 Pteropus vampyrus | reverse complement strand
ATTAAAAGTGACTTGTTCAAAATCGTAAAATGCACAAGTACTTGTAGAAGAATTTAAACCCATGATTTCCAAATTAAAAGTTATTTTTATATTTTCCACATCTAAAACTGCCATATTGATCTCTTCTACTCACTTTCAAATGGATACTTTTATTAATATTACATTTTACATAATAACTTTTGAAGACTAAACACTTTTGAAAATAGAATTTTATTGAATAAGAGAATTCAGTGAGTCAGAATTATGAAGTAGATTTTTCCCCCAATGTAGAATTGTTTAATAAATAATGTAAAATAAATAATTGATTTTACAAAATGTCATCTAATAGTGTGAGATTTCGATCACAGTGTAGTCATTTTAATTTACTTGTAAATGAGGTATAAAAGAAAATTAAATATAATCAAGTGTCTGGGAGAGGCTAGTTGTTTTGTCATTTTGTAAATTATCAATCTTCTATATTTATTCAAAATTCAACCATCAGAAGAGTAAAAATATTATATTATCTTCCGTATACATTGAACTATATTTTAAGTTAATCTAAACCTTTATAACATTGTGTTCTGCCATTTCTTTATTTTATTTATTTATTTTTACCATTCCTTACTGTAATAACTATCCCTGAATTTGTTAGTTGAACTTTAAAAACTCTAATTTTTTAATCGATTTTGTTTCTCTTGCCTTTCTTTTCCCTCACTCTAAAATGGAGATTAAGACCTGGAGATATTATAGCTATTTAGGGAATATGGTATAACAATGACAAGGAAAATATCCAAACACATTAATGAAGAACAGAATGCTAAAAGAATTTGGTTATCTGAATTTCTGAATTGCAAAATCTCAGGTCTAATGATTCTATAGATAGATTATTTCATGAGACAAATAATCTCATTTTGTTTAAGATACAAAATTAGATTTCCGATATTTATAGTAGAATACATTTTCAAATGCTGAATTTGTTATTATTATGATCTCTGCATATGAGGTATACGTATGTATGTATGTATGTACATGTTTATACATAACTATACCTATTTAGAGTTTACCACTAAAGAGGTGTTTTATATATATGGAAAAAAACGAAACTTACATATGTGATCCAAGAGATACCAGATATAGGCATAGCCTTTACTATAAATGCCAGCTAAATCACCATTCCATTATCTTACCATATTCCATTTAACAAAAATGCACATAAATGTAGTATTATTTGGTTCTGTGTACATGAAGATAAATTATTAAAATTTTGTTTTAATAATAATATACAGTAATAATTATAACATTGCTAGCATATTTATAATTTCTTATACCCCTAATGATGTGCTAAATGCTTTGCATTTATTATTCTAAATAATCTGCCAATAAATAAGAGGTAAGTATAATATTTTCATTTTCAAAATGATTTTTTGAGCCTCAAATAGTTGAAATAACTTAACTATGTAAATATTTATATTATTATAGGCAATTTTAATTGACTCCGATTTTATTTGATTCAATTTCATCATGCTGCACCCCTCTTCCTAAAATGAGGTGCTTCCATCATCAAGTTTATAAATCTTCCTGAACGAGGATTAGAAACTATAGTATCTTTCCTCGAAATCACTCTTTTATCATTCCCATTTACATTCTACCTCTACCTAGGAGTTGGGGAAAGAAATTTCTTTAAGAACCATAATTTTTCAGTAACTCTAGTACAGATCATAAATGAAAGTTGAAATAATCTAATCTAGAGGACTAAGAAAAAGGAAGAGAAGCCAATACAGATTAGAAATTTTAAGATGGATGAAAAACTGCTGAAGAGAGCATGAAAACAGCAGAAATGTAAAAGTAATTCATACATGGACAATATATTTTATATTTTATTTTATTATATCCAATTAATTTTTCTAAAGTATTTTAAAAGTTCTTCAGGAGAATAAAAAGGAATGTATGAAATAAACGGAGCTCAAGGACAAGCAGAACACTATAAACTGAGGCAGAAACAATTCTGGAAAAATGCAGAAAAGAATAAATATCTAATCAGGCTATAGATATGTCAATCATTTCTTAAAACACTATGTGATCACAGCAGCATGGCTAGGGTTAGGCAAGAAAGAAAGAAATATCAGCTTATGTATGGATGTTTGTTCACCAAAGCTTGTTATTCTTAAATACTCTCACCCCTTTGGAAAAAGATATGGATAAGAATGATAGCTATGGGTACAGTTCCATGCTGAGCATGTTTTAATTTACAGAGAGAAAAAATTTACTCTAAATACAACTACAACTAGTAATATTTAATTTTGCATTCACCAGGTAAGATATTCTAGATCTATTTCCAGTAAAGGATGGAAAGACAATACAGAAAGTTTAATCCTTCGGGGAAGGAAGAGCTGATAAAATAAATATCTTGGTTTTGAGAAAGATATGTTAGGATCCAAATGTAAGTGAATGGCAAGCCAAATAACAGCGCCATGGGAACGAAGGCTAGAGAATCATGTCCAATAATGATCTTTGTAATCTCATTCACTGCCATTCCTCCTAAGCAAGGGTAGCTTGGTGAGCATAGCCTGCCTAAAGACCAGATTTGGAATAGATAAATGAAGGATTGGTGAAACCTCCTTCCTTTTTTTTCTTTGTTTTTAGCATCTATTTTAAAGTTGTTGTTGTTGTTGTTGTTTTGGAATGCCTTATGCTACGAATACAAAATTTGTTTTAATCATGCAGCTGATATAGGAAGCATGTGATACCTAACTAAGATGACAAATAGAAAAAAAAAAGGGTCAATTTGGGTCTACTATTGGATAAATAACCAATATGTGCCCTTTAGTAAACCTAATGCTTTTTCTTTTTCTTTTATTACCTCCATTTTCTCAAGTTATGATATATCCGAAAAGTACAAGTATTTCTGGAAAATAGTTATCCATTCAATTCGACATGAAAGATAGAACAATTTCACCCTGATTATATTCCTTGTTAAATTCAAACTCCATATTCTCCCTATTAGTAGTATAGAATTGTATTTATTCATTTTTAGTTTTTAGGTTGATGCTTTTGAGGGGGGCAGAATCTTTGAAGAAGTGGAGGTATATGGAGTGTTGTTGTTTTTTTTTTCTCTCCTGTATAGCATCACCAAATTTGAAAATTAGTTATCAGAGACCTTTCATTAACTATGGTATATTACCTATCAGACACCACTCTGAGCAATTTTCCACGAGGAGCTATTAAGAACTATAACTTTGTTTTATACC
>NW_011888793.1:7552974-7560938 GCF_000151845.1 Pteropus vampyrus | reverse complement strand
AACACTAAATGCAAAGTGTTTTATAAATGTATATATATAAACACTAAATAGCAGAAACATTAAATTAAAAGTGACTTTTCAATTATGGTGATCACATTTAAATATCTTGCTGCAATAATCTGTGAGGTCTTCCTAATTGTACATGCAAACTAAAGAAAGAATTTGCCAACAGTCCATAACTGGGGAGTGATAAGGCTCAGATTTAAAGGGAAAGGCGAGTAATACCTGTAAACTCCTACTATAACAAGAATTGTTCCAAGAACATTATATATATGTAAAATCTAATCTTTCAATGTATAGTTAAGTGTACAAGTATATACATAATGTTTATGTATATTTTAAAATCTTACTATTGAGAATACTTAAGTCCAAAAAGACAGAATAATTATTGCTAACAGCCACGTGAAATAAGATCCACGTTTATTTAAAATCCACCTTGTTTCCACCATACAACACTAACTCTAAATGTCATGAAAATATATGTGTACATGTAGCTTGTCAATCTCCACAAAAATATTACTTCAGAAAGTGAATGCTAAGAAGCAAGAATAAAAGAGATTCAAAAAAACACATTATAGGCCATAGATATTGTCTCTGTTTCTGAGTCCATGATGATCATGGAGCTTAACAATAGCAATAAGAGTTACAAATAATCTATAACATTAGTTGTTAATTTTGGTCACTGCTACCTGCAGAAACTGTGATACAGTAGATTAGAGGTGGGTCCAGATTGTCTGCATTAAAATAAAATTCTCCATCTGTATCAAATGTACATGCTTAATTGAAAAATGTCAAATTTATCCTAAATATTTAACTTACTGTTTTGCCTAAGAGTAAATAAATAGGTTTATTATTAATCAATAGATCTACTATGAGCCAGGCAGAGTAATAAAAATTTTTATCTGCATTACTTTTAAAATTTTTCTAAGAACATGATGAGGTTGTTACTATTATTATTTCCATTTTATCAAGAAGTTTACGTAATTTCTCCAAGATCACAAAGAACAAAGGAACCGTGCAGTGTTCTTAAATACCAGAAGGCAAAGTTTAGAGCAGCTGTATAATAATAGGAAATAAATCATATTATGAGGTTGGCATTTTTATATAAATGTCCTTAGCTTTTTAATGGCAAAGAATTCTCCTGATTATTTCAGAGACATATGTATTAAGTAGAATGCAATATCAAATCAAAATTTAAAGTTCTGAACATTTCTAGTTCTTTAAAATATTTCCAATTAATTTTATTACTTAGAAAGAATGGAAATTTTGTATTAATGTTTTAGAACTGATTATGTACCTAAATTGTTTTAATATACTAAATCTTCCCAATTACTTCTATGCTAAGCTCTGTGGAACACCACATTTTGTAGGAAGATATTCTCATGAGACACGTCCAGCAATCTGAAATAACGAGGATTCTAAAAAGTCGTGCATGCTTCTCAGTTTATCCTCTACATTGTATTGTCTTGTCTAAAATGCTGCATTTTATTTATGTAAGAAAATTATTTCCTCACAGCACTATGAAAGTTTCTTTAATTATTTAACCTGATTCTCTCTGAAGACCTGAAAGAAAATAAATAACTATCTTTCTTGGTATAAAAGGGAAAACCCACAGTTCATTCTCTTGTTAAATATTATTCTCATTAGGGCTTCATTGAGCGTAGGACAAAAATTGCTATCTTTAACTGTCAATAACCATTATTTAAGATATAGTGAAAGATTTGCCAGAAGAAATTTGATAAGGTTCTTTTCATAGGAGAGAAGACAACGTATTATGTCCAAGAATATGAACTGCATACAAAGTCAAGTGCATAAACTCATATAATAAAGCAAGCGCTATATGCTAGACACCACTGTGTAAGAATAAAAAGCATAAAATTTGCCCTTTCTTCAAATAACTTAAAAATGGTAATGCAAATTTCTTAATAATGATTAAATATCCTAATATCATTCAATCGAACTTTGAATATACATTTTAAAGAGGAATAATTGCAGCACAGATCTGTCCTGTTAAATCTTACATATAAACATCTCTGGGAAATACTGGTTCTTTCCAGGCTATGTTGGTGGCTTCTTACATTTTCTTTCTGCATCTCATTCCAGCAGCTAGCATATTATGTACTGTTTGGTTTTATAATTACTTGGTTGTTTTTTGCCAGACGCTAGGCTGAATGTACCTTGAGAACAAGAATCCTATTATTTTTTTTATTCTTAGACTCATGCAAAGTACCCAGCACATACAGATCAAACACATTCCTTCTTTTCACTATTTAAGTGCATTGCTTTATCTTTATATAGAAGGAAATGCCTGGCACATAGCAGTACTTTAAATATTGTTGACTGATAACAACTGTAAACATGTGCAAGAGTATGCAATGCTATTAGTTACTGCATTATACTGACCACTATTACACCATCTCTACTGCTTCTATCATTTCTCCCCTGTCTTTTGGCAATAACTTCCCGACTTCACTGCTCCCAATATTACCTCCAAAGATTCTATTCTCCACCCAAAAGTCAGATTGATATTTTTAAGCTATAAAATGCCCATACTCAAAATCCCCCACTGTCTTTAAATTACTCTGAACTCATTTCCTATCACTACCTTCATTCTGATTACACCTTTATTTTCACAAGTTTGTTAGAGCCTTAGGCTCTTTCTTTGATGCACTCTCATCCAGGAACTCTCTCTTCCTTGATAACAATAAAAATGGTCAAACTTACTTAAGACTTATTAATCTTCACAGCAATCTCATGGGAATATACTATTATAAATCCACTTTTGAAATGGAGAAACTGAAACATAGAATAGTTAATTGTTTTGTCAAAATTCACACACGAATATTAGTATTTGTCTGAGTAGACAAAATAGTGTTTCAAATAATTTCAAAATGTCAGTGGCTGAAAGTAACAAAAAAGTTTATTTCTTGCTTCATGTGGTTCTTTCTACGCAGGTAGAAATGTGTGCTTCATCCTTTTTATGATTCCAGCTGCCTATAGGTAATCAGAACTTCTCTGTTCAGAAAGAGAATATATATATAAAAATGTGTGTGTGTGTGTGTGTGTGTATATATATATATATATTTTTTTTTTCAATGAAACATTGATTTTTCCAGAAATTTTCAAGGGCTACGCCTGGAGATGATGTACTCTACTCTTGCCTACATTCTATTGGCCAAAATTTAGTCATAAACCTCTCTATTTACAATGGACTGAGAAATTAAAGTCTACCTATATGTAAGACAGAGATCACTTTCCTTACTTTCCATTCTCTTTTCAGTTATCATCTCCTCAGAAGTGCTCTTCATAGCACTGCACTTAATATGCCCACAATCTACCCCCCACCATTTACTGTCATAGCCTGGTTTATTTTATCACTAAAATTAGTGCTTATTAAATAAAAATTAAATTAATTTTATCTACTTTCTCTTCCTACATATGTGTGTGCACACATGCACGTGTTTGTATGTGTGTGTACATGTGTGAGAAAGAACTAGAACAAAACAATAAATGTAGAACTATTTACTGAATTAATAAATAAATGGTGCAAGAGTCATAAAATGATAGCCATTCACGTCTTCTGAGCCAAGATCAAAACCATTTTCACAAATAAGAATTTTTTCTATCTCTAATCCTTTCATTCCCTTGATGTTTCAACTGAAAAGGGCTGATTATTATATGAGACCACACCTATGATGGATAAAATGAACATAGATCCCTTTTTAATGGAATAATATTGAAAATTATATTTCAAAGAAATAATTTTAAAATATTTCTATTTTTACATTCTTATTCATCTGTACTTCAAGGATTCAGTTAAAATAAACAGTTGAATATAAAGACACCCGTGGGGCTAAACAATCTGGATATTCTAATCTCAGAATTTAGGCAAATTAAATTCTATGCTTATAAATTCTTTATTTTTAATTAATTTGCAGTGATCTACATGAGTCTATTGATATTTCCCACTCTAAGGGAAGAATGACATTGAGTGATTGTATATTTGTATATTTGTAAAACAGAACATTGACATCTCACTTGGGAATTTTTGCACTTTTGCTGAGTTTAATTACCATGAATGTTTTATTTATATTTCAGTTTAGGGTTCCTGAACAATATGGATAGCAAAAATCTGGCTCTGAGTCAACAGCTGCTTCATACCTTGAGTTATTTTTATAGGAGACCTCTTTTCCTCCTTTTTCTTTAGCCAGTTTCTTGGTTACATCCAGGATTTTAAGATGGAGTTGATCTTGTGTCCATTTTACAGAAATGACTATGTGTCCTGAGTTTATGCAGGAAATTCTTTTCTCACTCATCACTGTGAATAAGCCTAAAGTCTCAACTTCCATCATTAGAAAGGCTAAATTTGACCTATTATATAGTCCCTTCTTTTAAGCCTCCTCAGTTCTGAATTCAGTTTGTATTAACCTCATAATTTTGTGTTGCCTCTTTGCATTTGCCAACTAGTGATGTCCTTTTTTTAACGTTAAGACAAACTATAAATTTCAGTGTTAATTTCATCATATTACCTACTATTCTTATATGTTTTATGGGACCAAGAACTTTCTCTGTTACTTCAGTTTTTACTAAAGTAAAACTCCAGATTTTATAAAGACTAAAAATCATTCCCGGAAAGTTGTCTCTTATGCTTCACAATTTGCTCTCTATGACTCTATTCTATCCTATCACATGGTACTCACCAGAATGAATTTTGCTCCAAACTGGTGAGTATCCTCAAATTATCTTTGCTTACATTGTCTCCTAAAGGAAGAATTTTATCCCTTCAAGACATATATCTTGACTTTATTTTATTTGCAACCTTTTTCTGAATATTTTAGTTCACTATGTACAATTTCAAAATTTCTATTGTCTAGATTTTATGTTTAAAATGGATATTTATGAGAAAGCCAAGATGGAAGTGCAGAAAAACATCAAACAAAACACTAAAGAAATCTGGCAAATCTTTACAGAAGAAACCAAGAGAAGAAAATAACAGAGAAGAACAAAAACAACCCGAAACAATGAACAAAAGAAATAAGCATATACCTATCAATAATTCATTTAAATGTAAATGGGCTAAATGCACCAACCAGAAGACATAGGATGGCTGAAGATTAAAAAATATAAAAGTAAAAGGCCTATCAAAATGCTGCCCACAAAACAGTTCGGATAAAAAACAAACAAACAACAACAACAGAAAACCACACACACTGAAAGTGAAGGAATGGGAAAGGATATTCCATGCAAATAAAAACAAAAAGAAAGCTGGAATACCAATATTTGTATCAGAAAAAAAACAGACTTTAAAATAAACACTGAAAAAGAAACTTAGTCTCTTTTTTTCACTCAAAAACTTCACAACACACATTCTTTTCAACTGCACATGAAACATTCTCCAGAATAGATCACCCGTTAGGCCACAAAACAAGTCTCGATAAATTGAAGAAGAATGAAATCATATCAAGTATCTTTTCCAACCACAACAATATGAAACTAGAAATCAATTAAAAGAAAACTGAAAAAACCAAACATGAATACACTAAACAAGATGCTACTAAACATCCAATGGATAAAGGAATAAATTAAAGCAGATATCGAAAATTTTCTTGAGACAAATGAAAATGAAAACATAATTCTTTAAAACCTGTGGGATATGGCAAAAGAGGAAAGTAGGTACAAGCTTACTTCAAGAAACAAGAAAAATCTCAAATAAATTACATAACTTTACACATAAAGGAACTAGAAAAAAAGAACAAACAAAACCCGAAGTTAGTCCAAGTAAGGAAATAATAACATCAGAACAAAAATTTAATAAAAAATAGAGACTAAAAAACAAACAAACAAAAAAAAACAATAGAAAAGATCAATGACACTGAGAGTTGGTTCTTTGAAAAGATTAATAAAATTAATAAACCTTTAGCCAGACTAGTAAGAAAAGAAAGAGGGCTCAAATAAATAAAGTCATAAAGGAAAGAGGAAAATTTATAACTGACATTACAGAAATACAAAGGATTATAAAAGATATTATGAACAATTATTTGCCAACAAATTGGACAAAGTAGTAAAATGGATAAATTTCTAAAAACATACAAGACTTCCAAGACTGAACCAGAAAGCAACAAAATTGGAACAGATTAAATGCTAGTAACAAAGTTGAATCATTAATCAAAAAACTCCCAATAAACAAAAGTCCAGGACCAGATGGCTTCACAGGTGAATTGTATCGAACATTTAAAGAAGAATTCATATGTCTCCTTCTCAAACTATTCCAAAATATTTTTTAAAAGGAATGCTTCTAAATTAATTTTATAAAGTCAGCATATCCTGAAATTAAAATCAAAGACACTACCAAAAAAAAAAAATTACAGGCCATTATCCCAAATGAATATAGATGCAAAAAATCTTAGCAAAATATCACTGAACTGAATTCAACAATATATTAAAAGTATCATACACCAGAGATGAAAGGATAGTTCAATATCCATAAATCAATCAACATGATACATCATATTAACAAAACCAAGGAGGAAAAAAGTCATATGGTAATCTTAGTACATATAGAAAAAGCATTTAACAAAATTCAACATCCATTTATGATAAAAACTGTCTACATAGTGGGTATAGAGGGAACATAAATCGACATAATAAGGTTACATATGACAAATCCAGAGCTAACATCATACTCAATGGTGAAAAGATTAACGTATTCCCTCTAAGATCAGAGACAAGACAAGGATGTACACCCTCAACACTTTCAACACAGAATTGGAAGTCCTAGCTACAGCAATCAGACAAGAAATTTAAAACTATCTACATTTGTAGTGAAGAAGAAAACAAAAGTACTATTTGTAGATAACTATATATAGAATTACTATATATAGAAAATCCTAAAAAAAACACAAAAATTTATTCAAAATAAATGAATTCAGTAAAGCTTCAATAAATATAATTAATATTCAGAAATCTGTTTCATTTCTATACAAGAAGAATGAGCTATCAAAAAGAGAAATTAAGAAAACAATCCCATTTAAAATTGCATTATAAAGAATAAAATACCTGGGAATAAATTTAACAAAAGAGGTGATAGTTCTATACTCTGAAAACTTTGAGACACTGAAGAAATGAAAGATTATGCAAATACATAGAAAGATATACCATGCTTATATACTGGAAAAATTAATACTGTGAAAATGTTCATAATATCCAACACAATCTATAGATTTAATGCAATCCAAATCAAAATACCATGGACTTTTTTCACAGAATAAAACCAAAAATCCTAAAATTTATATGAAACCATAAAAGACCACAGATAGCTAAAGAAATCTTGAGAAAGAAGAACAAAATTAGAGGTATCACACTCCCTGATTTCAAACTACACTGTAAAGCTATATTAATCAAAACAGTATGGTACCAGCCCCCAAAAGCAGACACATAGATCAATGTAACAATAAAAAACTCAGAAATAAACCCATGCTTATGTGATCAATTAATCTACCAAGGGAGGTAAGAATATATAATGGGAAAATGACACTCTCTTAAATAAATGGTGTTGGTAAAGCTGATTAAATATATGGAAAAAATAAATGTGGATCGCTTTCTTACACCATATAAAAAAATAAACTCAAAATGCATTAAAGACTCGAATTAAGACCTGAAACCATGAAACTCCTAGAGAAAAACAAAGGCAGTAAACTGTTTGACATTGGTCTTAGCAATAGTTTTTTTTTTTTTTTTTTTTTTTAGATATTTGTCCCAGGTAAGGACAACAAAAACAAAAATAAACAAACTAAAAGAAGTTTTACACAATGAAGGTAATCATGAACAAAACAAAAAGACAAACTACTTAATGGGAGGAGATATGTGCAAATGATATATCTGAAAGGGGTTAATATCCAAAATATATAAAGAACTCATACAATTCAAAATCAAAAAAAAAAAAGAAAAAAAGAAAAAAGAAACAT
>NW_011888793.1:7536542-7552413 GCF_000151845.1 Pteropus vampyrus | reverse complement strand
AATCTTGCCATTTGTGACAACATGAATGGACCCTGAGGTATTATGCTAAGTGACAGGAGTCAGACAAAGATAAATATTGTATGATTTCACTTATATGTGAAATCTAAAACAAAACAAAACAATCAACCAAACAAAACAGAAACAGACTCAGGGATACAGAGGACAAACATGGTTTCCAGAAGGGAGGGAGTGGAGAATGGAAGAAAAAGATGAAAGGTAATAAGAGATACTAACTTCCAGTTATAAAATAAATAAGTCATGTGGATATAATATGGACAGCAGGGAATATAGTCAATAATATTGTAATAACTTTGTATGGTGACAGATCGTTACTAGACAATCGTGCTGATCACACTGCAAGGTATATACACGTAGCATCACTGTGTTGTACACCTAATACAAATATGATACTGAATACCAACTGTATTTTTAATTGAATTTTATTATGTGCTAGATTAAAACTATTATGAGCATATAGTTGATATACTCATGCCAATGCCAGAGAAAGAGGCAGTGGTAAAGCATTATTTCTGGATTTATTATTACATAAGGAAATCTTTGATGCAAGTCTTTAACATGCTTTCTTATGCTTATAAATTCTCTTAAGATGCTTACACTTAAAGGCCTAGAAAGAAGCAAGTGAAAAATCTTACAACTGTAAGTTTTCAAGATAGATATTAAAGTATATTTTAAGGCTACGAACACTCTCAGTTGGTTTCTATGGAGAACAATGATTTATGGAGTCAGTTAACAAGTAACTATAAATGATTTTATAGTTCTCTGTTTCTACTTACAGGAAATCTTAACAACTTTTAACTTTCTTTCCAGACAGTGTAGTTCAAAAACAGTCACTGTGTGCAGATATTTCTATTTTCCTCCCTTGTTATCAACACTTGATAGAAAGTAAGTACTGTTAAGATCGTTTCAAAGTGATTTCAAGACAGTCACAACTGTTACATCATTAGTGTGTTAAAAAGCAGTGATGCCACAAACAAAAGACAGGGTATGATTGTGTTAACCAGAACTGAATACCAGGGCTCAATTCATGTTCTTCTTTTAAATAATCATATTTTTAATCAAGATGGTGTTTTTATAATATAAAACCATTTTAAGTTTTCTGTTAATTTTTTATAGCTAATTTTTCATTGATAACTATTGATCATAGATACCCTCTATATTTATGTTTTTTGTGTGTGTGCATGTATGAGTTTCTATCTTGGGGCATGCGTAATCCTACATCTTGTTTGCTATTTTTTTTAATGTAAAATATATAGTTAAGCAAGAAGATATGTCGTGACTATACTGTCACTTGCCTATGCACAGAATCACCAAGAGATATATAAAGCTTCCATTCAGGGCTTACCATCATAATAATAAGAATTATGATATACCGTACAGCTTAAAGAAGTCTAAAACTCCAGAGTGTGAAGCCTAAGTGATTTTCTCCAGTACATTAATCAAAGCACCTTTGACAACTAGAATTATGTTGTTATTCATGTGAAGCGCTTAAAATTCTTCTTAATTCCCAGTTGGGTATTTATTTCAAAACCTTGAAAAAGCAACAGATGAAAGAAACCTTAGTTAAAATATCAAATGAAATAAAAATGGTAAAATATTTCTGATCAGCCATACATTAAATAACTACTTGACTTTCAAAACTAAACATTAATGCTACATAACCTATCTATAATCTCTTACAGGAATAAAGTTTTTTGTTATTTCTTTATTGTATTAAAATTGTTTGTATTTTCATTTTGTTTTATATATTTTATAATGTTTATAACCCTCCCATAAATCAATAGCTAATTAATACCAAAACACAGGTCAATATTTAATATGACTACATTCATTATTAACAAAAGTAATTTAAAGTTGAAAAATTCATGGGCTTGAACACACAAAAGAAGCTCATTTGTAAAAATAACAATGTCTCAGGCCATAGAAAAGTTAGAGAACTAAATGATTGCTGCAAGATTGAACTTTAGTATTTTCGTGTTTTCAAACAGTATAAGAAAGTATAGGTGTTTTGATTATATATGAATCTGTGCTATCTTATTAACTAAGCCTTAACTGGAGTGCCCCATTGTGATCCTTTGCCTCTCTAATGCACTCCCCTGAATCACAACTGACCAAATCCTAAAAACTGGAAATATGAAGATCCAACAATATTTTTGTTTTATTTATTCTTACTTAAAAACAGGATGGATCATTTTTCCTAAGAACCTTCTCTGGTAAGAAGCACTGCCAGTTAAGGTTGGCCTTTCAGCCAGATTGTTATACCACAATCCTAGTCAAATTGTTGATCAGAGTTGGATTTAGGTAAACTGACTTTCAATTACATAAGATGATATTGTTCGACTAATTGTTTTGATTACATTACACTTATCTGAAGAAAGAAATACAAGTGCAAAACAATTTATCATGCTTAAAGTTATTAGAATTAAAATTGCCCTATTTCTACAGTCAGTTAAGTACAATAATAAAATCATATTACATGAACCAGAAATGTGAAAAATCCCTCTAAATAATGAAAGCAATCACTGATTATGATGTGGATACCAAGTGTACACACATATGTATATACAGAATATATATTTATATTTATCATAAATGTTATGATATAGTATAAAATAAAATGTAAAATTTCTATATGTTACCTTAATATTACTTTTTCAATATAAATGAATTTGAATATATGAAAACAAGAGATGAGAAATTTTAAGTTTAGAGTAAAAAATGGATCATCTATTTTATCCTTGTAAAAGACAAAAATGGCTTATCTACCCCTCTTAATATATGACACGATAATCCATTCAATGGCTTTCTTGTGAGTCCTGATCATTTTGCTCTAATTTCAGAAATTTCTACTTATTTTTATTCCATTAAACACATTTAAAAGTGAGAACAAAAATCTAAAAAAAATAAACAAAAAGAGCAGTTGTAAATCCCTAAATTCAACACATATTTGTGCATATGTGGTATTGAGAAACATATCCAGGTGGCAGAATTCCTTTCAATTTCCAAAACCTGTAAAATGTCATTGTTAATAACACATAATCTACATGAGGGTGATGACAAATGATGACAGAAACAGAAAAGCTACTTAGAAAAGATAGATTTCTTCTTGATGATGTTCTCTACTTGCCTCTGATTTCAAGACAGTAAAACCAGTTGATGAGAAAGGTTTTAACTTTGTCACTAAGATGTGAAAAGTCAGGGTAGCTAAATCTCTCCCCCCACTCATTATCTTATCAGTTTATTTTTCCTTGAGTCTGTGCTGTTCTATGTTCTTCCTGTTTAGCATTTGCACTTAAGGATGAATTCTTTCAGGGTTTTTCAATTTCATAATAAAAGAACAGATGTTTTCTACATTTATATGATTGAATTCATTAAAATCTAATTTATTAAAAAGGTGTGACTGGCATCTGATACCTTGTTCTTAGAAGTTTGCACTCTGACATTGATGTTGTACTTTCAAGAAAAAAAAATAGTAGCAAGTCAAAGATTATCACAGTCATTACAGATATTATACAAAAGTTGTATATCAAAATGTAAACTATGAGGTACAACTTGATGCTAATGAGTAGTATCTACAAAGGTTAAGTATAAATATACATAATTATAGCTTTCTTGTGACAAGATAATATTACTTTCTTTCTTACTCACAAGACATATCTCTAAAATAACAAACTGAAATGTAAATATATATATTCTGCAATCATAACAGGTCTAGGAAGTGTACAATTATGGTACAGCATTTAAAACCTTTTGAATATGCATTGCTACTTCCTATAGACAGGATTAAAATCTTTTCAACCAATATAGTTCTATACAATAGTGCATTTGAATTTTGAAATTTTAAATTGTTGTTGAAAGAAAATATGTATCTTTTGTTTTAGGTCAAATTTGTAATGTGAACAATCAAGTGAGAGTTGAGGAGTAATCTTGAGTGATTAAATTCTGCTAATCATTTGTACTTACTGACTGTAGAAATAGGGCAATTACAGTTGAGTAACTTTAAGCATAATAATTTGTTTTGTGCTTGTATTTCGTCCTTAAGGTATGTGTACTGCAATCAAAAGGCAAATTTCCCCCAAATTCTTCCAGTTTCTGAATTTTTAGATGTATAATTTTATTTAAAACAAAACTAAAATAAATATACCAGTTTAAGTTCCTACCATGGCTTACAAAGCAATATAGGATCTGGTTCCCTTCAAACTCTCTGATCTCTTCTCCATTCAATTATTCAGCCATACTCTGTCCACTTTGCTCTTCTTTGAACCAAGTTTGTGACTGTTTTAGGCACTTGCCCTTTCCTCCTCCAACACTTGAGATCCTGCCTAGAAGCCTCCCTCGTTTTATTCAGGTCACTGTTCATAGGAAAATGTCTCAGAAAGTACTATGCTAATTATATTATGCAAAATAACAGTATCTATGTCTTTAGCTCTGTTACTTTTTATTTTTTTATAAAAGGACATAGTGCTTCCTGACATGCGTGTGTGCACTTGTTCATTTCCTATCTACTTTCTACAAGAGGTTAACATGAATACTTTCTGTTTTGTTTGCTGTGTATCCTAGAAGAGCAAGGTACAATGGAGAAATGACAGTCTCTTCAGCAAGCTGTGTTGGGAAAACTGGACAAATAGCAAAAAACTGAAACTGGACAACTCTCTTACACCATATATAAAAATAAAATGCATTTAAAGACTTAATGTAAGGCCTGAATCCATAAAATTCCTATAATAAAAACTTAGGCATCAAAAAACTTCTAACATCAGCCTGAGTAATATCTTTTTTGGATATGTCCCCTCTAGTAAGGAAATATAAGCAAAAATAAACAAATGAGACGTCATCAATCTAAAAAAGCTCTGCCCAGTGAAGGAAACAAACAACAAAACAAAAAGACAACCTACTGAATTGGAGAAAATATTCGCAAATGATAGATCCAACAAGAGCTTAATTTCCAAAACATACACAGCACTCATACAACTCAATTACAAAAAAATTAAAAAACCCAATCAAAAAATGGGCAGAGAAACACATCCCCAAAGAATATATACAGATGGCGAAAAGACATGAAATAATGCTCAACATTACTAATCATCTGGGAAATAAAAATCAAATCACAGTGAGATACTACCTCACACTAGTCAGAATGGATATTATCAAAAAGTCAACAAATAATGTGTAGGCAAGGATGTGGAGAAATGGGAACGAACTCTTGTGCACTGTTGGTGGGACTGCAAATTGGTAAGAACACTATGAAAAATAGTATGGAGGTTTCTCAAAAAAATAGAATTATCATATAACTCAGCAATTCTACTTCTGGGTATTTATCTAAAGAAATAAAAAGCACTAAGCAAAAAGATAAATGCAACCATATGTTCATTGTAGCTTTATTTACAATAGCCAAAATATGGAAGCAACAGTGGTGTCCATTGATAGATTAATGGATAAAAAAGATATGGTTGATAGGTAGATTAGACAGATAGATAGATAGATAGATAGATAGATAGATAGATAGATAGATAGATGATAGATAATAGAGCTAGATATGTATGTGTATACATACATACATACACACACAAAGGACTTACATAGCAATGTAAATTAATGAAAGCTTGCTATTTGAAAAAATATGGATGGAACTGGAGGGTATCATGCTAAGTGAAATAAGTCAGACAAAGACAAATACCATATGGTTTCACTTATATGTGAAATCTAAAAAAACAAAAGAAGTGAACAAACAAAAACAGGCTTATAGAAACCTAGACCAAAGCAATGGTTGCCAGAAGGAAGGAGGTTAGGGGTTGGGTGTATAGACAATAATACTGCAATAATTTTGCAATGTAACATATGGTTACTAGAATTAATGGGGTGATCACTGTAAAGTATAAAAATGCCAAATCACTATACTGCACACCTGAAACTAATACGACTGATATAATATTGTATACCAACTACTTAACAAATAAAAAAATTTGATTGTGGTAATAATGTTGTATGATTCTGTGAATAAACTAAAAAACAGTAAATTGTGTATTTTAAATGGGTTAAATGTACAGTAGATAAATGTATCTCAATGAAGCAGGTCTTAAAATATCCAAGGTTTTATTAGACTAAAATCATTTTCTAAATAATCATATTTTTTAGCAAGTAATTTTCTCCTACTATGTACTAGTATATTTACATTCAATGCCTTAAAAACACATAACAATCAGGCAAAATAGATATTCTTCTGACAGTTTTACAGAGGAAGAATTAAACTAGAGAATTCAACTTTCTCAACGGTACATGGCTCTTGTGATGGAAGATCTGGAAAATGAATTTAGAATTATCTATACTAAGCATTGTAGACTATGCTGACTCTACTATAATTTATTTTAAAGGGCATGATTAAACAAGTATATTCTGCTTAATAAAAAATTACATTTTTATTCATTCTTTTATTTTATTTGCTAAATAAATATTTACTGAATTCCTCCTACTAACCAAGCATGACCTAGACATTGGGGATTGATTTAAAGAAAATGTGTTTTATTTTCCAATTCAGTACAGTTCTGTTCTATCAAGGAAGAAAAAATAGATTATCCAATTTACAGGCTCATTAGCCCCCTTGGTAAATATGACTTAGATTTATCATAGAAAAATAAAAAAATACTGAGATTTTTTAAAGTAAATTTTATATCAAATATAAGTCTACAACTGATTTCTATATGAATTACTTTTATAAATTATGAAATAATGAGAATCTTTCTGCTTTTTCATTTTTTTACCTAAATGGAATTCAAATTGAGTGGCACTTTTGGCAAAGATCAGTTCCAAAGACATTGGGTAGAGGCAACAGAGGATTAGATTTATAAATTGATATTTTTAATCTATCCAAGTCATTCCAACCCCACTGGTTTCTGTATCAGATGACAAATGGATATTATTACTTATGCTCAGACAAGCACTCATGGTGACATGAGTCTCTCAGTTTCCTGGATCCCCAAGTTTTGACATTGCTTGAAGGAAGAATTTTTCTAAAGAAAAAAAATCCATAAGACTTGAATGAAATTGAAAAGATATATCCCTGGTTAGAATGCATATGAAATTTGGTACTACATTATTACACAAAGTGACTCAGGCAATTATAAGTCTTTAAATAAATTTCTGAAAGGAAAAGCATGGTACTATGGCGAAGAAGGGATCACACTCAAATCAGAGGCATTCAACTTTAACTGCTGGTTTTAGAAAGTAGAACCATAAAATTTTTGAGAGTAAAGTGAGAGACAAAAAGTGATGATATCCATACTGCTAACTATTATTCATAACTTGTTGGTTGGAGTGTAATTTGATACTGGACTTTTGGAGTATAACTTGATGGTTCCTGTCCAAATTTATAAATTCTTTTATCAGTGTGTTTCTAGGAATATATTCTCCACAATATTTCATCTTAAAGACATTAGCTTCTCTTTACCTTGGCTATCATTCAATTTCCGAATCACCATCATTTTAAGGTAACTTTCTGTAAAAGCTAAATTACTGGTTTCCTTGTTTCTAAACATGCTCGTCCTCAATTTTTATCAACATTGTCAGAATGAATGCTAAAATATGTAAAACAAATCATATCGTCTCCTATTTTCAATGGTCTTTGTATATCCAGTAAAATGAATGTAAAACCTTCATTAGTCTCTACAGGGCAGTACTTGAACGAACTCCTGATTTACTCCCCCATGATCGAGAGCTCTAGTCATACTAACTTCCTTACTTTTCTTTAAAATCACTAAGCTTTTTTTCTATATGTTAGGTTAGTCTGGTTCCCACTGCTTAGAATACTTCTCCTCCAGCATTTAGCATGACTGACTTATTCTCTATCATATTGTTATTTTTAATAAACGAACTTTGTTGGTTTTTCTTATAATTTCCTCTTTTCAGTTTCATTAATTTTTTGCACTAATTTTTATTTCTATCCTATTACTTACTTTGTGTTTAATTTGTTCTTAGTTTTCCCCTTTCCTAAGATTAAAGCTTGAATTATATTGTAGATTATTTTTCTTTTCTAATATACACATTAAGTGTTCTAAATTCTCTCTATGCACTGCTTTTGCTGCATCTCACAATTTTAAGTTATATTTTCATTTTTATTTAGTTCAAAATATTTAAAAATTTCTGTTAAAATACTTTTAGTATATTTCTAAAAACTGACGTGAAAGTTAAGATTATATTGACAAGTGAAAAACAATAAGTTCATACAGTAAGAACACATTTCACATTAACTGGAAACTGTATGTCAATACATATACATATGTGTGCGCATGTATGTATGTATCAACATGCATGTGTGTGCTTATTTGAAAAGATAAACAGTACACTGCCAAAAGCAGTTACTCAAAGCATAGTGAATGTTAGGGGCGGGTACTTTCAATTTTTATTGTGTATATGTGTTTTGTTTGATTTTTCAAAAATAATTCTCTATACTCATAATTAAGAAGACATTTAAAGAATATAAGGGGAAAGTTTGTCTGTTTATTTGTACTGAATTTAAAGTCAGAACCAGGAACTTCTATTATTTTAAATAATGGACTCTTCCTTGAGAACAGATACTCTGTCAATATGATTGAACTCTGTATCTCCAGCTCCTGACACAAGGCATGCCACAATATGCACTTGATAAATACTTTTAGAATACATGAAAACCTTCAAGAGCAAACTTCAGAGATTTTACTGGAAACCATCAATATAACCCACCACTGGAGATCACCATTCAGAGTATAAAATGGTACACTTCCTGTTGCAGAGTCATTATTGCTCACCAGCCTCCAGCTATCTCTTCAATACTAACATGAACTGTCCATCTCACTGAAGGAAGCACAAAAAATATCAATCTCCACTAAACTTCATTGAAGGAAACTTCACAGAATTAGATACCCCGAAAGGTGGGATGGCAATATCAATGTTTTAGAAATCTTGAAATGTAAGTCACCTTTCAACTTATTAGCAGAGAATTTGATCCTGTCTGAAAGAGATGGTTACAATACATCATAATAAATTAATTTCTTCCGGAATACTCTTTTCTTTGTTTTTTTTTCCTCTTTTCTCCTCTCTCTCTCTCTCTCTCTCTCTCTCTCTCTCTCTCTCACACACACACACACACACACACACACATTTGTCACAGTTATTTGAAAAAATCTAAAATTCGTTATTTTCCGTGACTGGTTTTCCAACTGTTCTGACTGCTTTATTCAGGTAAAATTTGTGATGAGAGAAAATTATTCATGTAAGTTAAAAAAAAAAGTACTTGCCAGATTGCAAGAAGTTTTATATACAACAGAATGAAACACAATTTAATAAGAAACAAAAATTCTCTTTTCTAGGACAGCAGTCAAGTAAAGTTTTGAATTTAGGGGCCAGATGGCTGTCTAAAATAGACTATACTTTAGATTCTTTGGTAACAGCAAAGTACACTTAAATCAACTGGATGAGAGGTTCACTTTAATCAGGTCAACCAACAGTTGTTACATCAAAGCTGATTGAAATTCAGAAATTCAGTGAAATAAAGTGATTTCCACATTTTGACCGTCTACTGGGATAAAGCACACAACTTTTTCCCTATTTCTCCGTTTAAAGATTTGTTTATGCCATAGAAATTTACTCAATGTTTTACACAAATAGAAATATAAATAAAAATAATAAAACAAAAATAACCTGACAGAGATAATTAACAGATCACATTTACTGAAACCCATGATGGTGGTCAGAATACTTACACGTTAGCAAAATCAATTTTTACTTTTAATATTTCTCTTTATATAACGATTTGAAATGTGCTTTATAAACAATATTAGAGGAAGTAGCATTAAAGGAGTAAAGAAGGAAATGAGATTTTAACCTCATAGTCATTTTGAAAACATCCCCTAATTCTTAAACTATTTCTCATTAAAACCCTGCAATGATTAGCAATTGCCTTGATCTCCCTGAACGTGAGTTTATCCATAGGACATTGGCATGTGGCTAAATGACTGCTGAAAATCTTCTCCATTTTGATATTCCCATAATCAATTATTATGCCAAGGGAGAAGAAAAAATTTATTCATTCATTCCATCATTCATTCATCAAATAAATATTGAGTAATTATATATGAAACTGTTTAATAAAAAGACAGAAAATAAACAATAGAGAAATGTGGGAGTAGTGATATGTTAAAAAGAAAAATAATGCAATGAGCTAGAGAGCTTAGAGGAAGTGGTGTTATTTTATGAAGAGGAAAAAAGTGTGGGAGAGCATAAGGAAAAAAAGAGATACATTTTTAACAAGGTTGTCTTAGAGTGGGCATGAAAGAATTCACTGTCATAGGATTGGTGATAATCTGTATTTCTTTATATTACTGAATTTTGTTTTGAAATTTTGAAGAATGTATTTTTAAAAGTTTAGAGTTTAGAAAATGGGAGAGAAATAATACAATAAACGGTTTAACTTTGGAGTAGAGGTGAAATAATATCTGTTACAACAGGATTCAAAGAATAAAATATAGATGAATATACAAGTAAATTTCTCTATTTTTATTCCATTTTCTGATTTTGAATTTAGAGAGGTAGTTATCTGCTAGAACTAATTTAAAAAGTACTAAGATTAGGAGGGTGAGGTATATAGAAAATTTGGATTCTGGAGAATGTGAGAGACAATTGACTAGAAAAATCTAGAATTACTGAAAGATGGATACTTAATATTTCCCTTCACAGTACATAAACAACATCTTGTAATAGTTTGTTTCCTGTATCAGCTGAGAGCTCCAGGATGGCCAGAATCAAATAGGAATCATGTTAGAAGTCAAAAACTTAACACAGTGGTTGCCACATACCAGGTGCTAAATCATTTTTACGAAGTAACTAAATTCTAAATTAAGTCACATAATATATATAATTTTTAGATTAATATTAGAAGTGTATCCACATATTCATATGATAGATCTGAGTTTCTATCTGAATTTGAGCTTGCATAAAACTAGAGAGATAAATGCCCACTGAATGTGGAAGATATTACTGGAAAGTTCATGTAAAAGACAACCCACTGGAATGGAAAACATGTAATTCTCCTTGTGGGGATAGCCGAGGTTGGGGTGGGGATGCAGGGTTCTTAAATGAGATAAGGCAATCATCTCTCAGGACAATCAACTTCCATAACAACATGACAGAACAATCATTTTCCAGGATAATGTTTTCATTATCATTCAGCAAATGAAGATGCAAATATGGAAATTCTATGGACCTAGTTAAAGTAAATGTTAGTAATATAGGGGAGATTCCAGTTCCTCAACTAAAGCAATTTGAAATCAGTTTGATCGCTACAGGAATAATTTGCAGAGGCTTTGTGAAGCACAAAGCATTATTTAACTACAGAATCAACTGCTCAGCTTAAATCTGATTATTTATCACATACTTCATAACTTGTTCAGTAATATTCTAGTAATTCAGGAATTCATCTAAAATTTTACCCTAAATATTATTGTATTTTTCCTTTTGCTCTTTTTTTCTGTCCTTGTCTAGTCACATTTCTTGAGTTTGAAAGATGTGTAAAATTCCTATACAATTTTTTAAGTTATGTCATTGAAATTATTATATAAAATATCTTTGAAAAACTAATTTTTGTGGCTGTTTTTTTTTTAACCATAGGATTTTATTATCACAGTAAAACATGTCAATATATTTGTACAACTAAATCACTAGATGATTCCAGACTAATACAAACAAGCATTATGTATTATGTCACTGAACTTAGATCTAGGTAGACATCATTAACAGGGTATTTAACAGTAGCTAATAAATCTTTTCACTTCAGAATATTAAACTCTATATTAACTGTCTTGTGACTGAACAGTTTATGTAAAATCTAATAAAGATTAACAAAAAGTATTCCTTATATGCTAATATTTTACACTTGATGAATTATACCATTTTCTGCTATCATGAACTTGTATGTAAACAATGTAATCTGTTTTGCTCTAAGTTACAGAACATAAAAATCTACATGATATATACTTTAGCAAAGAGAATGAGAGAAGTGTAATAAAAACTTCACAATCTTTGAAACAGAGGTTGAGGCAATTTCTGAACTTAGTTTTACCCAATTTCTCTCAGCCCCATGTACCTCATTAGTAAAATAGAGATATCAATGACTTCATCATAGTGTGTTTGTGAAAATTACAAAAAAAATTATTTATTTATTGCTTGCTACTTCCTAGGCCTGCCATAAATGATGACACTGTTCTCCTTGGCATTTACTTCTAGTGAGATAAAGTGAACATATATAAAAAAAGTACCTAAGAATGAAAATTAGAATCTTCTTTATTCATATTATTAAAGAGTAAAGGATCTAATGATAATCTTACAAGAAAGAGAGTTCTACAGGTTTCTAATGGAATCCTACCAACAATCTAACCTGCATCTGAGGTATAGTAGGGAACAAGGGAAACAGGTTCATCTTTTGGTGGAGATTATGTTATGTTAAAGGGGAGATAAACAACTATCAAATAAGCAATGATAATTTCAGGTAAATATAACAGAAAAATTAAGAGAGCAGTTAGATAGTGATTCTGAGGAATGGGATACATTTTACTTTGGAATTAATTTCATGGAGAACATCCAGGAAGAAATGGTATATTCAACAAAAATCTAAATGATGAGAAGAAGCCTATCAAGTGAAGATATGGAAGAAAGGAGTTATAGGCAAAGGAAGGAGCAACTGGCAATGCCCTAATATAAGACCAGACATGTTGTTTTAGAATCAGCAAGTAGGTTCATGTGGCTTAATTGCAAAAGATAACATCAAGGAGTTGGCAGGGGCCACACATCACACAGGACCTTGTAGTGGATGGTGAGCTGGGTTTTAGTTTAAGTAAATGAGACAGCTACTAGATGATTTAAAGCAATTGCATTTTATGATTTTTTTAACTTAACATTTATTTTATTAAAAAGAAGATTCTGACTACTGTTTAAAAAATGTACTTTGGTAGGGCAAGTGAAACAAAATGAATTATTTTAAAAGATTATTCATAGATCCTGGGAAGCAAATCCATTTCAAAACATAAAATCATTGGCATTTAAATGAACATAAAAGATGAAGACAAATTATTATAAAACAAATGGTAAATATTCTATCTCTACAAAGCAACTTCATTTAAAACTCAAAGATTTCATCATGTTAAGTATATTAGTGGTGTACAAATCATGAGGCAGAATAGTTTGACTATTTTAAAAATTATATTAAATAATCATACCCCTTGAGGTTAACTAAATTACCAAATAAACATTTCAAGTCATCAATTTGACTTCATGACCATAGTACTTAGTTAGACAATCTAACAACCTAGAACAAAGGTATAGAGCCTTTTTCTTGTGCTTAAAAATTAGTCTTCATAAAGAAACAGGAAAAGTCTTGACTTAAATCTTGCTCTTTGCAACTCTGTTAACCCCATTTGATTTATTCTAAACCATACTGTACTTTTCTGTAAATACTAAAACTGCCAGAGGTGTCAGCAACAATTTGCCTCTTAACGAAGCTTCAAGTAACACTGTAGTATGCCACTTGCTAGTAGTGCAATGTTTTATCCAGAGGAGATTAAGAGGAGGTGCCAAAATCCAATTACGAAGTAGTAAGAATTTCAGCACTTAATTCCCAAGTGCTACTATCAACATAAATTTACTGGCTGTGTGTTTCCATAACTGTCTGCCAGGCACTGAAACTGTGACATAGTATCTCTCATGTGAATTCCATGACCAACAAGTGACTTCATAGCTCTATTAGCTCCAGATGATTATGTATAAAATTTCTACTCATTAGTAAAAGGTGTGAACTTCTGCTATATAATCTCCTGTTACAAAATTAACATAATTTTCTCACTTATCATGTGTACTGCCTACACATGAAAAATAAATTGAGGTCCCACTTTCTCAGTCTACTGACTGAGAAAAAAAAATGTGCCAGAAAAAAAAAAAATGTTTAACATATTTTTTGGCTACAGACTACTATACATTTAGAATTTTTACTTTAAGCCAAGGTACTCAAGCCAACTCAAATCTTATCCAGAGTCAGGTAAATTTTCCATTTCTACAATAGTTATTCTAAATTTTAACACTCTTTACTTGTTTGAATCTCTACCATTGCCCCTAACATCTCAAGTGATGACCTTATCTTATACAATCCATATCAAACAGACTGTCTGGCATCAAATGCCCAATTTCCCAACACTACATCTAAAAATGTTTCTGAAATAGTATCTATTATTGCCTATGCCTTTACGTTGTCAGATGAAGAATGATACTTTTTTCTCTTCCAAGGCCAACCCGTTATCCCTGATCTACTCAGTGATATTTGTTTTGAATTCTCAGGAAATATTCTCCAACCCTTATGTTCTCCATCTTGAATACTTTTCTTTCCAACAGTTCCTTCTTGTCAACTTTTAATTCCTCTGGGTAGTGTCCATTTTAAAATAACATTATTTTTGAAAAAAATTTTGTAATATTTAACAGCTCTACTTTATTATTTTAGTACTACTATTGCCACCATTATTATTACAACTAATAACAATAATATAACAACAAAAATCGTAATGGCTAACTAGTAATCATCACCTAGTTTCTATTCTGTCTCTTTTTCTATTATTACATAATTTGGCCAATATTCCACTTAGTAGTAGTGTTTTAGAGATGTTAAAAACTTCACTATTGTGGAATTTTTTAAGTGGCAGTTTTGAGAATATATAAGAAAGATAAAGGGCTGAAAACAGGATAATCAGATCAACTTCACATAGCTAGTTGGTGGAAAAGGAAGGTTCTAATGTAACTTCCTTTCTGTTTGTTTGTTGTCAGTAGTTTAACTGTGAATTCATGGCTCTGATTTTCTTTGTACTTATCTTGTGTGAGGTTCCAACTTCTTGTAGTTGATTTTTTTTTTTTGAAATAAAGAAATTTTGGACATTACTTTTTAAAATATTGTCTGCCCCATTATATCCCTTCTCTTCTTCTCAGTTTCTAATTTGTATGTATGTAAGAATATTTAATATTGTTCCACAGGTTACCAAAACTAATCCTTTTTCTCTTTTCCAGATTGAATAATTGCTATTCATATATCTTTAGATTGACTGACCCTTTCTGATATCCCAAAATCATCTATTAAGCAAATTCAGTGTTTTTTATTATTATTTCAGAGGCTGTAATTTTTAGTTCTAGAATTTTCATTTGATTCCTTTTTTAGTTTCCCTCTTTCTGTTGATAATCCTAATCTGTTTGCTCATTATGGTCACCTTTGCCTTTAAATATTTAAGCATAAAGAGATAAAAATAGAGATAGAGAAAAAGGGAAAGAGGATGTCAGGGAGAAGCGGGGGAGAGGGAGAGAGAGAGAGAGAGAGAGAGAGAGAGAATTAATGCACACAAAGGAGTGCCAGAGGGAGAGAGGGAAGAGACAGATTTAATAGCTGCTCTAAAAAACTTCATCTGCTTATTTGAACTCTAGATTTAACTTGAATTCTCTGCTTCTTTGTGTGTTCAGTAATTTTAGATTTTATAATAAGCACTGTAAATGATAGGATGTAAGGTTTTGTGTTCTACTGTCTTTCTTAAAGAGTATTTTTTTTTTTTTTTTGGCAGATAATTAAAATTCTTTAGTCTAAGACATAGTTTCCACTTTAGGATTTGACTCTGGGGACTCATGTCTCAATGGTGTGTTTTCTCTCACTGACTAGGCTGAATTTCAACATTTCTAAGCCCTGTGTGATCTCTGATATCTCTGTTTAATTCTCAGTTCGACAAGAATCACCTTTGGTAGGGTTCATGGAGACCAACCATGCACAAAGCAACCAAATGCTTGGCCAAGGACACACAGCTACCAT
>NW_011888793.1:7524836-7535550 GCF_000151845.1 Pteropus vampyrus | reverse complement strand
TGGCCTCTATATAAATCATATATACAAGAGAAACACCATCATGTATTATGAAAATATAATGTAGGGGATTTGGAGAAACATGGCAGAGTGAGAGATGTCCCCAGATCTTTCTCCTTGAAACAACAATAAGAAGAACATCTAAAACTCAACAAAATACACCCAAACTGCACACCAGCACATCTGAGTGTGGGATATGCACAAAAGAGCTACCACAAGTCAGAACTCCTGGTGTGGGGCGTTGGACTGAGAGAAATAAAGAAGCTGCCTCTCGCAGCTGCCGGAACTCCCTATAGGAGGAGGAGGGGAGAAAGTTTGGCGACTTCCCTGCATGGAAGTGCTGTGAGTTCCATGCAGCAGGCAGCAGGGCCCAGTCATCAGAGCGGAAGGCAAGAGAAATGGGGATGGCAGAAAAGTGAGAACAGCAGAGAAACAACAATTTATTTTTACCTTTTACCGGCTGTGGTTGCAAAACCAAGGCTGAGCGTCGGCCCCCAACTACCAACTCAGAGGGCCCCTCCCCCCATACCCTCTGAGACTGAACACCACAGAGCCCCAAAGGAAACTGAGCAAACGCTATCGAAACTGTTGCTAACACTGACAGGGACTGAAACTGAGGGTAACAAGCATGATTAAATATCTATCAGAAAATAAAAAGGCATTTTTAAGGCTTTATATAAATTAGGGATCCAAGTAGCTCAGACTCCTCCTACTGGAAACAAATTGAAAATAAAAAGCACCTTCTCTGCAGCAGGCCAAAGAGAGACCTCTATATAATAAATGTTCTTTCTGCAGAAAAAAGCAGAATACATTCCTATTAATGCCCAGGCAGAGAAATAGTCCATTAAACACCATGAACAATGAAGGTGACAAGGCATCTCAGAAAGAAAGAGAAAAATCTCCATAAAATAAGCTTACAGACACAGAAATATGCGACTAAAATGACAGAGAATTCGGGATGGTACTTCTGAAAAAACTCAAGAGTTCTAAACGAGTCATATCAACAATTTCAAGAATTGAAAAAACAACTAGATGAGCAGAGCAAGGAGATTTTTAACCCTCAAAAAAACACAACAGATCTTCTGGAGATAAAAAACACACTGCGAGATTTGAAAAATGAAATAGCAAGCTTGGGAAATAGGGTAGACCAAATGGAGGAAAGGATCAGTGATATCGAAGACAGAAATCTAGAAATAAATTGGAAGAGAGAAACCTAAGAATGAAAAATAATGAAAGAGAAATTCAAGAACTAGCTGATACCATCAGGAGAGGAAATATAAGAATAATGGGCCTTATCGAAGGTGAGAAAAAGGAGCAGGGACTAGAAAGCATTTTCAGACAAATAGTTGACGAAAATTTCTCAAATCTAAGGACTGAGCTGGAGCTTGAAATTCAAGAAGTCAATTATCTCAACCCAAAAATGTCTTCACCAAGACGCATTGTATTAAAATTATCAAAAATCAAAAATCAATGACAAAGACAGAATTCTCAGGGCAGCTAGGGAAAAGAAAACAGTAACTTATAAAGGAAAACCCATTAGATTATCATCTTACTTCTCAAACTATTCTCCTCAAACTCTTCCAAAAAATTGAAGAAGATGCAATACTTCCCAACTCATTTTATGAAGCCAATATTACTCTGATACCAAAACCTGGTAAAGATAACACAAAAAAAGAACACTACAGACTGATATCTCTCATGAACACAGATGCAAAAATCCTAAATAAGATACTTGCGAACCAAATATAGCAACATATTAAAAAGATTATACACCACGATCAAGTGGGCTTCATCCCAGGGGCACAGGGATGGTTCAACATATGCATATTGATTAATGTGATACACTACATAAACAAATTAAAAAATAAAATCATATCATATCAATAGATGCAGAAGAAGCCTTTGACAAGTACAGCATCCATTTATGATCAAAACACTTCACAAAACTGGTAGAGAAGGAAAGTACCTTAACATAATAAAGACCATCTATGACAAACCCTCAGCCAACATTATACTTAATGGTGAAAAACTAAAAACCTTCCAAGAATAGGAACAAGGCAAGGCTGTCCATTATCATCACTCTTATTCGATATAACATTGGAAGTTCTAGCGAGTGCAATCAGACAAGAGAAAAATATCAAAGGCATCTGAATAGGAAACGAAGAAGTCAAACTGTCACTATTTGCAGATGACAGAATTCTCTTTACAGAACACCCTAAAGACTCCACAGGAATACTACTAGAAACAATAAGCAAATACAGTAAAGTTTCTGGATACAAAATCGATTTTAAAAATCCATAGTGTTCTCATACTCTAACAATGAAGTGTCAGAAAAACAAGTGGAAAAAGTAATTCCTTTTGCAATTGCAACAAAAAAGAATAAAATACCTAGGAATAACTCTAATAAAACATGTGAAGGACGTACATAATGAAAACTATAAGACCCTATTAAAAGAAATCAAAAAAGATACAAAGAAATGGAAAGATATTCTGTGTTCTTGTATTGGAAGAATCAATATAATTAAAATGACCATATTACCTAAAGCATTATACAGATTTAATGAAATCCCATCAAAATCCCATCAGCATTTTTTAAAGAAATAGAACAAAAAAATCATCAGATTCGTTTGAAAGCACAAAAGATCTCGAATTGCCAAAGCCATCTTGAGAAAAAAGAACGAGGCTGGAGACATCACTCTACCCGACTTCAAATTATACTACAAAGTGACAGTAATCAAAACAGCATGGCATTGGCAGCAAAACAGACACACAGACCAGAAGAGTAAAGTCCAGATGTAAACCCATGTTTATATGGGCAAATAATTTTCAACAAAAAGCCAAAAACATACAATGGAGAAAGGAAAGCCTCTTCAATAAATGGTGCTGGGAAAACTGGAAAGCCACCTGCAAAAGAATGAAAATAGACTGTTGTCTATCACTACACACCAAAATTAACTCAAAATGGATTAAGGACCTGAATATAAGACCTGAAACAATAAAATGCATAGAAAAAACATAGGAACTAAACTCAAGGATCTTGGACTTAAAGAGAATTTTATGAATTTGACATCAAAAGCAAGAGAAGTAAAATCTAAAATAAATGAATGAGACTACATCAAACTAAAAAGCTTCTGCTCAGCAAAAGAAACTGTCAACAAGGTAAAGAGACAACCATCCAAATGGGAAAATATATTTGCAAGCAGTGCCTCCGATAAGGGCTTAATATCCAAAATATACAAAGAACTTATACAACTCAATAACAAAAAAACAAACAATCCAATCAAAAAATGGGCAGAGGATCTGAATTGACTCTTCTCCCTAGAGGACATACAAATGGCCAACAAATATATGAAAAGATGCTAAACATCACAAGCTATTAGGGAAATGCAAATCAAAACCTCAATGAGATACCATCTCACACCTGTTAGAATAGCTATAATCAACAGGACATGTGATAACAAATGTTGAAAAAGATGTGGAGAAAAAGGAACTGCAAATTGGTACAGCCACTACGGTGGGACTGCAAATTGGTACAGCCACTATGGAAAACATTATGGAGGTTCCTCAAAAAATTAAGAATTGATCTACCATGTGACCCAGCAATCCCTCTACTGGGTATTTACTCTAAAGACTTGAAAACTCATATCCGAAAACATATTTGCACACCAATGTTCATGGCAGCATTATTCACAGTGGCAAGGACATGGAAGCAACTGAAGTGTCCTATGATAGATGATTGGATAAAGAAGTTGTGGTACATATATGCAATGGGTTATTACTCAGCCATAAGAAGAGATGAAATACTGCCATTTGCAACAACATGGATGGACCTCCACATAAAATGTGATGGGCATTTTCTCAACTAAGTCTGCTCTCACAGTAATCCATGCTATAGAAATTAGGCAAATCTGGTACTATTAGTTCTTGATGCTAGAGTTTTTTTCCTTGCCCTATCATGGTAACTGAATTTCTAAGTATCTTGTTCACAAGTTCTTCTTGACTATTAAGCAATTTAAAACTTAATACTCTTTCTGATAAAATGAATTCCTGAGAATAGAATCCCATTACCTAATAGCAAATGTTCATGAGTACAGACTACTCTATTTACCTTTTTGGGTTCCTCACCATAGTTTCTGGAAATTCTGCTATGAATTATTAAAATTTAAAATTTAATTATCTTAACCTTTTGGATCCTTTGCTTTGTCTCCAGCAAATCCCTTTTCTTAGGATCTCTAAAGTCTTACAACTTAGTATTCACTCTACCCCTAGTTGGGATGTCTAAAACAAGTCTGATTCCCATGTTTCTTTCCATGTTACAATGAAAAATGTTAGCATTAGCCTAAGTGCAAAATATTGGTCACTTACAAATATGCATAAGACACCTAGTCAAGGAAAATATGCTACAATAAGTTCTTGCCCCTAAAATTGATAAAATGTTAAAATTAATAATATAAACAAGCAGTACCAAATTTCTTTTTAAAAATAAACTTATTTAAGAATGAATTAATGCCACTTTTCAATATTAAAGGAGATACCTCAAGACAGTGGGCTATCTTACACAACACCTAGTTTCTACATCCACAGTCAACATGCAGCTCTTACTTGAGCAGCTCTAAGAAGAATAAAACATCAAGTATTTCTATAAATTTTATTGTGCTAAATATTATCTACATATATTTGGCACTCAATGAATAAAGAGAACCCCAAAATGCTCTCTAGAGTAGTAGTTTTATATTGTTATATAAAACATTATATAATAGTGTTCTCTGGCTAGTAAATAGATAACCCACAACAAACTGTTATATTTTCAAAAACCACTTGAAAACAAACAACAAATAAATCAAAGCTAAATAGATTTATTTATAAGAAGATATCTCTGAGCTTTAAAAATGCTTTTGTGTATATGACTCTTCCAAAGAAAATATAAGAAGCTTTTCATGTAACTTTCTGCACAAGAACCCTTTCTGTTAGTGTACCTATTAACATTTCTAGGATCACTATTCTATCTCACACAACTGAGGCAGTGGTGGTTTACAGAAATTTTTCTGTAAAGGATCAAGAATACTGATGAAACTCAAAATACCTGACCAACTAACAAGGCCTAATTAGAGAGTACAGTTTCTGGAACTCTTTTCTACACTAGAAATTATCTCTGTTGTTGTTAGTCCTTGGGAAGGTTCAGAGTGGGGCAGAGGTGACAGAGAAGGACAACTGGAGAAGCTGAAGGCATTTCAAGGAGGTGCTTGAACATTTATTTACTGCTTTCAAATCAGTATGGTGTATTTCTATATTTTATGAATGCATATGTCCTCATGGGTGGAAACTGGCTCATAATCAACCCTGATTTATCTTACCAATTTGGTTGAAAAAATATGTTTAAAAGCTTACAGATAGGCACAATAGAAAATCCTTAAAAAGGAGTGTATCAAATATTTTCTGCCTCAAAAGGAAGTGATAGCTAGTGAGACATCTGTCTCCATGAATCAAGTGAATAACATCATACTAACACCAACCCAAAGCCTCTCCTTTCTTGAGTTGTTTGTAGGTGCAAACAGCTATATATTAAAGGGGATCATTTGATCATTTTTTCTGCATTGTGTTTTTTTCTTGTGGCAAGAATGACCATGGTAGGAAACAAAAGTTGCCCCTTTATTATTTCACAGGAATAATTCTGCATTGCATATTAAACTAATATTACATAATACATTGAAAGAGAAAAGAGAATAACACTTGGTGAAGTTGTTGAAAACATACTTAGTGTTTTCTTAGGCTGTACTATGTAATATTACTTAATGCTGATATTCATAACATATACAGTCTTCTCAAAGATCTACTGCTTTTAAGTTCACATAAATCATAAATACTGAATTCCATGGTATGATAATTCCTTAGAGTCAATTTTTTCCTCAGTGACAGTAGTAATATTTTCAATATGGTAGTCAATGAGAATATATAATTTTGTGTACCTATGAATATTTATGACTTTTTATATAAACAACTTTTTTAAAAGTTCTTAAAAAGTACAATAAATACCTTTATAACCTTCACCTGGATTCAATGATTTTTAAAAACTAAACTCTAAACTTTATTGTATTTCATCAGTTTTTTCATTATTGTATTTTTTCCTGTTATAAGATTTTATCCAAGTTACTATATTTCATTTAGATATTATGCCTCTTTTATGTCCTCTGGTCTGTGACCAGTTTCTCAGTATTAAAGTTTGTTTCATGACCTTGAGAGTTTTGAGTATAAGAGTAGTAATTATCAGATATCTTATAGTAATGTAGAGTAACCTTCATTTTAGAATTGTCTGATGATTGGACATGAGTTATTGGTTCAAAGAGTATAAAAAGATGAAATGCCAATCACCCCATATTAGGGGGTAATAATATCCACATGCCACCACTGATGATGTAACTTTGATCACTTAGTTAAGGTAGTATTTAACAGAATTTTTCACTCAAAAGTTACTATTTTCTCTTTTCATATTCTCTTGTATTATTATTTTTTCTTTTATGGACTGTGTGCCTTTGGAGTTGTATCTAAAACTTCACTGCCAAATCAAAGTCGTACATATTTACTCCTGTTTTCTTTTCTGGCTGTTTTATATCAGTACATTTTACATTTAGGTCTATAACCCATTTGATTTAATGTTTGTATAATGTGTAAGATTTTGGCAAGGTTCTTTTTTTTTGCACATGAAATTCAAATTGTTCCAACACCATTTGTTAAAAAGACTATCCTTCCCCTATTTAATTGCCTTACTAACATGGTCAAAGATCAGTTAACTATATTTGTTTGGGTTTAATTCTGAATTCTCTATTTTATTCCATTGATCTATAAGTCTAAACCTTCATCCATGCCATCCTTTCTTGATTACTATAGGTTCATAATAAGTTTTAAAATCAGGCATTGTGAATCTTCCAAATTTGTTTTTGTTTTAGTTGGTCTACTTGTCTTCAGATCTGTTTTGACTATTCTAGTTCTTTTGACATTCCATGTGATGATTAGGATAAGTTTTTCAATATCTGCAAAAAAGAATATTGGTTTTCATTGGAGTTGTTTTGACTCTACACATCAAAATTGGAGATTGGACATTGTAATGATAGAGTGTTCCAATCCATGGACATAGATTTGATTTTCTTTAATTCTTTAATTAGTATTTTGTAGTTTTCCATGTACAGATACTGCACAATTTTTTTTTTTAGATTTATATATAAGTAGTTAACTTTTGTATATATTTTTTACAGCTCCTATTTCAGTTTTTCACTATTTGTGTATAAAATACAACTGACTTTAGATGTTGATCTTTTATCCTACAACCTTGCCAAATTAATTTATGAATTCAAGATTTCTTTCCTCATATAGCTCCTTTTGAACTTTCTTTATAAAAAATCAAGTCATCTGAGGATAAAGATGATTCACTGATTTAAAAAAAAATGTCACCTATGCTCTTTGAGTCTCTAGATAGGTAGGTAGGTAGACAGGCAGGCAGGCAGGCAAGCAGGCAGGCAGGCAGGCAAGCAGGCAGGCAGGTGGATAGACATGAACTATTTCTTATAAGAAACTCTTAAAGAATTCAACCTATAGTCTACAGACTCTTAGCTTTCCTTATTCGTGTTATCAGTTAATTTATGGAAATCTATGGTAAGTGCTATCAGAGTATTTACATTGACTGAGTGATCATTAAAAGTAGGTCAAGTTAATTCCATAGTTGAACTGACAACAATTATAATTGAAAGAAAACAAACAAGCAGTAGAAGATGCTAACAACAAAAAAATGATATAAATGAAATGTCTCCTGTTATTTCACTACCCCTTCCTCTTTCCAAATATGGTTTTAGTTTTAGCCATAATCAGAAACTTCTTTCACTAAGAAAAAAATATATATTTTCCTCTACTTTTTTTCCTCTTCTCTCCTCTCCTCAACTCTCCACTCCCTGCCCCTTCCCTCTCCTCCTCTTCTCTCTACTTTCTTTTCTCTTTTTTAATTCTTCTCCTACACTTCTTGGTACATGAATTATTTACCTTCCTACAAGGAAAACTCACTTTGTGATGATTAGCATCATACTATTAAAAAAGTAAAAAAATAAAAAAAATAAAAAAAAATAATAATAATGAATAGTATATCATATTAAAAAAAAAACATTTTGTCCTTAGAAACAGAAAGTGTACTTAAACAGGCTTAATCTAAAAACATAATCTGTCGATTTAAGCAACAGGAAAGTTCAGGAGTATATCCAAGATCAAACAGGATTTGACCAAATTGTCACACATTATAAAGAATTTGATTCTCTGGAATATTCCTCCTATATCTGCCTTTCTCCATGTGTGGACCTGGTCTAAGGAAGGCTTCTCTGTAATGGTAGGAGAAATTTTAGGCGTATCAAAATACTCTTACTTTCAGAACAAAGAGATATTCTTTCCCAACTCTGAAAATGCATCCTAGGCTTTACTTTGAACAATTCAGATGAATTTCCTATATGGAGTTACAATGATTATCTTCGTCAATCAAGATCCACACAGCTAAGGGTAGTGTCAGAGTAAATCAAAATCTAAGACATCATTACAATAGGATAGAGGTGAAATGATGTTATGAGTTGGGGTGGCAAAGTCAAAAAAACAACGTCTACTCTGAGTGGTCAGAGTGGATTGTTTTCACAAAGTCACTGATTGTGAATCTGAGACACTAGGGTACTACGATGCATTTAATATGGGGGGGGAAAGGAAATAAACTTCTGTAAAAGAATGTATTTGCAGCCTGAATGTGATATGATGAAACACTTAAAGACAATTCTAGAATTTAAGTCAGCATGATGTGGATGATGGTAGACTTAAGAACACTGTAACATATAAAAACAAATTTCAGCATACTTCTGATCTTGAAACTTTATGATTCAACAAGATTTTGTAAATAAATCAATTTTACTACAATTATATAGGGTATATGCATCACTTAAGGCTTGATGTAATGATTTAAATACTGGACAGTCCCTTAATCTATAAAATAGTTAAACTGAAAATTCAAAATAAGACCATAATTTTAGTTCTCAGATACTTAAATCTGACACAAGTAAAGAGATCCACTAATTCTCTCTGTCCCATAAATCTCTGTTGACAAAGTTTAATAGGATGTGTCTACTTTGCTTTGTTTTCAAAGTTATGTTTTTGTTCAAATATGCTAATCAATGGGTTCTGGTCATGTCAAACTTTATTACAGTTGCCTTTTAAAAAGATGCTAAACTAATCCAGGAAGTGCTGACATATTTTAACTTCTGGGATTTGAAAATCATTTCACATATACATACCTAATCTCAATTACATATTGTTTGGAGCTCTGGAAATAATAAAATATGTTAGCTGCATGAAAAAAAACTTCATAAAAACTGTATATAAAATAAAAGTTCTGAAGGATAGTCTAAGATGCTGCAAGAACCTAGAGAAATTTTGAGTTAGCTGCATGCACACAGTTATTATTCTGTGCAATGATTATTGCCAAGGTACACTGAAATTAGTTTATGCCATAAGTATTGATATAATAGCAAAATCACCCAAAGATGAAATGTTTTAAAAAAATCAAGACTATAGATATCTTTGAATTCAGTTATATTCTGCAGTAATGATGGGATTTTTTGTTAATGCTTATTATATCTCTTTTAAATGTACGACAGATCTATAAACACACAAAAATGTACTAAGAGGAATGGTCAAGACAAACATAGATAATGATAAAATCTTGAATCTGATAACAGCAGGTCACTAAATATTTACTGGAAAATCAAGTGTACAAATTATAGAAGGAATACTTTCTGTTTACTCCTAGGCACAAAATAGGACACAAATTCTTTGGGTTTCACATATAGAATTTTTGAGAAGTCCATGAAAAACAGATGGAAAATTCCTGCAAATTGATTTATTTTTGTACTGGAGTTAAAATTAATGAGGCTCTTGGGGCCTTTGCTAAAAAAACCATTTACTTATTCAGTATTTACAAATGTCACAGAAAATCTCAAGGTTGAAAGAAAATTCAGAGCTCATTTTTTTCTAATGTATTATTCAATTCTGAATATATTTATTTGCCTGATTAAATAAGCCAAGTTAGAAATGATCTCCAGAACTGTTATATAATTTCCAATTAAAAATTTCTTTTGCTAGGTAAGATAATTTTAAGTGGTTGAGTTACATCTGTTGTGTAAACATTGTGACCTAACCGTGGAAACACTTTGTGTCATTTAGTAAAATGAGTAATCCACAGCCAGATGTCAATGCATATGGAAGACTAGTACTATGAGTAGTTGTTGCCTGGCTATAATGCCTTGAAAACATGAAATGTGTCATATCCAATTCGAACTTCAAATTTCTTTTACAGGATTCATTTCAGGATCATTTTAACATTGTCAAATGGTACCACAACAAATATCAGTGGAAAAATAGCAACCAAAAATCTTTCAAAACCATCCAAATGCAAAGCTCATCTGATCATGCTTAAGAAATTGTGTTCTTGTTTCCTTGGTAGGACTGATCTGAGTAGCAATGTGTGGAACTGCTGGCCTTTTTTAATAAATAAAGGAAATGTTCCTTTTTTTATAAATAAAGGAAAATATAGATAGTTTATCTATCTTTTTTCATTTGTATATTCTTTCAACATATATTTATTTCACATCTACTTTTTGCCAAGTATCTTTACCTGCTGTTAGTCCAAGATGAAGTAAACACA
>NW_011888793.1:7516837-7523846 GCF_000151845.1 Pteropus vampyrus | reverse complement strand
AGAAATATGTCTTGTTAGAAACACTGAGCAAAGAGTACTTATTGTCTGTTATATTTACCTGGATATCTATCTATCATTAATAGTATCAAAAAAGTGTGAAACACGATATATTATAAAGAAAATGACAATTAGTTTAGAAAAATCATCAAAGTAAAATAATAATACAACAAAGTCATGCCTTCAATATTCTGGCTGAAAATTATTTTTATTTTAGAATCATCTCAGACAGGAATAAAGATATTTTAAAACTTAAACAAAAACTGCTCTACTATGAATGCTGCCTAAATATTTACCTCAGCTTGTATCATGTTGCATAAAAGAAAATATAATACAAAAAAGTAAAACATGCAATTCAGGAAACAAGAGATACTTATTCTACATAGGATTCTACAGGTTTCTACACAGATGGCAACAAAGAGAAGTCTGAGGATGAGAGATCAAAAAAGTTGCTGGATTATAGCTGTGCAGTAGTTCCAGTGATCCACCAGAGGTAATCCAAGCAGGTGAACAGACCATGATAGCTGAGTCATCTTCAGAGAAAAATCAGAAACGATATTCCTATGAATATGAAAAATGATATTGATAGCACTGATATCTAAGAGATGTGGAGCAGTAGGGAAAAATGAAATAATTTTTAGAAACTAGCCAAATAAAACAAAAAAGCAAGTTATTATTTTCATTAAATCTCTAAGTTTTATGAGGAAAAAACCAATAAGTTGATGCAAATTTAGCTTGCATAGAGTTGGTAAATATTATCTTAACAGGATCTTCCTTTTAGACTGTGTAGAAGGTAGTCATTTGGGTATGGCCTCGGCCTCTCTCCTAGGCAAACTATTATCACTGGTAATCAGTTTTTACCATGTCCCCTTCTTCTTTTCTTCCTCAAACATATATCTGAACTGGGAATGTATATCTGTTCTAAACAAGTTGAGTTACCTTTTTTCCTGAGAATTTGATTAAGACTCAGAGAAAGCAAAATTAAGACCTGTGAAATGAATTGTAGAACATCAGAAGTCTATATATAACTCTCACCGAATTCTCCAGATTTTTCATTTTTATTTTCTTCTCTTCCAAAGCACTATTTGTTCATTCACCTTCCATGTCCTTCCAATTCATTCTTATTTGTGCTAATAATTTATGAAGATATTAGACAGTGGGATATTTAGAATTCTCCTTCAAAAGATTCTATATGATTACTAATCATTTTCTGTGCTTAATCCTGTTATATGCTCTTATGCTAAACTAGATGAGATTTGTTATTTTCTTGCGGAAACAGTTTAAGTACTATTTGCAGAAAATTCCGTTTCAAAAATTATTCAGTTTACAGAATGCTGGGGTATAGTCATCAATTATATCTCTTATACTCTAGAAAAGGTTGTTCCTAATTTACTAATGCACTGTTTTGTGCAATGCCAGATAATGAGTTTTACATTACTTTCATCAACATATGTTTTAAAGAAAACATGATATAATAATTCATATCCATAAATGCCATTTTTCTCAATACCAGGTAATGTAGTGATACTAATTGTTAAATAAATATTTCTAGTTTTTGAAGTAAAACTAAGAATGAGAGCAACAACCAAAGTTCTCAAGATGAGAAACACTCTCATTAATAGTACAGTTCCTGCTTATCATTAATTTTAGCTACAATAACAAGGATTTGACTGATGATGCCATGACCAATTACCTGAAAAATACATAAATATGTAGTTTTCACCTTATGACATTCCTTTGCTTTCAGGTTGATAATAAGGTATACTTTTAAAATGTATCTTTGTAATATTTTCTTATAGTTGTGGTATACTACATCAGTTATAACTATGAATAATGTCAGTTATATCTTCATGTTTCTAACTTTTAAACATTACAATCTAGTTCTTGACAAAACAGATTTATTTTGTATAATCTTTGTTTATATCTAAATATGGTATTTAATTTCTTTAAAACATGCTGTAAATAGAGCTTTATGAACATAAAGCTACCAGTTTTGATCTTATAATGTTTTAAAAGTGCTGATTACTCTAAAAATTATTCAACAGCTTAAAATATTATTTAGATAACTGACTTAAAGATAGTTTGAAGCAATATATTCTATGGGCATATAACAAATTCAACACTGGTAAGACAGTTAAATTCTATTTTTCATAAATCTTGTCAGCAATGAGCTAAATGCTTATGCATACATAGGCAAAAAAATTTTGTGAAGTTAAACACAATTGAGAAATTTTATGATTCAATTTTTAAATATGGTTCATACAATATATCCATCCTAAGTACATGTGTGTAGAAGTAATAGATGTATAGTATATGTATGCATGCATGTTTAAATCATATATATATATATATATATACACACACACAATATATATAGTTAAAATGAGTTTTACACAGGCCAACACGTGTTTCTGTTCAAGTATGACTTATACAGTACTAGAAACAAAACTAGGAAAAGGAGGTAGTCTTCATGTACAAAGAAAGTCTGGTGCTTTTTAACTACAACTTGGGGGCTTTAATAACAACAACTATATTGTTAATTCTTGATCAACCATTTAAAACAAATAAAACAGCTATTTATCAAGAATGTAGAGAAAAAGAAATACTGAAAAATAATCAATTTAAAAAGACATAACATGAACTCAAAATCTATGGTACACATGAAAGCAGTTCTAAGAAGAAAATTCATAGCAATACAGGCATACCTCAAGAAACAAGAAAAAGCTCAATTAAACAGTTTAACCTTACACTTAAAAGAACTAGAAAAAGAAGAGCAAACAAAGCTCAAAGGGAATATAAGGAAGGAAATAATAAAGATCAGAGCAGAAATAAACAAAATAGAGTCTAGAAAAACAATACAAAAATTAATGAAACCAAGAGCAGGTTCTTTGAAAGGATAAACAAAATTGACAAACACTTAACCAGATGCATCAAGAAAAAAAAAAGAGAAAGGATTCAAATAAATAAAATCAGAAATAAAAGAGGAGAAATAACTACAGACCCCACAGAAATACAATGGATCATAGGAAAATTCTAAGAGCAATTATATTCCAACAAATTAGACACTAGGAAGAAATAGATACATTCCTAGAAACATACAGACTCCCAAGTCTGAGACAAGAAGAAACAGAAAATATGAACCAACTGATTACCACCAATGAAATCAAATTAATAATCAAAAAACTCTCCGAAACCAAAAGTCCTGGACCAGATGGCTTCACAGGCGAATTTTACCAAACATTCAAAGAAGAATTAATACCTATGCTTCTGAAACTATTCCAAAATATTCAAGAAGAGGGAAGGCTCCCTAACTCCTTTTACGAGGTCATCATTACGCTGATTCCAAAATCAGACAAAGACATTACAAAAAAGAAAACTATATGCTGATATCTTTTATGAACACTGATGCAAAAATTCTCAACAAAATATCAGCAAACAGAATTTAGCAACACATTAAAAATATCATACACCATGATCAAGTTGGACTTATTCCTGGGATGCAAGGTTGGTATAATATATGCAAATCAATTAATGTGATATACAACATTAACAAATTGAAAGATAAAAATCATATGATCATATCAATATATGTAGAAAAAGCATTCAAAATCCAACATCCATTTATAATAAAAACTCTCAGTAAAGCAGAAATAGGGGAAATATACCTCAACATAATAAAGGCTGTATATGACAAACCTACAGCTAACATTTTACTCAATGGGAAAGGCTAAAAGCATTTATCTTCAGATCAGGAACAAGACAAGGATGTCCACTTTTACTACTTCTGTTCAATATCATATTGGAAGTCCCTGCCACAACAAGCAAAGAGAAATAAAAGGTATCCAAATTGGAAAGGAAGAAGTAAAACTGTCATAATTTGCAGATGACATGATACTCTATATAGAGAACCCTGAAGATTCCACCAAAAAAAAAAAAAAATCTGTTAGAACTGATCAATGAATTCAGTAAAACAGCAGGACAAAAAATTAATATTCAAGTCAATGGCATTTTTATATACCAATGATGAACTTTCAGAAAGAGAAATTAAGAAAACAATCCCATTTATTATTTCATCGAAAACAATAAACTACCTGAGAATCAAATTAACCAAGGAGGTAAAAAACCTGTTCTCAGAAAATTATGTTATTGAAAAAAGAAATTAAAGATACAAATAAATGGAAGCATATATCGTGCTCATAGGTAAGAAGAATCAACATCATTTAAATAGCCACACTACCCAAAATAATCTATAGATTCAATGCAAAATACTAATGGCATTTTTCAGAGAACTAGAACAAATCAACTGAAAATTTGTATGGAACCATAAAAGATCTCGAAGCGCCACAGCAATCTTGAGAAAGAACAAAGTTGGAAGTATCACTCTACCTGATATCAAACTATACTACAAAGCTAGAGTAATCAAAACAGCATGATACTGGCATAAAAACAAATGCATTGATTAATGGAACAGAATAGAGAGCCCAGAAATAAATCCATGTCTATATGCTTATTTAATATACACTGGAGTAAAGACAGTCTTTTCAATAAATGGTGCTGGGAAAATTAGGCAGATACATGCAAAAAAAAAAAAAAAAAAGAAACTTGGCCACTTTTTTTACATCATGCACAAGAATAAACTCAAAATGGATTAAAGACTTAAATGTAAGACTCGAAACCATAAAAATTCTAGAAGAAAACATAGGCAGTAAACATTTTGATATTGCTAACGGTAATTTCTTTTCAGATATATTTCCTCGGGCAAGGAAAACAGAATTAAAAATAAACAAATTGGGACTACATCAAACTAAAACATTTTTGCACAGCAAAAGAAAGTATCAATGCAACAAAAGGACAACCTCCTGAATGGGAGAAGATATTCACTTATGATACATCGGATTAGGGGTTAATATCCAAAATATATAAAGAACTCATACAACTCAACAACAACAACAAAAAACAAGCAATTTAATGAAAACATGGAAAGAAGACCTGAATAAATATTTCTCCTAAGAAGAAACGCAGATGGCCAATAGACATATGAAAAGATGCTCAAAGTCACTTATCAACAGTGAAATGCAAATTATAATCAGAATAAGATATCAGCTCACATCTGTCAGAATTGCTATCATCAATAAATCAAAGAACAACAAGTGCTGGCGAGGATGTGGAGAAAAGGGAACCCTCAGACACTATTGGTGGTATTGCAAACTAGTACAGCCACTATGGAAAACAGTCTGGAGGTTCTTCGAAAAATTAAAAATGGATCTATCTTTTGACCCAGCAACTGCACTTCTGTGTATTTATCTAAAGAATATCAAAACAATAATTTATAAAGATCTATGCATCCCTATGTTCATGCCAGCACTATTTACAATAGCCAAGATATGGAAGCAACCTAAATGCCCATCAAGAGAAAATTGGATAAAGAGGTTATGGTTCGTATATACAATGAAATATTACTCAGTCATTAAAAAAATGAAATCCTACCATTTGTAATAACATGGATCGACCTAGAGATTATTATGATAAGCAAAATAAGTCAGAGAAAGATAAACACAATATGATTTCACTTATACACAGAATCTAAGAAATAAAAAGAACAAGCTAATTGAAAATAGGCCCATAAATATATAGGACAAGCAGGTGATGGCTGAGTGCAGGGAGGGGATGGGAAGGCTGGAAGAAAGCAGTGAAGGGTTAAAGAAATACAAATTAGTAGTTAATAGAGGGTCACAGGAATGGGGAGCATGGCATAGGGAATGCAGTCGGCAGTACGGTAATGGCTATGGATGGAGCCTGAGGGAAGATAATCAGGGGGATCGTTTCATAAACTATATAGATGTCTAACCAATATATTGTATACTTGAAACTAATTAAAAAAAAAAGAAAAATAAATAAAATAAAAATTTAAAAATAAAAAAAGACAACATGAAAAGATAGCACATTGAAAAATAAAAACAAATTTATTTTTATTTTGCAAGGTCATAGTTTCTAACACAAATATATAAATAATTACATTAAATATAAATGTTATAAAAATTTCAATGAAAAGGTAAAGATCATAAAAGTGAATGAAAAGCAAACACCAAATACAATGCGATACAGAAAAGTTCCACTTTAAATGCAGATACATTAAAAATAAAATGGATGACTATAGTGAGATATCACCTCACACCTGTCAGAATGACTATCATCAAAAAGACAAGAAATAAGCATTTGAGAGGATGCATGTGGAGCAAAGGAGACCCCTGTGCACTGTTGTTGGGAATGTAAACTGGTGTAGTCACTATGGAAAACAGTATGGAGATGCCACAAAAAATTAAAAATGAAATACCATATGATCCAGCAATTCTACTTCTGTGTATTTATCTGAAGAAAATGAAAATACTAACTCAAAAAAATATATGCACTCCCCATATTTACTGTAGCATTATTTGCAATAGTCAAGATATAGAAACAACCTAAGTGTCCATCTATGGATAAATAGGTAAAGAAATGTGATATATACAGTCACCAACTTGCAATGATTCAACTTAAAATTTTTTGACTTTATAGTGGCGGGAAAATGATATGTATTCAGTAGAAATGAGCTAGTCTAAGCCAAGATGTATAGTAGATTAAATGCATTTTTTACTTATAATATTGTCAACTTCCAATGAGTTTATTGGGACATAACCTATCACAAGTCAAGGAGCACCCATATATATATAATGGAGTATTATTCAGCTGTTAAAAAACAATAACAACAACAACAACAAGAAAATATTGCTATGCAGGACTTCATGGACAGACCTTGAGGGCCTTATGCTAAGTAAAACAAAAGAATGACAAATATTGTTTTATCTCACTTATATGAGAAACCTTAAACAAACAAACAAAAAACAAAAAGAAAAAACATGATCACGGATAGCAGAGAACAGGTTGGCAGTTGCCAGAGGCAGGGTGTGAGGAGTGGGCCAAATGGGTGAAGGAGGTCATAATGTACAAACTTCCAGTATTAAATCAATAAATC